>NW_006159776.1:3197573-3225880 GCF_000334495.1 Tupaia belangeri chinensis | reverse complement strand
CTCTTGAAATAGTAGGAAACAAAGGTCATCCAAGGTCACAGTTAGGAGAAGAAAGGAGCCAATGAATGAATGAATGAATGGATCTACAGACCTCTCCTGCCTAGCCAGTAGCCCACACTAAGCCACTGCTCAGGTGGGGGCTGAATAGCACCTTACCTGCCTAGAGTGGGAGAGAGCAGCTCATTATTTTAGTAAGAGAAATAAGTATGTTTGGATAGGGGAGGAAGAGAACCTGTGTATAAGTATTGCTGTGTTATGCATTCTTTTCTCTTTTTTTTTTTTTTCTGCTATAGGGCACACGCATTTCCAGAAAGAGAGAGAGAGAGACAAAAAGCAAGAAAGAAATCACCCCCCGGGGGGATGGTCACACCGCAATCCCTTCTCCTCCATTCTCCGCTCGGAATCTTGGGCATGTACACACAGTGCCCAGTGTGAGTTTAAGCCACCAGGTCCAGGTCCGGGACTCGAACTGCGGTCACCTACATGGGAGTCCAGCAACATAGCCATTACACCACCTGCTGGTCCCTGCTGTGTTATGCATTCTAATTCCACTCTAACTTTGGAGACTTTGGACTTGCTTGTTTGTTTGTTTGTTTTCAATTGCCACAGGGCACATGCAATCACCAGAGAAGAGAGCAGGAAACAGCACCCCACAATGATGTGCGGGCATACTAGAATTCTTTTTCCTCTATGTCTCCACCCCACCAAGAATTGGGGCACACACACATGTACTTGGAGTTATCTTTCAAGCCACCAGGAAGGGGATTTGAACCTCAGTCTGTCATTTGGGATCCAGCTCCCAGGGAACAATGCTTAACCATTGGGCTACAGGGCCGGCCTTCCTCTATAACATTGCCAGAGTTTCCTAAGCAGTACTGTATCATATGCATCAAAAATACAGCTTTCCAGAACCAAAGACAAAGGGAATAAATCCTAATGTGACCCAAAGCATGAGAATGAAGGATAGGAATCCCCAAACTCAGCAAACTTGCCAGAGAGCTGAGAGTAAGGGTAGCTGGTAGACCTCTTCAGACCGCATAGAAAGCGTTTGGAATGTTTATGACTCGCAGGAATAGAGAGCCACCAAACATTCTGCAGGAAAGGGGAAACCCAGTGAGAACTGTGCTCCAAGATCAGGGCAACAAATGCTTCCTGGGGTGTGCTAGGCACAGGGTGAGCAGCAGAGAGTGGACAGAGAAGAAGACGGAGTTCTCCTCCTCCAAGAACAACTAACCCCCACAAGAAGCATTGTGACTAAAAGCAACTTAGGAGGGGCCAGCAGGTGGCGTGGTGGTTAAGGGCGCTGAACTCCCACATGGTCAACGCAGTTTGAGCCCCGGACCTAGTGGCTTACTTTCTCACTTTCCCTCTCTCTCTGTCTTTCTCTGGTCAAATTAAAATAATAATAATGATGATGATGAATAAAGTTGAATAAAATAATTCTAAGAAAGAAAGAAGGGAGGGAAGGAGGGAAGGAGGGAAGGAGGGAGGGCAGGAGGGAGGGAGGAAGGAAGGAAGGAAGGAAGGCAGGCAGGCAGGCAGGCAGGCAGGCAGGCAGGCAGGCAGGCAGGCAGGCAGGCAGGCAGGCAGGCAGGCAGGCTTATTGGAAGAGGTGGACCAGAATGAAGAGCTGATGACAAACAAGAGTGAGCCAGTAAAGGGAGAGGGTGCTGCGGGGGCATTTATAGCAACTGAACGTCTTTGGAGAGGAGGGGCAGCAAGTGTGGGTGGGGTGGGGGTGCTAACCCCCCCCCCATCTGACCCCACTCCAAGATCCCCTCTGCACATTTCTTCACTTTGCTCTGTGTCCCAGGAAGGTAATCTCTAGACTACATCAGTGATTACCTTGTCCCTGGACTCAGGTAGAGTTCAGCCTATGGAAGAACTGGCAGGAGACACAAAGAGAAGAGGAAGTGCAAAGTTGGAGTATTAATGCCATGTCTACTTCTCTCTCCCTCCCTTTGACCCTATTACTAATCCCAAATAATGCTGCCAAGCTTTCTGGTCTCCCTAAGCCCCACCTGCCCTTTGTAATAGTCCTTTATTACATACCTCCAAACGGGGACCAGCAGATGGTGTAATAGTTATGTCGCTGGACTCCCATGTAGTTGACCACGGTTTGAATCCCGGACCTGGTAGCTTAAAACTCACACCAGGTAGGTGTGTGCACATGCCCAAAATCCCAAGAGAGAATGGAGGAGAAGGGATTGTGACATGGCCATCCTCTCTGAGGAGTGATTTCTCGCTTTCTGTCTTTCTCTCTCTGTCTCTCTGGTGAGCGCACATACTCTATAGCAAAAATCTCTCTAAAAAACATAAATAAATAATTTTTTTATCCAAATGTACACTAAGTGTCCTGCTGGGACCATGACCAATACAATAGGTAGGAGGATGTTTTTCATTATTCAAATACAACATCAGAATCACTTAAACTAGAGGAGGAGGTTTCTTTATTAATATTACTCAGAATGAACAACATTCTATAGTTAGCAAAGCCCTTTCTTGGGCATGGACGTCCTCAGAGCTCACAACTACCCCCTGTGCATCAGGCAGGTCAAAGGCCACTCTTTCTGCCGCATAGATGTGGCAGCAGAGGCTAAGAGAGTATGTAGCCACTGGGCCAAGAGGTAGAGCTGGTCAGCGAGAGAGCAGAGCCAGGGCCAATGGCCTGTTTTTTTTGTTTTGTTTTTTAACTAATCCAGTCCCTTTCTGCCAGTGCAACTCCAAATAGGCCTGGAATGGTGAATGAAATTTAAGAAGTCTTTTGTACACACTCACACACATACACACACACATACACCCCTTCAACGAGAATCAGTGATTCATTCAACAAACATTTATTGAGTTCTGACTGGGTTTACAGACCTGCATTGCAAGCTAACAGACGAAAAAGATTAGATACGGAGAGAAGGAGAATGAGTCAGAGGAAGGGGTGGCAGCACAAGTTGGTGGACAGAGGGCACTGCCACAGTTGGCAGCCCTGGCTCCCCGGCTCCCAGGCCTGGTCTCTGAGTTCTCTCACCAACTGAACTCAGAAAGTCTGGAGAAGTCAACCACTTTCAGATTCAGACAAAGTAGTCACAAGGTGATTTCAGATGCAACTACAAGGCTGAAATCCCTTCAACAGTTCTTAACTCCTTGGCACCCAAGACTTTATCACTTGATGCTTACTCTTCAGTCCTTTTTTTTTTTTTTTTTTTTTAAGTTTTGCTATAAGGCAGTGAGACAGAGACAAAGAGGGAGAGGGAGAAATCACCTCACAGGGGAACAGCCACAATCCCTCCTCCTCCATTCTCCTCTCGAGATTTTGGACATATGTTTGCACACACATGCACTGAGTCTGGTATGCAAACCTCTAAGTTGGCCAAGTGATATCCAGCCGCCATAACCACCACACCACCAGCTGATCCTCTCTCCAGTCTTGATCGCTGGAAGTTCTATGCCTCTCACCCTGCTACACTAAATTAGGAGCTACCTACATTTCCCCAGAAGTCGAACTTTCTCTTCGACTTCATGACTTTACACTAATCATTTCCTAGGCCCACTGCTCACTCTACTTTTTACTTTTTTTTCAAATGGAAAATGCTTAATTAATCTTTGAGATTCCATTTGGGCTAGCTTTTGTACCCTCAGTATAATATCAGCCACAGAAAAAACCCTCAACTTGTTAAAATTAATTATTCGATATATTAAGTAATAATAATAAATAGCTGGGATCAGCAGGTGATGTAATGGCTATGTTGCTGGACTCCCATGTAGTTGACCAAGGTTTGAGTCCCGGAATCAGTGGCTTAAACTCACGCCGGGTGCATATGCGTGTGTGCCCAAGATCCCGAGAGAAGAATGGAGGAGAAGGGATTGTGGCGTGGCCATCCCCCACGTGTGTGTGAGTGTGTGTGTGTGTGTGTGTGTGATTTCTTGCTTTCTGTCTCTCTGTCTCTTTCTGGCAAGCACACACATCCTATAGCAAAAACCTCTCCAAAATAATAGTAATAATAATAATAATAAATAGCTAGCAGGTAGTGAGTCTATTCTATGCCTATGTGATAATAATACAAACATCAGATAAGCTTATGGGAAACTAAAACCTTGAACATGGCTGAAGAGGAATGGTTGCATGAATGAATGGACAGACAGATAAATGGATAGAAGGATGGGTGGGTGAATGAATTAATGAATTAAGGATGAATGAGTGACAGTTGGAAGGATAGGTGGTTTCAGGAATGGACAGTTGGATGGACAGGTTGACTTGCATTGACAAAAGGGATTTGGAGACCCAGTCTCAAGGTGGTGAGAAAAGGCAGGAACCCAGCTGTTGAGATACGGTCTTTAGAGCTTGGTCTTAAAGAAGCATTAGGAATCTCACTAGCAAATATAGTCTGTCATAGCTAAGTAACTATTTGAACAAAGCCCTCTTGAAATTCTTTTGTTTTTTTTTGGGGGGGGGTGAGAATTTTGCTATAGGGCACATGTGCTTCCTGGAGAGACAGAGAGAAACAGAAAGTGAGAAATCACCCCCAGGGAGAGGGGGCAGATGGCCATGCTAAAGTCCCTTCTCCATTCTCCTCTTGGGATTTTGGTCACACACATCCATGTGCCCAGTGTGAGTTTTAAGCCACCAGGTCTGGGACTCGAACCGCAGTTGACTACGTGGGATTCCAGTGACATAACTATTACACCATCCACTGGTCCCAGCCCTCATTGAATTCTAACCTGCTCTTCCAGGTGAAAGCCCAAGGATAGTGTCAGCCATGAATGTTTGTAGCTGATGACTGATAAGCCTTAACTTGATGGAAGCCCATTGGAGTTAGGTCAAAATATAGAACCTTTAGGCCTATGGGAACTAATGAAAGTATCTCCATTTGTGATTCCTATGACAAGACAACAATGAAGAAATAGGGTGGACAGAGAAAGGAGTGCATGAACCACTGCTAAAACAAGGAGGACACTTTCTTCTCAGTGTCAGAGCTCAAAAGTGCAATTCTGTACACACACTTGCCCTAAATCAGCCGGCTTCCCCGTGGCGTACCTCAGCACATTACCTCTACAATGGACTTTCTTGGATCCCAAAGTGTTCTGGCAACTGTGTCCCAGATTGCACCACTCCTTGGAAACCCATGGTCCCCTCCCCTGGCCCACAGTCCTCCTTGTTCCCCTCCTCACAAAGAGGGTACTCAGTGGCTCAACAAGTCTGTGCCTTCTAGAACATCCAGAGGGCTGGAGAGAGAGCTCCCTGCCAACCAGATCCCTGCTGTTTGGCCCAGGAAAAGCACCATTGGTGAGTTATTATTAGGGTAGGGCTGGGTTTCCTTTGGAGCCAAAGATGAAGAATCAGCAAGAGTCTGCTTTCTGTGGCAGCCAGCACTTAAAGGAGATTCTTTTTTTTTTTTTTTTTTTTTATAAGTACAAGACTGACTTTTCTTTTCATGTTAAGGAGGAAGAGAATTCAGAGCTGGCAAAGGAAAACAGCGAGGTTTCAGAAGTACTTTAGCATTGATGAAGCCCTTTCACATAGTTTCTGTTTTGATCTGCACAAGAGCCTTCTAAGGAGGCACTCTACTTTGACTGCACAATAGAATCACCTGGAGAGTTTTTAGAATTCCTGATTTCTAAAGCCAGACCCCAGAACAATTACCTAAGAATGATGGGGATGAGGTGGGTTCAAACATCAGGTAATTCCAATGGCAGCTGGGTAAGAACAAGTCACTCCATGGTATTAGCTCCATTTTGCCAAGGAATGAAGGGGAATGGAGGGAAGAATAAATGAATCCCAGATCTCAAGCCTGTGGAGGCAAATTTCAAAATTAGGTCCTCTGTTCATATTCCATGTTTCTACAGATGCAGCTCATGAGGCCATGTGATAAAAAGTACCTATGGCCAGCGCATAGCATGGTGGTTAAGGGGATCGAATCCTACATGACCAACAGTGTGGTTCAAGTCCCAGACCAGTGACTCAAGAAACATGCATGCCCAAAATCCCAAAAGGAAAAAAGAAATAGAGAAGAGACTGCAGTGTGACCACTCCCCGATGGGGGTGATTTCTTGCTTTCCTTCTCTCTTTTCCTATATCTCCTTAGCAGGTGCAAACACCCTCTGCCAAATTAAAAATAAAAAATGATGGAACCAGCCAAAGACATAATGGTTATGTCACTGGACTCCCATGTAGTCGATCATTGTTTGAGTTCTGGACCCAGCAGCTTAAAACTCACACTGGGCGCGTGTGCATGTGTGCCCAAAATCCCAAGAGGAAAATGGAGGAGAAAAGATTGCAGCATGGCCATCCTCCCTGGGGAGGGGGGAGTGGGAGGGGTGATTTCTCACTTTCATTCTCTCTCTGGTGAGTACACACACCCTATAGCAAAAATCTCTCTTAGAAAAATATATAAATAAAAAAGGGGCTTTCTGCCTCCGCTGCTGCCATGGCGCCTATGAAACAGCTTGTGGCAAGGGGGGACAAAAAAAAAAAAAAAAAAAAAAGAAGCAGGTCCTGAAGTTTACCCTTGAGTACCCCCACCCTGTAGAAGATGGAATCAAGGATGCTGCCAATTTTGAGCAGTTTCTCCAAGAGAGAATCAAGTGAATGGAAAAGCTGGGAATCTTGGTGGAGGGGTTGTAACCATTGAAAGGAGCAAGAGCAAGGTCACTGTAACTTCTGAGGTGACTTTTTCCAAAAGGTATTTGAAATATCTCACCAAAATATTTTTGAAGAAGAATAATCTATGTGATTGATTGCACGTGGTTGCTAACAGCCAAGAGAGTTACAAATTACGTTACTTCCAGATTAACCAGGATGAAGAAGAGGAGGAAGATGAGGATTAAAGCTCATTTATCTGGAATATTTTGTATGAGTTCTTGAATAAAACTTGGGAACTAAAAAAATAACAAAATAAAAAATGGTACCTAGTATAATTTATCTCATTTTACATGTGAACACTCCAGAATGTTCTTTACATATGCATTTCATATTCCACATAATGCTTAAGAAATTATTGTTGTTATCTTCAATTTATAGACAGAGAAACATGCACAGAGAGTTTCAGGCCCTAAACTAGTATCACACAGTAGATGGTGAAGCTGCCATTCCAACTTGGCCATCTAACACAATACGCAACTCTCTCAATCCCTACATGGAAGAGAATCACAACATTTCATTGTTCATCAGCCATGTGTGTTGGTGTGGTAAGCAAGAGGTAGTGTCGTGCGGTAGGTACAAAGCACATCACTGGGACCAGATTCTGACTCTGCCATTTACTCGCCTGACTTGAGCAAGGTACTAACCTCGAGCAAGGTACTAACCTCTGTGTCTCAATTTCCTCCTGTGTAAAATGGGGATGATATGAACGTATCACAATTAAAAAATATGCTACATGTGAAATATATGAAACAGTGTCTGGCACATAGTAAATATTAAGAATGTTAAGCTATTGGGGCAAGTGGGTGGCGTAGTGGTTATGGCACTGGATTCCCACATGGCCAGCCATGGTTTGAGTCCCAGTCTCAGCGAATTAAAAATCATGCCAGGCGTGTGTACATGCATGCCTAAAATCCCAAGAGGAGACTGGAAGAGAAGGGACTGCAGCAAGGCCATCCCTTCTAGGGAGTGACTTCTCATTTTCCCTCTCACTGTCTTCCTCTGTCTCTGTCTACTCACACTAAGGAACTCTTGATGGTTCCATATTTGTATCATGTTCTTTCATTTTACAACACTTTGGTGCATGTTCTTCGTTCAACACAGAATGCCTTTCTTCTCTTTCCTTCCTGGACACTTACTCATTCTTCAAGATTCAGACTGAGTTCCTTCCTTTGAGAAGTCTTCTGCTCAGGTGGGTATACAGAGCTTCTCCCTTTTGATTCTGAAGACACTTGTGACAACCCCACGCTGTGGCACTAAGTTACTCATTTACCTCGCTGTATTGCCCACTGGACTGACTGACTCACCTTTGCATCCATAGCATAACCTCTCTCTCTCTACTGGCATAGGGTGCCCAATAATGGTTGTCAAGTGATTATTTATGGATAGAGGAAGAACGGTTTCCATACAGAAATCCACCCTTGATCAAGTACAAGATTCCAGGTATGTTTTACCTCTATCTTTTAAAGTATTTGCCAAGTTCTTCAAATAAATCAATTATTTCAAAAGTATGGCAAATTATGAAAGTTCTACTGAAATCTTTAAAATCTGGGCTGTAGGATTACACACAAGTCTTTATACAAACTTGTAACTCTTCGATTTCATGGTCTCTAGGTGCAAGTTATTATCATTTCTGTGACTATTTGCCTATAGCTTAAAACTCGATGTTTTAAGGAGTTGTCCTTTAGTATCCAAACAAAGCCACCATAATGATACATTATACACAATGAATCATAAAAATAATCATAATAGATATAGGCTGTGGTTATCAAATACCATTAAAGTCACAGAATGGACTTGCCGGTGGTTATCAAAAACCATTAAAGTTCAGGGGACCAGCAGGTGGTGTGGTGGTTAAGGCTCTGGATACACCCACATGACTGACCATGGTTCAAGTCCCAGACCTGGTGGCTTGCTCGCTCTCTTTTCTCTCTCTCTCTCTCTCTCTCTCTCACCCCCATGTGTGTCTCTCTCTGGTCAAATTAAAATAAGAATGAATGAATAAATAAAATTAAATAAATAATTTTAAAAAATTAAAGTCACAGAGTGGAAAAAAAAGATTCTTTAGATGATAGATTAAACCAACTAGCAGGTTGGTTAGTAATTTTGGGGGCTGTGTAGGTTTGGGGAGTTTTCGTGTGTTTTCTTCTTTTTTTTTTGCCTATTTTAAGATTAAGATATCTGATCTATAATCAGATCTACTTTTCTGTTTCCAGCCCTTGTCAAAAGTCCAGTCGAAATAACTGATACTCCAAAGGGACCAAGCTCAGAGTCAGCAAATACTTCATTTCCCTGGACTCTCTTCTGGCCACTGCTACATCATACAGAGACCCAGAAAGCCTTACAACTTGACTTTGACTCTTTAATTCATCATCTAAATGCATCACTTCCTGTCACATCTTGATATAAGACATAGCCACATGAAGAACCTCCTGGTTTTTGGTAATAGTTCTACTTGAGGGTACTTTTATTTTTCTTTAAGAGAGATTGTTGCTATAGGGCGCATGCACTTGCCAGAGAGACAGAGAGACAGAAAGCGAGAAATCACTCCCCAGAGGGGCTACCCATACCACAATCTCCTCTCCTCCATTCGCCTCTCAGGATTTTGGGCACGCACACATGCACATGTGCCCAGCGTGAGTTTTAAACTGCCAGGTCTGGGACTCGAACCACACTACATGGGAGTCCAGCGACATAACCATCACACCATCTGCTGGTTCTGAGGGTACTTTTTATTTCCATATTCCTTAAAGTGTTATCTCTGAGCCCATTTTTCTATTTACCACTGAGGGAAAAAGAAAGTGACTAATTAATGACGGGCTGATTCACTTTTATTTCTTATCTATTATGACCTTTATTCTTCTTTTTTTTTTTTTAATTTGCTTGAGAGCACTTGCAACTGCTGAAGAGAAACAGAGAAAGAAAGTGATAAAGCATCCCCCCAGGCAGGATGGCCATGCCACAAACCCTTCTCCACTTTCCCCTCAGAATTTCAGGTATGCAAGAGCACGTGTCCTGCATGTTTCTCAAGCCACCATGTCTGGGACTTGAACTAGGCTATCGGCCATCTGTAACCAACTGCCTTAACCTCAACACCACTACCCAGCCCCCATCATGACCTTGAACCTATCCTTCTATATTTTTCTTTGACTGCTAGGAAACTGAATTCTAAGTTTTAGGCATTATTTGCAACATATTCTTACCCTGTATATCTGGATCAATGAACTTTTATAATGTATTTCATAACTCTTGATCTGTCTTTCTTATTTTGACCAGTCTTTGTTGTTATTTTGTTTTGTTTTGTTTAAGTTTTAGCCTTATGGCATGTGCAGTTTGGGAAGAGAGAGAGAAAATGAGAAATCACCCCCTGTCTCAGGGGAGGTCATCAAAGAAATCTCACTTGGAAAATTTGGAGTTGGGGCCAGCAGATGATGTAATGATTATGTTGCTGAACTCCCACATAGTCTGTGATGGTTCAAATCCCAGACCTGGAGGCTTGAAACTCACACTAGGCGCATGTACATGCATGCCCAAAATCCCAAGAGGAGAATACAGTGGAGAAGGTATTGCATCATGGCCATCCGCCCAGGGGATGATTTCTTGCTTTCTGCCTCTCTGTCTCTGTCTGGGCAGAGAGGGCATGCACCCTGTAGCAAAAAAAAAAAATCTCTAAAAATATTTGGAGCAATAAAAAAAATCTTTCAAACAGACCAGTCCTCTAGCACAGTGGTTAAGGACCGCACATTGGGAACCCAATCCCACACAGCCTGCTGCATTTCAAATCCTGGCCCCTGCAGCTTGAAAAACACACCAGGCACACTTGTGTGCATGTGTACCCGAAATCCTGACAAGATAGAGAAATGGTGGAGAAGAAATTTTAGCATGACCATCGCCCACTGAGGGTGCTTTTGAGACTAGATTTAGACATAATGTACAGGAAGATAGTGGCTCTCCTACACGCTGGGTCTAACTCCTGTCTCACTCCCCCCATACACACTTCTCTTTCTTAATTTGCTAAAGGATGCAGGGATGACCAAACTGCATCCTTCTCCATTCTCCTCTTGGGATTTTGGGCATGGACACACATGTGCCTGGCATATTTTTCAAATGACAAAATCCAGGACTTGAACTGCACAATTGGCCATATGAAATCCAGTCACCTTAACCAACATGCTACTTGGCTGGCCCAAGGTGCTTTCTCTTCCTCTCTGATGAGTACATGTGCCTTCTGGCAGTTAAAAGAAATGTATTTCACGAAGATTATGATGACGATGGTGGCTGTGCAGCTTACATATATTGCAGACTAACCAGCATGATCCCTGTACAAAACACTGTACAGACAGCTTACTATAAATCTCCCAGACAGCATGGCAGCTGTATTATTATCTTCGGTTTTTGGAGAGATTTTTGCTATAGGGCGTGTGCGCTCTGGAGAGACAGAGAGAGGAAAAATAAGAAATCACCCTCCTGGGTGGGGTGAGGGAGATGGCCATGCCACAGTCTCTTCTCTTCCATTCTCCTCCTGGGATCTTGGGCACACACGCAGCTATGCCTGGCATTAAGCCACCAGGTCCAGGACTCAAACTGTTGTCAGTCAGGTAGGAGTCCAGTGATGTAAGCACTATGCCATCTGCTGGCCTCAACAACTGTATTATTAAACCCACTTTACTGACAAAGAAGCTGAGGCTCAGAACAGGTAAACATAGCTAGGAATTGCTGAGTTTGCATGCTGGTCTGTCTGATATCACAATCCACGTTCTTCATGCACTGTACTTCCATGCTGCACTTCCTCGAATATTTTTGAATATTTGATACCATCCTTGTAACTTGGTCACGTGTTCAGGCCATGAGACTTGGGAGAGTCAATGTATATATGGCTTGTTTTTTTCACCTCACTTATTACTTGGACAGCTTGTTCCATCTGGAACTAGAAGAGTGATGTAGAAAAGAGGATAACTATGCCTATGATTTATGATCAGTATACATATCCATATACATAGCAGAAAGCACTGGACTCCTTATTCAATCATAAATTCCTCTTTCCTTCCAAGTATATAAAGTGATTTTTCACATCTGTTATGTCATATAACTCTAAAAGCCTATAAGGTAGATTCTAATATTTCTACCTTCCAGATGAGGAAACCCAGTCCGAGGGGATCAAATGATACACCCAACATCACCAGTGAGTGGCCTGAAGCCAGCTGGCTCCAAAACCATGCGCTATGCCTTTCTCACTGCCCAACCATGGCTTTCTCACACCCTAGCCTGGGTCATCAGAACTGCTAAGATGAAGTTTCAAGTGTGAGAAATAATTATTTGTGCATGTTCCAAAGGCATGACTACATGTGTATTTCAGGTGAAAGTCAAGGGTGTAGGGGTAGAAAAATCAAGACTATTTTGGAATTGAGATGAACCAAAAGGAGTTGGGGCTTTCTACACTGGATGGCATGGCCAAATGCTGAGCTTAAGAGGAAAAGGGAAGAACCTACGCCTAACTGGTAGCTGTTGCACACAGATTCCAGCAAGAGGAATATTGAACTGGAACTAGTCTTCCACCCCTGAGTGTTTTTCACAGCTACTACAATTGAGTTTGTGCTTCTCTGGTGCATGTACAAATCTCCCCTCTATCCTTCCCAGGCTTCTGGGTCACTCTTTTCAACACCTCAAATTTCTCATCACCTCACCTCCTCTTAATCACCACCCCGGGGAGAGCTTGAGAAGAGTAAAGAGGAACCGAAAGGACTGACAGCTTCCTATCATACTTTGGGAGTGCCTTGTGGAGATAGATTAAGACCATCCAAGGCCCTGACCTTGTGTATTTCCTTGCAGGCTCTCCAAATGACCTGCTGTTCCAGCCTCAATGCTGCTCCCTCTGCCTGAAATGCCTTTCTTCCCTCGTCAGCCTCCAATTAGCTTTCTCAAAAGTCAGCTCTGGTTAGGCCAACAGGTGGTGGGTGTGGAAGCCGGGGTGAGTGGATGCTACATGGCTGATAGAGTGATTGAGCCCTGGACCCAGTGGCTTGAAAAACATGCTGGGAGTGTGTGCATGCATACCCAAATATCCTGAGAGAAGAATGGAGGAGAATGGATTGGGGCATGGCCACTTCCTCTGGGGGGTGATTTCTTTCTTTCGCTCTAGCTCTCGCTCTCGCTCTGGCAAGGGCAAGTGCTCTATAGTGAAACTGAAACAAAAAAAAAAGTCTGCTCTGATCGTACTGCATCTTGCTCCCAAGCTAAAATAGTAGCTTCTTTTTTTTTTTTCCCTAGAGGGCACATGTGCTTACCAGAGGAAAAGAAAGAAAGAAAGAGAAAGGAGAAAGCAACACCCATGGGGAATGGTTACACCACAATCTCTTCTCCTTTATCTCTTCCTTCCTTTGGGATTTTGGGCACATATATAAGTCTGGCATATTTTAAGTCACTGAGTCCAGGACTCAAACCACATGGTCAGCCATGTGGACCCCCAGCCCAGGGACTCAGCCCATACTCCGTATTACTGAAGCCCCTCTTTCCCACTTCCCCAACAATATGGGGCACTTTTCAGAATAGAGATTTACATCTTACTGTTTTGTACCTGAGCACCTAGCATGGAGCCTTGCACAAAGAGGATGACAGCAAAAGTTTGCCTAATCGGGGGCCAGCAGGCGGCGTGGTGGTTAAGGCATGGACTCTCACATGGCTGACCACGGTTCAAGTTCCAGACCTGGTGGTTAGTCCCAGACCTGGCAACTTGCTTTCTCTCTCTCTCTCTCTCTCTGTCTCTCTCTGGTCAAACTGAATAATAACAATAAATACATAAAATAAAATAAATAATTATTAAAAGCAAAGAGTTCTTAAAAAGAAAAGTTTGCTAAATGGAGCCTGTCAGTGGTGCAGGGATAATGCGCTGCTCAAGTGAAGCCGGCTCCATACAAAGATCGCAGGTTCAGCTTCCCGGTTGACCTGCTCAGTTGCCAGCGTGACCTGCTGGGTGTACATACAATGGCGATTTGAGCTGACTGAGAATGGTCGGGTCGACTGTGGCATGACACCCTATTAAGAGTGCTTATCTCGGGACCAGCAGTTAGCATAATGGCTATGTCGCTGGACTCCCATGTAGTCAACTGCGGTTCGCGTCCCACACCCGGTGGCTTAAAACTCACGCCAGGCACGTGTGCATGCGTGCCCAAGATCTCGAAAGGAGAATGGAGGAGAAGGGATTGAGGTGTGGCCATCCCCCCTGGGGGGGTGATTTCTCACTTTCTGTCTCTCTGTCTCTCTCTGTCTGGCGAGTGCATGTACCCTGAGCAAAAACCTCTCCAAAAAAAAAAAAAAAAAGAGTGCTTATCTCTGTCTCTTTCCGTCTCTGTGCTTTATGAAAGAAAGAAATTGTAAAATAAGAAAAAGGAGAGTTTGTGGAATAAATTAGTGCTGTCCACACCTGAGTTCTTACAAGTTTATACCTATTTGAGGCCTCCACTTATGAGAATTAATGTTTGTAATGGGTATCGCAATTTGAACAGGCCTTCAAATGAAGTCATCTTCTTTGACCCTCAGATCTGTGTACTCTCAGTATCATTTCCAGATGAGAAAACCAAAGCTCTGAGTGCCAAAGAATAGCCCAAAGTCACACTGTTGAACATGGTAGGTCTGGAGCCCAGTTCCCTAACCCTTCCCTCTCCTCTGCCTGCCCTGGAAGAGTGTGTGCAAATTATTCTCCACCTATTGCCATGGAGGTCACAATTCAGTCAGATGAGATGTACAGGCCCAACCTCGTGGCACAGTGGGAAGCAAAGTGAACTACAGTACTGGAAGACACATAGCCAGCCACAGGTTCAGATCTCAAGGCCAGCCTGAAAACACACTGGGCACATGTGTGGGATGCCCAAGATCCTGACAAGGAAAAAGAATCATGATGCAATAGGGCCCCATCAAGGGTGCTTTTCTCTCTCCTCTCATGTGCACAGACTCTCTATCATGAATAAAATAATAAATAAAACTTTTTTTAAAACAAGATCAAGAGGCCAGCAGGTGGCATGGTGGTTAAAGGCACTGGACTCCCACATGGCCAACCACAGTTCAAATCCCAGACCTGATGCCTTTCTAACTTTCTCTCTCTCTCTCTCTCTCTCTCTCTCTCTCTCTCTCTCTGTCTCTCTCATATCAAACTGGAAATTAACACTAATAAATAAAAAAAAAAGATCGAATATACAACTTGTTCTTGCTATGGTAGTCTCACCCTCTAGCTGGCATTTCTAATCTGCTGTCACCAATATCGTCCACTCCTGGACTGTCCATCCCTTTTCATAAACAAGGGCCACCCTGGTATCCATTCTCTTTGCACTCAATCCCAAAGCAAGCCCTAGAGAGGGGATGGCATAATTCACCTGCCAAAGAAGGGAGTTCCCAGTAGCTACTTCCAGGCCTGGATGTCTTAGAAATGTCTTTCGAGCTCATTTCCTCATCCTGCTTCCCTTTCCTCTGGAAACATTTGTAGATGTGGGATCCCAGCTTGTGAGTTGAGGAGCTGGAGACCTTCAGTGAGTTGCCCACCTTGGGAAAAAATTAAGAGTGGGCAAAGTCCTGAGCTAGATGATAAATAGGATAAGAAAGATATGACTAGATTTCATCATGGCATTGCTTTTAATATCACTGTCATTTTTACACTTTTTTTTTGTTGAGGTTTTTTTTTTTATTTTTTGCTATAGGGCGCGTGCACTCGCCAGACAGACAGAGACATAGAGATAGAAAGCGAGAAATCACCCCCCAGGGGGATGGTCATGCCACAATCCCTTCTCCTCCATTCTCCTCTCGGGATCTTGGGCACGCACGCACACACGCCCGGCATGAGTTTTAAGCCACCGGGTCCGGGACGTGAACCGCGGTCAACTACGTGGGAGTCCAGCGACATAGCCATTATGCTAACTACTGGTTCCCAATATCACTGTCATTTTTAAATCAGAGACAGGATTCATTGATGTTTACTCATGATTACATCATGGAGGACAGAGAAAGATTGTGTTTCAGAAGGCTGGAACTCACTGTTATGCTGTGCTGGGCCTAAAACATTCAGAATCCTCCATGGGACCAGTAGATGGTGTAATGGTTGCATCGCTGAACTCCCATGTAGTCAACCATGGTTCAAGTCCTGGACCCAGCAGCTTAAAACTCACACTGGGCATGTGTGTGTGTGTATGCCCAAGATCCCAAGAAGAGAATGAAGGAGAAGGGATTGTGGCCTGGCCTCCCTGGGGAGAGGTAAATTCTCGCTTTCTGTCTCTCTGTCTCTCTGGCGAGCACATGTGCCCTATAACGAAAAATATCTCTCTCTAAAAAAAAAAAAGAAGAAGAAGAAATCCTTCAGACATTCCTCATTTCTTTCCACAGCCAATTCCAAATCTCTGCTCCATCCTCAAACTAAAAGCTGCACCTACTCCTATCTGGCTCATTTATCCTAAATGAAGAAGAGATCCAGTCCTACATTCTCAGGACTCCCTATCTACACTTCCCATCCTGCCTCTGTTCTTCCACCTGCGCCTCCTCATCTATTCTTCCAATTATCTCTCCCTGCAGTATCTTTAATCAGCTCCTTTTCCCAGCTCTTCCAAGCTCAAGTCTCTCAAATAAACAAACATAATCCCTTCGCCCCAATTCCCCTCCAGCTATGGCCTTCACTCTGCTGGCTGCCGCTGGTTTAACCCTCTCCCTCTCCTCTGTTCTCCTCCACAGCCCACAAGCTGGAATCAGGCCTCTAATGCTGCAGAAACAGCTCTTGCCGAGGTTGCTACGATCTCTCCTTGGCCAAACGCAGCTGTCAGTCTGAGTATCCTCCTCCTCCTGTTTGCAGCTGACTTCCATCCCAATCTTCCCTAACACTTCGTCCTCTGTTAATGGCTCCCCTAGGTTCCAAGCTTCATCAGCCCCTTGACCCTTAGACACGAGAGGCCAATGTTCTCCCTAGGGACAGCCCTGCCCATGAGAAACCATGTTACAATCTTGGGGGGTCCTGACTTTATGGTCGTGTGCCCTGAAAGTTGAGCAGATTCGAGCGAACATGTTTTGGAGCACCTGCATCCACATACCTCTAATGGAGTAAGACTTCAAGTCTAGGGCAGAGATGCCATCCACCTCTGTCATTCCCCTTCTCCAAGATTCCAGGAATACTTGGTCTCCCTTAGATGGACACAATTCTTTAGAAATGCTAAAATTCCAGAAGGCCTTGTTCTGGTCACTGTTCTATCTCTTTCCAGTTTTGCATATCTCTGGTCCCTTTCATGCTGTGCAAGTTTACAGTTCACCTCTTAGAAGGCAGCCTCATTTGCAAGAGGCTAAGATATGCTATTGTCCCTGAGTATCACCAACAAGGATCCTGTGACTGGCCTCAGATCCTTCACCGGGACTCCAGATCCCTTCAGGGACTAACTCTCTGTTTCTCCTCACCTTACTCTAGAGACCCCCTTCCACTTACTCCTCAAAGGCTTCCTAAATTCCTTCCCTCTCACCCTGCAAGCCCCCAGCCTCATCAGGCAGTCAGGCCAAACTAATGGCTCGCCCTCTGTGTTCCTGCCCACAACTACAAATTGATCATACTAGACTATTGATTATCCTTAACATCCTATATTTTAGGGCCATGTATATATATTAGGGCCATTTTAGACTTATTCTCACATTTGTTTTCCTTTCAAAACAGAGTGTTAAAAAGCAATCTATAACTGCCTGATACCTAAACAAACACCCAGGCCCATTATGTCAATAACCTGGTAAATGTTTTACTCACTGGTTTCCAGCTGCCATGAGGAGAGACCCTACCATTTGCCAGATGCTCCGAGAGTGTCCGGAGAACAGACCTCTCAGGTGCATTATCCTGGAGGGAGTGCTGCAGTAAATAAACCATTTGAAGGTTTCTGAATGTTTCAGATCTGTGTTTTAGCATCAGAGGGAGTCCCGGAGTAGTGGAAAAAGCATGGACTAGATATGAATTTGCCTTGGACAAAACTGGACTGCCATCTTGACAGTGTCACTCGCTCTTGTGCCATCTCTGAACTCAGCTCTCATCTGTGCAATGGGCACAGACAGTAGGACTGCCCGCTGCACTGGGGACTGTTGGGACACTAGGCATGAGAGTCCTTTGTGAGCTGCCGATTTTCTGAGCCCTTTGTGAGCTCTGCTTCCATTGCTGAACTGGGCGGGGTGGGGGGGCTGCTCTTGTCCAGTATCATTAATGTGTTGTACTAGAAAGAAAAACTGGGCTGCCAGTTCAGCAGCCCACCTTTGCCTTGTCCCAGCTGGGTCACTTCGGAGATAGGGAGCCTGCATTATTACTTCATGGGATTCTTTGGAAGATGGTGCTATAGGAAATGGCAAGTGGACTCCAAAAGTCAAGAGTTAGGGGCAAGACTTATGGGGCTCAGTGGTATAAACTCTGGGCCTGCTCCATGGCCTAGTGGTTAAGGGAGCCAGGTCCCACATGGCCAACCGCACCTCTGAATTCCAGATCCCACAGCCTGCAAAACACACAGGGCACATAGGCATGCATGCCCAAGGATGGAGAAATGGAGGAGACAAGATGGTGGTGTGATCATGCCCACTGGGAAAGGAGGGTTCTCCCTCTCCCTCTCTGGCAAGCATATGTACCCTCTGACTTTATTTTATTTATTTTTTTTTTGGAGAGATTTTTGCCATAGGGCACATGCGCTCACCAGAAAGACAGAAAGAGACAGAGAGACAGAAAGCGAGAAGTCACCCCTTGGAGGGGATGGCCACACCACAATCCCTTCTCCTCCACTCTCCTCTCAGGATCTTGGCACCCTCTGACTTTTAAACAAATAGCTACAAAATAGTATAAACTCTTTTTTTGTTGTTGGAGAGGTTACTTTTTTTTTTTTTCCATAGGGTGTATGCGCTTGCCAGACAGAGAAAGACAGAGAGACAGAAAACGAGAGATCAACCCCCAGGGGGGGATGACCACACCACAATCCCTTCTTCTTCATTCTCCTCTCGAGATCTTGGGCATGCATGCACATGTGCCCAGCGTGAGTTTTAAGCCACCGGGTCCGGGACTCGAACCGCGGTCAACTACGTGGGAGTCCAGCAACATAGCCATTACGCTAACTGCTGGTCCCAAAATAGTATAAACTCTTTATGCAGAAGCAACTTAAGAGCATTTGTTCCTCCTCTCCTGTGGTAATATCAACCACAGCAAGATCTACTGACAGGAAATAACAAAATTTCAGTGTCTCCTGATAATAGGAGACAGATAATAGGAGACACTGCCCATCCAGTCCCCACCCTCATCTGCCTGGTCTGGCAGCAGAAAATCCCTGAGGTCTGGATGACCTTGAGTGTTGCATTCTCTGTCCTCCCTCTTCATCTGTCGATGGGGCACACTCAGAAAGCCCTTCCTCCATAGTTATCGTGTGAGCATCAAGTGAAGCCATACATCTGAAGGACTTTGATAAACAGGAACTGTTTACAAAGGTGTCCACAGGTGAATGGTCAGCCTTATTTATAGTAAGTGGGTGAGAGATATACGACAGAAACCCAGGACGGTCCATTTTTTGGCCCGACTAGGCAGAAACAGAAGTTTCTGTTTAAAAAGAATCAGGAGGCTGGGTCCATACCTTAGTAGTTAAAGGAGACCGATCTCACATGGCTGACCATGTGGTTCAAATCCCAGCCACGGCTGCTTGAAAAACACACCCGTTGCATGTGTGCGCCTGTCTGGAACTCCTACAAGCATGAAGCAACAGAGAAGGGACTGAGTTGTGATTTACCCCATGCGGACTTGGCTTTTTCTCTCCTCTCTGGCCAATGCACGCACCTCTGGCAATTGAAAATGAAATAAAGAGTCAGGTTTGGTGACACTTTCCAGTACTTGACCAAGCCAGAGGGAATGGCAGGAGATCAGGGCCTTGGACACAACAGCTTTGAGGTTTTAGGGTTGAATCTGGCCTACTTCGCTAGTGGCAATTTGCATAATCTTGGTCAACTCATTTACTCTTTGGGAGCCTCAGGTTTTTCTTCTGTAGAATAAGAATAATAAAGGCACCTACCTCACGCGGTTGTTATGCTGATTATTCGAGATAATGCTCTTAAACCTAATTTGCACAAGAATGGTAACAGGGTTAGTTATACTTTCTCCATTTGTACTGGGTCAGAGAAAGGGAGGAAGAGGGAGTGATGGACTAACTGGAAGATTGTTTCTATTTTGTTCCATGTCATGCTTGCCTAATGAAATATATTGAGTTGTGGGACCAGTAGTTAGCATAATGGCTATGTTGCTGGACTCATTCCCACGTAGTCGACCGCAGTTCAAGTCCTGGACCCAGTGGCTTAAACTCACGCCGGACACGTATGCGTGCGTGCCCAAGAGCCCGAGAGGAGAATGGAGGAGAAGGGATTGCGGCGTGGCCATCCCCCCATGGGGGGTGATTTCTCGCTTTCTGTCTCTCTGTCTCTCTCTGTCTGCCTGGCGAGCACACGCGCCCTATAGCAAAAACCTCTCCAAAAAATAAGAAATATATTGAGTTGTCAAAAAAGTCATCATGATATATTTTTTTCTATGTTTTTCTATGCAAAAATGTATCCTGACTTTTCTAATAATCCAATATAAAAATTATACATATTAGCATAAATTGGAATATCATATGGAAGATGAGAATGGTATTGCTAGTTACGGTGAAACGAGAGAAAAATTATTGTTTTTCCTTTAGCTTTTTGTTGTTGTTTTTTGTATTTTGGGTTTTTTGTTTTTTGTTTTTTGTTTTTTGTGTTTTTTTTTGAGTGAGAGATTTTGCTACAGGCCATGTGCACTCATCAGAGAGACAGGGAGAGACAGAAAGCAAGAAATCATCCCCTGGGGGCATGACCACACTGCATCCCTTCTCCTCCATTCTCCTCTTGGGGTTTTGGGCATGCACACACATGTGCCTGACATGAGTTTCAAGCCACTGGGTCCAGGACTCAAACCACAGTTGATCACATGGAAGTCCAGTACCTTAACCACTAAGCCACCTGCTGGCCCCGTATTTTTTGGTTGTCCTTGTTTTATAAGTTTATCATTTATATCTTCCATGAGAGAGAAACAGGCAACCCCAACAAAATACCCACACCACAATCCCCTCAGTCTCCCTCTCCAGCCAGTATCCTGAGTATAAAGCAGTGTGTACAAGTCAACCAAAGAACCAAATTTGGGGTCATCCATATGCATCCAGCTTCACTCAAACAGCACGTTACCACTGTACCACTGCGCCACAGCCAGCCCCACTCTTGTTAAGAAGCTGTTTGCACAACGAATGCAAAAAGTTTAGTTTGTTTGTTTTAATTTTTTTGAGAAGTTTTTGCTATAGGATGTGTGCACTTGCCAGAAAGACAGAGAGAGATGGAGAGACAGAAAGTCAGAAATAACCCCCCAGGAGGATGGCCACACCACAATCCCTTCTCCTCCATTCTCCTCTCAGGATCTTGGGTATGTATGCACACACACCGGGAGTGAGTTTAAGCCACTGGGTCTGGGACTCAAACCAATGTCGACTACATGGTATCCAGCAACGTAGCCACTATGCCAACTGTTGGTCCTGTTTGTTTTAACTTTTCAAATAATAGAGCAGGGCCAGCTGGTAGCATGAGGCTGGATCCCACATGCCAACTATGCAGTTTGAGTCCTGAAAAAACATGCTGGGTGTGTACCTGCATGCCCAAAATCCCAAGAGGAGAATGGAGAACGGACTGTGGCATGACCATCCACAGAGGGGGAGATGGAGGGGCAGTATTTTCTCACTTTCCTCTTTCCTCTCCCTCTGGATAGCAGAACATACAAAGAAAATGTTAGAAAAAAATAAAATAAAACAAAGCTTTGGCTGAAGTCACAGATGGCTCTGAGGATGCCTTAAAGACTAAAAGTCTTGGGACCAGCAGGTGGCATGGTGGCTAAGGTGCTAGATTATCGCATGATTTACTATGGTTTGAGTCTCGGACCCAGTGGCTTAAAAATCATGCGGGATGCATGGGTATGTGTGTGTACCCAAATCCCAAGAGAAATATGGAGAAGAGATCGCTGAGTGACCCCGAAATCCCAAGAGAAATATGGAGAAGAGATTGCTGAGTGACCCCAGGAGGGGGGTGATTTCTTCCTTCCTTCTCTCTGTCTCTCTCCAGGGAGCAGCACACACACCCTCTGGCAAAAAATCTAAGACATAATAAAACTGCCCTGACTAACGGTCTTAGGCAGTTAGAGACAGAAATCTGCAAATTGCAAGAAGGTCAGAAAGATATTAAAGTGATAGACTCCCATTCCATTTGAAATAGAACCTCGGTTCCTTACCAGGCCTGGAAGCACCACCGTGAATATAGAAGTTATTCTGCATAGGATTCCACTCTTAGCCTTCCCTTCAGGGCACCTCTTCTCCAGCCTTAGGGCTTCCCACCCCACCCTCCCCCCAGACTCCTCTCCAGTTGCTTCCACGCTTATAATTCAGCTCTCTGCTCAATGTTTTCTCCTTCCACAAACCTTGCTATTCAGTCTCATTATCCTTTTACTTTTCCTTATAGCACTTGCAGGCTTTCTAAAAGGATCTCATTTGTTTTGGGGGTGTTTTTTGGGGAGAAGTTTTTTGCTATAGGGTATATGTGCTCACCAGACAGAGAGAGACAGAGAGACAGAAAGTGAGAAATCACACACACACACCCAGGAGGGATGGCCATGCCACAATCCCTTCTCCTCCATTCTCCTCTCACGGGCCCGCATGCACACGCTCCCGGCACGAGTTTTTTAAGCCACCGGGTCCGGGACTCGAACCACTGTCGCCTACATGGGAGTTCAGCGACATAGCCATTACGCTAACTGCCGGTCCCAAGGATCTCATTTGTTTACATGTTTATTAAGTGCCTTTTTTCCTGTTGAATAATAAGCACCCACAAGCCAAGGACCGTGCCTCCTTTTACACCACCAGCCCAGGACACAGATAGTGCACTCAATCCGTATCTGAGAATAAAGGAGAAAATCCATAGCTGCCAGTTGCTAATGATGACAGCCATGCCCCTGCTCCCAGCTGACCCGATACGCACATGCACTCACACCTGGACAGAACTGCAGGCATTTCAGCCAAAGGCGTCGGCAGCCACGTCAAGGTATGGGTAGCAGTTAGTACAGGAAACTCCTTCCATAGTAGGAACCTTTCAATTTGGCTTTCAAAGCATAAGGCATGTGGGGGGCCAGCTGGTGGCATGAAGGTGGCTGGATAAGCAGTTCAAGTCCTGGGCCCAGTGGCTTCTAAAACACTCTGGGCATGTGTAGTGCATGCCTATAATCCCAAGAGAAGAACGGAGGAGGAGTTACTTACTGTGTGTCCATCCCCCATGGAGGGGTGCTTTCTCTCTTATCTTCCTCCTTCTCTCACTCTCTTTCCTTCTCTCCCTTCAGCAAGCACGCACACCCTATAGAAAAACTAACCAACTAAATAAAAGCATTTAGTCTATGTATCTTCAGGCATAAACCTACTAGTTAAACATGGCCACTGAGGCCTGATGCCTGGCTTCAGTGCAGCAGTGGCTGTAAGAGCAAAAGTCCATGTCCTTCCCTAAATAAAAAAATAAATAAATAAATAAAAATTAAAAAAAATAAAATTTAGCTCAAGGAAAACAAATTTGGGGGAAGTCTCACAAATCACTTTAGTGGAACCCACTTTCACTGGGTCAAGTCCTGTATCAGGATGACCAAGACTCAGATTGTGTCTCACAGGGTCGCCATGACTAGGACGGGGATAGCAAAATGGGGAAAGATAAGGAACTGGCCCACGTTTCCTAGGAGCACAGACAACACAGCCAGAAGCCCCACCTGAAATGAACTTCAGGAAAGACCCTAGGGGGCCAGCAGTTGGCATAATGGTGGTGTTGCTAGACTCCCATGTAGTCGACCGCAGTTAGAGTCCTGGACCTGATGGTTTAAACTCACACCAGGAGCATGTTCGTGCGTGCCCGAGATCCCAAGAGGAGAATGAAGGAGAAGATGCCAAGAATGGAGGAGAAGGGACTGTGGTGTGGCCATCCCCCCTAGGGGGTGATTTCTCACTTTCTGTCTCTATGTCTCTCTCTGTCATTCTGGTGAGAGCTCGTGCCCTATAGCAAAAACCTCTCCAAGAAAAGAAAAATAAGGAAAGACCCTAGTCTTCCATTTCTGTAGAAGTGAACATGCAATCACTTGAGAAATCCACAACAAAACCAGCCCATGGGGTAATTTTACCAGCCTCCCCTGCCAGCATGGTCGAGATGTCTCCTTAAGATCTCACATTCTCGGGGCCAGCAGGTGATATGGTGCTTAAGGCGCTGGACATTCCCACATGGCTGACCACGGTTCAGGTCCCAGACCTGGTGGCTTGCTTTCTCACTTTCCTTCTCTCTGTATGTTTGTCTTTCTCTGATCAAATTAAAATAAAATGAATGAATAAATAAAATTAAATAATAATTCTTTAAAGAAAAAACAAAAACAAAAACAAAAGATCTCACATTCTCTTTCAAGCACCTCCCATGGGCCTGGGGGCAGATGGGCAAACTGCTTCCTGCAAGCCACGTGGCTTTGTCAACTTTGTCGTTGACAGAAAGGACAAGGTCTTGAACCAGTCAGTTCCTTAAGAGGAACAACTAGTTCTGCCCACAGCGTGGGCAGCTCTGGAGGCTGCCTGGCAGGGCAGAAGACTTCTGCTTACATCCAGCAGATGAAGGATCAGGCTCTGAACTCCAAGGGGAAAGGTTCCAGTCTCTCCTTTTAGCCACGGACCTGCTCTTGAAAAGGATGTGCCTGGGAGCCTCTATGGAACCTTTTACAATAAACAGAAGAAACGTCCCTTCCAGAATATCACGTTAAAGGTGTCACTCTGTGCAGTGGCTTGGGGAAATAGCCAGGAGTGGCCACGCATCTGGGTTCAGGCCAGCGCCACCCACTACTCGCCTTAAACACCTCCCTTCCACACTCCTCTCCATGCCTCCGTTTCCTCATCTGCCATGTGGGAAGCTGGAGGAGAACAGTCTTTCAAACTGTAAATGTTGCTTCAGTCAAGGATAACGAAATCAGGGGTAGGCAGGTGGTATGGTGGTTAAGGGTGCTGGACTCCCACATAACTGACTGCGGTTTGAGTCCCAGACCTGGCAGTTTGCTTTCTCACTTTCTCTCTCTCTCTCTCTCTCTCTCTCTCCCCCTCTCTGGTCAAATTAAAATAAATCAAGTTAAATAAAATAATTCTTAAAGAGAGAGAGAGATAATAAAAGCAGTTTGGAAAAAAGCCAAATGTGAGTTGCAATCAAAATGTTTTTGAAATTTTTGCCAGAGGGCGTGTGTGGTCACCAGAGAGACATAGAGAAAGTCAATGCAATTTCTTTTTTTTTTTCCCTATCCTCTTGGGATTTGGGGGTATGCATACACATGTACCCCACATGTTTTTCAAGCCATCAGGACCAAAATTCAAATCACACCATCACCCATGTGGGATCTGGCAGATGTCAGAGCTGGACCACAAGCAATATTTGTTTTAAAGTGAAATAAGATAGTTTGGAGTATAAAATATCAAGCACACCACAGTTAGTAAGTATCTGAGGCTTATTTCATCTATAAATACGCATGCACTGACATCTTCAATACAACATGCATTTTTCACTGAGTGAAATTAAAAGAAAAATATAGGAAAACTATGAGAAGCTAAAAAAAGAAATTGAAAATGACACAAAAAAGTGGAAGGACATCCCATGTTCCTGGATGAGAAGAATTAATATAATCAAAAAGGCAATTCTACTTAAATTAATCTACTTATTTAATGCAATGCCAATCAAAGTACCAGACACATTCTTCACAGATCTAGAAAAGACAATCATAAAATTCATCTAGAATCATAATAGACCCTGCATTGCCAAAGCAATTCTACACAGGAAGGGTGGAGTGGGTGACATCTCACTCCCTGACCCAAAAATACACTACAAAGCTGTGGTAATCAAAAAAGCATGGTACTCACACAGAAACAGATACATGGACCAATGGAACAAAATAGAGTCCCCAGAAATAAATTCCCAAACATACAGTCAACTGATTTTTGACAACGGGTACCAGTCAATCCACTGGGAAAAGGAAAACCTCTTCAGCAAATGGTGCTAGAAAGAATGAATTTCCACCTGCAGAAAGATGAATCTGAACCCCTACCTCTCACCTTTGACAAAAATCAAGTCAAGGTGGATCAAGGATCTAAATCTAAGACCTCAAACTATAAAACTGCTCCTGGAAAACACTGGGGAAACTCTGGGAGACATTGGGGTAGGCAAAGGCTTCCTAAAGAAGATCCCAAAGCACTGACAATAATCCCAAAAATAGAAAAAAAATAGAACAAGTGGGATTACATCAGACTAAGAAGTTTCTGCATGGCAAAAGACACAGTAATTAGTGTGAATGGACAGCCCTCAGAATGGGAAAATATTTTTGTAAATTATGCATCAGATAAGGGACTGATAACTGGAACACACAAGGAACTCAAGCCACTGTTTGGAAAAAAGATGATCAACCCTATTAAAAGATGGGAGAAGGAGTTGAAAAAAACACTCTCTAAAGATGACATACGAATAGCCAAAAGGCATATGAAAAAATGCTCAACATCTCTCATCGTAAGGGAAATGCAGATCAAAACAACAATGAGATATCACCTAACCCCAGTCAGAATGTCTAATATTAAAAAAACAAAAAACGATAAGTGTTGGTGGGGGTGTGGTGAAAGGGGAACTCTCTTACACTGCTGGTGGGAATGTAAATTGGTCCAGTCACTGTGGAGAACAATTTGGAGATTCCTCAAAAATCTATAAGTAGAACTACCATATGATCCAGCAAACCCACTCCTCGGTACCCAAAGGACAGAAGAATTCTTCACTGGAAAAGTGCTTGCACATTGATGTTTATTGTGGGTGGCACTACTCACGATTACTAAGACATGGAACCAACCCAAATGCCCCCGTACGGATGAATGGATTGAAAAACTGTGGCACATACACTTTATGGAATACTATTCAGCCATAAAAACCAACAAAACCCTGGCTTTTGAGAGAAAGTGGAAGAATATGGAAGATTTATTGCTGAGTGAACCAAGCCAGGCTATGAAGGAGAGACATGGTATGTCCCCACTTAATATATACTGAGTGTCTGCACTCTGTGACTGAAACTGATTGACCTAAGGTTGTACAAATACAAGAGATGGGGGTTAATGCCAGATGTAGTGTGGATGGAGGAGTGGGGCCTAAGGAAGGATATTTGGAGGGATACGGAGGCAGAGCATTGACGGGATGGGGAGGTATTGGTGTTACCAGTTGAAGATATTTTGATCAACTGGACTGGGGAGAAATGTTCACATATTGAAATGTTCACTTTGTAAGCTAAACAATGTGATTGAAGGTATATTTTAAAAAATTAAAAAATAAATAAATCAGGAAAAAAAAAAAGAAAAAAGAAAAATACACCGAAGTTGGAGGAAATGCTCAAAGCACGCTGAGGATATCAGTCCATGAAGCTCAAGACCAATGGCTAGGTCAGGGCTGCTCCTAGCCTGGCTGCCTATTTCTAATTGTCTGCCTGAGGACTGAGTCGGCTCCAAATGAACATGGGATTCGGCCCAGCTCTCTTCGCTGTGGACCCAGTGACCTAGAAAAGGCGACACTCCAGGCTGCATTAATTGGCCAGCATGACATTAGCCAGAAAGCACTGCGAAAATAATATTATGATTATTGAATGAAGGTCTGTTATGTGCCAGATACAGTGCTAAATGACTTAAATATATTTAAATCTATTCTCACAACAAGGTGTATATGATTCAAGGTGTATATTAGTACCCTCATTCTTCAGAAAAGGAAACTGAGGCATGGGAAAGTTGTGATGGGCAATGCCAAGGTCACAGGACAGGTAGATAATCAGGGAGGGTAGGAGCCCTTCTCTGTCCACCTCGGGAGTCCTTTCCATTACATACTTTTTCTAGGGGGCTGAGATGCTTTGCAACAAAAAGGCTTTGAAATAGCAGTTGGTTCCAGGCTGGTTTTGTGACCTCACAGTTGAGGTAAGTCGAGCCCACACAGCTGACAATAGATTTCAAGTTGCAGACCCAGTGGCTTAAGGAACATGTTGGCTACATATGTGTGCAAGCTCAAAATCCTGAAAGGAGATAGAAATGGAGGAGAAGGATTTATGGGGTTACTGTTCCAAGGAGGTACTGTCTCCTCTCCCTCTCTCTGTTTTTCTTTTTTCTCTCTCTGGCAAATGCACAGCAAGCTTAGAAAAAAAGAAAAAGAAAGAAAAAAGAAAGAAAGAAAGAAAGAGAGAGAGAGAGAAAGAGAGAGAGAGAAAGAGAGACACAGAGAGAGAGAGAAAGAAGAAAGAAAGAAAAAGAAAGACAGAGAGAGAAAAAAGAGAGAAAGAAAGAAAAAGAAAGAAAGAAAGATGAAAGAAAGAAAAAGAAAAAGGAAGGGAGAGAGAAAAGGAAAGAAAAAAAGAAGGAAGGATGAAAGAAAGAAAAAGAAAAAGGGAGAGAGGAAAAGAAAGAATAAAGAAAAAAGAAAGAGAAGGAAAGAAGAAAAAGAGAAAGAAAGAAGAAAGAAAGAAAGAAAGAAAGAAAGAAAGAAAGAAAGAAAGAAAGAAAGAAAGAAAGAAAGAAAGAAAGAAGGAAGGAAGGAAGGAAGGAAGGAA
>NW_006159776.1:3192729-3197390 GCF_000334495.1 Tupaia belangeri chinensis | reverse complement strand
GGTGGGGGGGGCGCTCTCTCGCTTTCTCTCTCTTTGTCTCTGTCTCTATGACGAAAGCATGCTCCCTATAGCAAAAATCTCTCTCTTAAATAAATGAAAAAAGAGAAGAGAGAAGGAGAGGAAAGAAATCGCACTTCATCCCAAACCAGCCCACTGAACACAGGTACCTAGGTCTCTCCCTGCCTAACTCTGACCCATGCACAGTGGAACTGAGTTGGTTTACATTTCTGAGGGCGCAATCAAACTAGCCTCCACAAAGGGGGCAGGGTGTCATCCAGAAGGCCTGAACTAAGCCTAGAGTTCCACTTTAGGGACATTCTTACTACGCAGCATTTCTTCCAGAACATTTTGATCCTTCAGGATTTCCCCCAAATTGCCAACAATTCAACAGAAAATTCCATCTCCCTCTCTCTCTCTCCCTGCTTGCTTCCTAGTATCCATGGTTTCCCCGCCCCCTTACCTACGGGTGTATCTCTCTTACGAGCCACTTTGGTAGTCCTCTACTGTCCAGAAAAACTTGCTTTCGATTGCTGCTTTTTTAACAAATATAAGTGCATTTCACTACTTCACTGACGAAACCACACCTAGTCAATGACATTAGTTAGTAACTTGTTCAGTGCATGCAAAAATAGAGAGCAAAGAGATTTATGTAGCCATTTTCTTCATAGTGGAGATTTCAGAGTTTTTTAAATTGCCATCCAGATTACAACATATCCACTACCCCAGAGTTCCAAGGCAATTAGTCAGGGCTTAAATTAAACGTTAACCTTGTTTCAAATTTAAAATATAATTTAGCACATTAGTTTCATATGTTTCATTTCCTGGCCTCAAAAACATTCACAGTTCCTTGACTACAGCAGTTGAAATCCTATTTAGCACTCAATAACCAACACAATTCCCCAAGCCCAGGCAGGACAAATGGAGGGTCGTTTTGCTCCCACAGTGCTTTGTCAAATATAGGAGGTTTGCTCTTCCTCCTTTATCAGGCTCTCCCCTCCATCGCTAAATTTATTTAGTTCACATTTGTGTTCACATTTGTCCCCAGATTTATCTCCAACACAGGCTGGGATTCTCTGCACATCATACGCCTTCAGTATATGTTGTTGCATTAGTTTTTAAGTTCACTTATTATAGAATTATATTAGGTATATAGAACGATGCACACTGATGGGCTGGTCCAGTACCTAGTGCTTAGGGGAGCTGGAGCCTGCATGGCCAGCTGAGTTTCGAATCCCAGCCCCGACCCTGGCAACTTGAAATACACTCAAGGCACACGAATGAGTATGCCCCAAATCCTGACAGGGTGGGGAAATGGAGGAGAAGGAATTACAACACAGTCTCCATCCTATTGGCAAGTATTCTCTCTCTCTCTCTTCCTCCCCCATCTCTCTCTAAAGAGTGCACATACCCTCTGACAACTATTGTAAAAAAAAAAAAAAAAAAGAAAAAAAAATGCATACTTATAAATGTTTCAGTGTTCGCAGAGTAAAGAGAATGTATCAGCCCCTTGGAAGCCCCTGCACCGTGACCTACCTTCCCCAAATGTACTTTACTAACCTAACCCCATAGATTAGCTTTGTAAATTGCGTTTTGTTTTGTTTCGTTTTTTTTTAATTTGCCAAAGGGCAAGTGCACTCTCCAGGAGAGAGAGAGAAAGTGATAAAGCACTCCCCCCCACACACACCCGGCAAGGTAATGCTATAATCCCTTCTCTTCCAGCTCTCCTTCCTTTTGAGATTTGGAGCACTTGTGTACACAAACCTGCCACGGTTTTCAAGATGCCAGGTCTGGGACTCAAACTGCATGGTTGGCCATGTGGGATCTAACTGTTTACCACCAGGCCATGGACTGGGCCCAGATTGACAAATTTTTGAACTTGCTTTAAGTGGAACCACGGCACAAACTCTTTCAATTTTGCCTCATTGCGTTAAACATTATGTTGGTGAGCCTTAACCATGTTGTTTGGCAAAGCACTAGTTAATGTATTCCCATTGGCTGTGTAGTACCCCATTGTGGTAGGACACCGTTACTTATCTAGGCTACTGCCAGAGAGAGAGTAGAAAGCACACCTCCAACATGGTTATACCACAGTCCCTTCTCTTCCATCCTGCAGGATTTGGGGCACACAGGCACATGTGCCTGAATTCAAGCCAGAGTTAGCCATGTGGGATTTGGCTCCCTTAACCATGAGGCAACAGAGCCAGCTCTGTCTAGTCAACTGTTCATAGATATTTGGGTTGGTTCTAATTTGGGCTCTCATGAATAGAGTTGCTCTGAAAAAGCTTATATTTTTCTTTCTTTCTTTCTTTCTTTTTTTTTTTTTTTGGAGAGGTTTTTGCTATAAGGTGCGTGTGCTCACCAGAAAGACAGAGAGAGACAGAGAGGCAGAAAGCGAGAAATTACCCCCAGGGGGGATGGCCACACCACAATCCCTTCTCCTCCATTCTCCTCTCGGAATCTTGGGCATGCACACACACGTGCCCGGCGTGTGTTTAAGCTGCCGGGTCTGGGACTCGAACTGCGGTCGACCACATGGGAGTTCAACGACATAGCCATTACGCTAACTGCTGGTCCCTGCACTGCCACTTTTAAAAGTGATTGTAGAGACCAGCAAATGGTGATATGGTTATGTCACTTGACTCCCATGTAGTCAACCACAGTTTGAGTCGCAGACCCAGCAGCTTAAAGTATACACTAGGCACATATGTGTGCGTGCGTGCATACCCAAAATCATGAGGAGAATGGAGGAGAAGGGATTGCAACGTGGCCATTCCCCCTGGGAAGTGTTTGCCACTTTCTTTCTCTCTGTCTCTGTCTATTCGGTGAGCGCATGCGCCCTATAGCAAAAATATCTGAAAAGAAAAAGTGACTATAGAAGCCAACAGGTGGCATGGAGGTTAAGGTGCTGAATCCCACATAGCCAACTGCATGGTTCAAATTCCAGACTCAGGGGTTTGAAAATCACTCTGGGCACATGTGCATTCATGTAGCTCAGATACCAAGAGAGGAATGAAGCAGAAGGGATTGTGGCACAGCCAACCCCTGCAGAGGGATTTCTCACTTTCTCTCTCTCTGTCTCTTGCAAGCACACTGCCCTATAGCAAAAATAAATTCATTAAATAAACAAAATAAAAGTGATTATAGAGGGACCAGCAGTTAGTGTAATGGCTATGTCACTGGACTCTCATGTAGTCAACTGTGGTTCGAGTTCTGGACCTGGTGGCTTATCCACTGGGCGTGTGTGTGTGCATGCCCAAGATCTCAAGAGGAGAATTAAGGAGAAGGGATTGTGGCGTGGCCATCCCCCCTGGGAGGGTGACTTCTCACTTTCTGTCTCTCGGAGGAGGGAGGGAGGGAGGGAGGGAGGGAGGAAAGGAAAAAAAAGTGATTATAGAAACTGATGGGCTGATTCTAAAATTTGTGTGAAAATACAAAGGCTGAAGAAATAACCAGACAGTCTTGAAGTACGAGGCCAGAGGCCTTACGCTACTACCTAAGACGACGGTAATTAAGACAGTGTGGTATAGGCACAAATGGCACAGTGGGCTGGAAGAGAGAATCCAGAAACAGACACATCAACATGGGCTACTTGATTTATGATCCAGGTGAAATTGCAATGCAGAGAGGAAAGGATGGTGTTTTCAATAAATGGAGCCAGATCGATTGAATAAATACATTTTTTAAAAAAATTAACCACATGTTAAAATCAATGCCAGATGGGTTATAGATCTAAATGTTAAAATGTTAAAAGTACAATAATAAGACTTTGTTAAAAAAAAAAATATATATATATATATATACACATATAAATACATGTGTGTGTGCGCATGTGTGTGTGTCTGTATATATGTATATAGATAGGAAGAGAGAGAAGAGAAAGTATAGAGAGAGAAGAGAAAGTATAAATACCTCTTAAGTAAGACATAAAAACAACTATAAAGGAAAAAATGGATAAATTGGACTTTTGATACATTTAAAAATGAGAACTGTTCAGCAAAAGAAACTATGAAAGGATTGAAAACACAGAGCACAGATTTAAAAAAGATATTTGCAAAAGTATATTGAACACAGGAGTTGTAAAAAGGATACATAAAGACCTCCTACACGTGAATTTTAAAAAAGGCGAAAAAGGAAGAGAGAAAGAAGAGGGGGAGAGAACAACTACAAATGTATAAATGGGCACTTCACCCACACACACAGAAGTATATCCCAATGGCCAATAGACATTAGAAAAAGTGCACAAAGAAAATGCAAATGAAAGCTCCCCTGAGAGTGGGCCAGCGGATAGCATGATGGTTAAGGTGCTGAACTCCCACATGACCAACTGTGATTTGGGCCCCGGACCTGGTGGCTTGAAAATCATGCTCGGGCATGTGCGAGTGTGCCCAAAACGCCAGGAGAATGGAGGAGAATGGATAGCTGTATAGCTATTCCCTCTGGGAAGGGGGGGATGATTTCTCACTTTCCCTCTCCCTGTCTCTCTCCAGGGAGTGCACGTGCCCTATGGCAAAAACATTAAAAAGAGAAAGAAAGGAGAAAGGAAGAGAAAAAGAAGAAAGAGGGACCAGCAGTTGGCGTAATGGCTATGTTGCTGGACTCTCATGTAGTCAACCGCGGTTCGAGTCCCGAACTCGGTGGCTTAAACATACACCAAGCGCATG
>NW_006159776.1:3182497-3192395 GCF_000334495.1 Tupaia belangeri chinensis | reverse complement strand
GCTATCTCCCCAGGGAGTGATTTCTCACTTTCTGTCTCTCTGTCTCTCTCTGTCTTTCTGGTGAGCACACGCACCCTATAGGAAAAATCTCTCCAAAAAAAGAAGAAGAAGAAGAAAGAGAGAACGAGAAAAAGAAAAAAGAAAAAAAAAATACTACCCTGAGATACTTGCACACTTGGATGAATGGGCAACATGGAAAAGTAAGGTAATACTTGATGATGGCAAGAACGTGGAGAGTAGGTACTGGTCTGCCCACTGGATTTTTCTTTTCACTGAATTAATTAAAGTCAGAGAGTGTAATAACAGGATGGGCTCACATTTTGGTCTCTTCCCAGCTCTCAGGGGATCGGGCTGAGTCAGGAGGGTGGCGATCGTCCACAGCTGTCCACACCGAGTGCACACTCCAGCTGTCAGCTACTATCTGCTCGGTCCGGGACAGAAACCTCTTCTTACTCTTTTCCTGTCTTTTTAATTTGCCAGAGGGAGTATGCACTATCCAGAGAGAGACGCTGAGAGAAGGGAGAGATAAAAAGAACCCCCTTCCCAATGAGTGTGGTCACACTGCAATCCCTTCTCCATTTCTTCATCCTTTGGGATTTGGAGCATGGATACGCACATACCTGGCGTGTTACTCAATTCAGGAATTCAAACTGCACAGTTGGCCATGTGGAATGTGGTTCCCCCAACCCCAGGTCACCGGGGCCTGCCCTCTTTTCTCCCCTTTCTTTTATTTACCCTGGCGTCAGGCACTCCCTGAGCCATCCTTTGCGCTTGGTCCTTTGCTAGAGTCTGTGGACACGTTAGGAATAAGACTCATTTCCAATCGGGCTGGTGACCTTAGCCATCCAAGAAACAAACAGAAAAAAAAAAAAAAAACCTGCAAATAATGTGGTTCTTATCTCATCCTAAGAATCAAAACTGGCCCAGCAGATGGGGGTGATATCCCACTTTCCCTCTCTCTGTCTCTCTCCAGGGTGCACACTCAGCCCATGGTAAACTGGAAAAAATGTAAAAATGAAAAGGCATGAACTCTTTAACCCCCTAGCAATCCTGTAAGGTGGGTACAATCATGATCTCCATTTCAGAGAAGGACAGAGGGAGACACGGAGGGATAAGTGATGTGTCCAAGGACATATGGCTGGCAGTGTCAGGTTCTACAATGAGAAGAGAGGCTGGGGTAACTCCCACATTTGATACCTGAGGGAGGATCCAGAGGTCAGCAACTCGGCTAGGAAGGTAGGAAGATGGGGCAGGAGAGAGGATACTCTTTTTCTAAGTCAGGTCACCTTTAACTTACTCCAGGCCCTCCCCTGAAACCTGGGCCTTCTTCAGTAGCAAGGAGTACTCCTGCAATGGGGGTCAGGGTGCACGCCCAGTGGCCTCTCAGTGTGCCATAGGACCCTCTAGAGGTCACCAGGAGGGCTACAGAAGCTGTCCAGCTCACTCTGGGACAACAGTGTCCACACACCTATCCCTGACTGACCTCACACCAGTCCTGGGAGCTGTGTGAAGCCAGGCCTTGAACCCTGGTCCTAAAATCTGGAAAATACTTTCCAAATGCCAACCACAGCTGTGGCTCAGCCCAGGCAGGCACAGTGGGGTGGAAGTAAGAGTTCAGGCTGAGTCCAGTTCCCACAGCTGTGAGAACTTGGGCCAGTCCAGCTCTCACTGGACTTCAGTGAGCACCTGAGGGTGATCATCCTGATCTTACCAGCTCCTTAGGAACCTGTAGAACTCGATGGGAGAGAGCTAGAACAGTACCTGGCATCTGTAAGTTTCTAATACATGCTAGATTCTTGCACTTAACCTTGAGCCTCTTCTTTTCCTGAGAGTAGGCTAGGAATGGGATGATCATACTCCAGTCCTCACTTCCTTGTCTTCCCTAACTACTGTTCCCTAGGCCCTTTGAGGTTTGAGGATGTTACTGCCCATCACTGCTAGAAACCAGAGACAACAGAAACCAACAAGGGAAGTAATGGTTTCAGACCCTGCACAGATTCACTCAGCAGTAGCCTTGAGCTCTAAAGTGATGGGAAGCCTTCCTTGGACTGATACGGATCCTGTGTGCAGCACCCATTACTTCAAGGGGGAGCTTTCTTCAGCTCTCCTCCACTCAAGACCTTCTCAAGATGCCTTCCTCATCTTCCATGAGTAAGCTTTGGGCATCCATCAACCACTCACTGAACACACACCCAGTATTCTAGCAGGAGGTAACTCAAAAGCATGTGGGAAAGCCACCAAGTGTTCATGGAAGGATAAATGGATAAACCCAATGTGGCCCATCCATCTGCTGTACTATCATTCAACCTTGAAATGGAAGGAGGTTCTGTCACACACACTACAACATCATGGATGAACTTTGAAGACATTATGCCAGGACCAGCAGTTAGCGTAAGGCTATGTCGCTGAACTCCCATGTAGTAGACTGCGGTTCAAGTCTTGGACCCAGTGGCTTAAACTCATGTCAGACGCATGTGCATGCGTGCCCAAGATCCTGAGAGGATAATAGAGGAGAAGGGATTGCGGCGTGGCCATTTCCCCTGGGGGGTGATTTCTCGCTTTCTATCTCTTTGTCTCTCTCTGTCTTTCTGGAGAGAGCGCACACCCTATAGCAAAAACCTCTCAAAAAAAAAAAGACATCATGCCAAGGAAATAATCCCATCACAAGAAGACAAACATCACATGATTCCACTTTTGTGGCGGAATGAGATTAGTTAAATCCTAGAGACAGAAAGTAGAAGGAAGTTACCATGAGCTGGGCAGAAAGGGAGACCGGGCAGTCAGTGTTTAACAGGGACAGAGTTTCACCCAGGGAAGATGCAAAAGTTCTGGACATAGGTGGCTGGTTGTGCAACACTGCAAACGTACTAATGACACTGGATTATACCCTTAAAAATGGTTAAAATGGTAAATTTTGTTAAATACATTTTATCACAGTTTAGAAAATTAGAGTAGAAGGGAGTTGGCAGATGGGATGTTGCGAGCTCCCAGAAATCTTCCTGTCTGGTTGAGGAGACAGATAAATAAGCAGTCACGACACCACATGTTAAGAGCCTTTAATAGAGTACTTGGGGCCATAGGCTTCTCAGACTAGCCTTTCCTCCAGCCCAGAGAGTAGATGGTTCTCTGGAGGCAGGGAGTCCCTTCCATATAGAGACCTGCAGTCATTTCAGTAGGCCCCCTGATGCTCAGTGGAGAAGTCCTTTCAAATAAGACATGAGTCTCGTGGGTTCCAACTTCCCTGCCCTCACAATTCACATTAACTCTCAGCTGCCCAGTTGGAATGGACTTCCCTCATGTGAGTTCTAACCTTAATAGAAAAATTAATAATGTCATGAACGCATCAGTCCTCAGATGACTCACTGCGGCTCCTACATTTTCAGTCTAGGTAACGGGCCCTGGTCTCTATTGTTAGGCTCTTTCCTTTCACTCCTACCCTCCTTCTAGGACAGTCAAATCCATCTTGACGTTTGATTCCCATTTCCTGGACCCAAGACAGGGAGGGCCGCATGTGTGTCTAACGGCCATTATCTGCTCCCCCTGACCCATCACAGGACCTTTGCAGGTGGGCAATAGAGGTGAGAGTGGCAGGCCCTAGAGCATTAGGGCAGAGATATGCAAAACTGAACAGAGATAGGATGGCTATTCCAGAACAAAGCTACACCTGATTCAGGATTACTGTATCTAAAGAAGGAATGTGCCCCCAGGGAGTGGCTAGAGGCAGGAAGGAAAGAAATGTTAGCCTCAGAGCCACAGAAAAAGCAGTCATTCATTAATTTGTTCATTCAACTAGCTACTAAACCCTCCCCCTTGCCAAGCACTGTTCTAGGCATGAAGATATAGTGTCCATAAAATAGACAGGAATCCTGCTCTCGGGTAGCTTATATTCTAAGGGGGGAAGGCAGACAACAAAAAAAGGAAACTAAGTAAAATAAGTTGTAAGTCAGATAGTGATAAGTGATGCAGAGAAAAGAAAGTCATCAAGGGAAACAGAATCGCCAATTTGGAAAGTGGGGACTGTAATTTTTAAGAGACTGGTTTCAGAGAGAAGTTGGTCCTGAGCAAAGGCTTAAAGTTGAGAGAATTTACATTTGGAAGTTGACGGAAGAGAGTTCTTGGAAGAGAAAACTACAGCTGGGGTGAGAGGATGCCCAGACTCTAGGAGGAACAGCAAGGAGGTCCGTGCTGGAAGGGAGTGTGCAAGCAGGGAACAGGTAAGGAGGTCAGAAAGGAGACAGGAAGTTTAGCTGGCTGGTCTAGGGCCTTGCAGATCCCACTGAGGATTTCAGAAGACACAGAGGTAGATCCTGACATGGTTAAGAGAAGGGGTCTTCACCAGTGGATTTTGAGCCTTCTGTTCCCAAGTGGCAGGAGAGATAGAATGGGCTTTCTCAGACTGATAACGTTAGACAGTAAAGACCCATAACTGAAGTGCTTGGATTCTGGGCTCTCAAGGTAAGTTACTAGTCATACCCAGGCTTCCATGGACAGGGAGAAAATGGAAAAAAATAGAGGAAGAAAATGCTGGCAATCCAGGAATTATCCTCAAGGTGAGAGTTCCATTGTATTATAGCATGATCCTTTTATATAACAGTATAATGTAATAGTCCAATATATTATAAACCAATATGATGTAGGATAACAAGGCTCAGCCCTGAGAATTGCAGCAGCCCTAGGTAAGTGATTAATCCAGCCTCTGTACTGCCTCCTCCCTCAGGCTCTGACCTAGACCCAAGGCCACAGTGTCCTCTCCACAGCTGTGCCACTGTATGAGGCCACTCCACAGCCAGTCAGCTGAGTTACCCTTGTGTTATTCTGATCTTTCATTCCACTTTTGATCCAAGCCACAGTGCTTCCCCCAGCCTCAGCTTGCTCATTTATCAAATGGGTATTCTTCTTCTAACCTCCAAGGGCAGTTCTGGAAACCAAATGAGATGAAACATCCACTAGCCAGCAAGACTCATGGTTTCCCATCTCGCCCTTGCTTCCCTGACTCAGGCCCTCCTCCCATCTTTGTTGGACCTTCCATCTCTCATGCTCATGCCTGTCCACCACACTGTAGGCAGACACTCTTCTAGAATACAGGCCTGCTTGGGTGTTTACTCCCAAGTAAAACCAAACTCCTCAGAGTGCATCCGAGACTCCATGGCTCTCTACCACTGACCTATAGACAGAGTATTCATCCTTTCCCCAAGGACACATGAATGCTTTGTTTCTTTTTAAAGTTCATTTATTCCTTCCATGAGAGAGACAGACAGACAGACACTTCTTTAAATTTTTTTTAAAATTTTATCTGTCAGTATTATTTTTTAATTTTACCAGAGAGAGATGGAGGGAGAGAGAGAAAGGGAAAGTGAGAAAGCAAGCCTTTAGGTCTGGGACTTGAACCGTGGTTGGCTATGTGGGAATCCCACATCTCAACCACCATGCCACCTGCTGGCTCCAACAGATAGACACTTGTAACAGGATTTTGACACCACAACCCACTCCTCGTCTCAGCCAGTCCACAGCATGGACACACATGCGCATACCCAGCATGCTTTGAGAGGTCCCAGTATGCAAACCCAAGTCCTTTCTCATGGGGGGCCAGTTGTATTACTGCTGCACCAGTACCCAGCCCCAGCCTGTGCCTTCTGACCTTTGCCCAACTATCTCAAGAACGTTCCCTTCTTCTCTGCTGACTAACTGCCATGCACCCTTCACAGTCTAGACTCAAAAGCGACCTCACCCTTACAGCCTTCCCAGGCTCGCTCTGTCTCATCATTTCTGTCCTGTCTACCCATAACACCCGATGCTTTCCTATACCAGAGCACATATTACTCTACTGTCTTCCCCTGGGCTCAACTACTCATAGACCATATTTTGTTTCCTTTTTTTTTTTTTTTTTATTTGCTTGAGTGTACATGTACTTGCCAGAAAGAGACAGAGACAGAAGGGGAAAATGAGAAAGTATATCCCAACCCGATGGGAAATGGTCATACCACAATCCCTTCCCCTCCCTCTCTTCCTCCTTTTAGGGTTTTGGGCATGCACACACATATGCCTAGGGTGTTTCTCAAGCCACTGGGTCCAGGACTTGAACTACACGGTTGGCCATGTGGGATCCAACCACCTTAACCACCAGGCTATGGGCCAGTCCAGTGGCCATTTCTATATTGCCCTGGATCTATCACATGTGTCTGAGGCTTACAGAGTAGCTGGTTGCAAGCCAGGCCCTGCTGTACAAGGTTATTGGGGAAGAGCTGGAGGCAGCAGAGGACATCCTGGAAGAGAGGACCAGGAACAGGCTATTGTTGGAGAGATTGTCCTTCAAACCCCTTGATATTCAGCAGAATCAAGCTGAGACTAAGAACTTCAGAGCACAAAACTTTAGCCTGCAGAGTGTTTTTACTTATGTGTAAACTATAGGACCCACATTCATGAATAGCAAAGAATATTGTGTCCTGGAGGCTGGCAGGTGTCGTGGTGGTTAAGGGTACTGGACTCTTGCATGGCTGACTGTGGTTTGAGTCCTGGACCTGGTGGCTTGTTTTCTCACTTTCCCTCTCTCTCTCTCAATCTCTCTCCCTCTCTAGCTCTGTCCTTCTCTGGTCAAAATACATAAAGTTGAGGGACCAGCAGTTGGCGTAATGGCTACCTCACTGGACTCCCATGTAGTCGACCACAGTTCGAGTCATAGACCCAGTAGTTTAAACTCACGTGTGCGTGCATGCCCAAGATCTCAAGAGGAGAATGGAGGAGAAGGGATTGGTGTGTGGACATCCCCCCTGGGGGGTGATTTCTCGCCTTCTGTCTCTCTGTCTCTCTGTCTTTCTGGCAAGCGCACATGCCCTATAGCAAAAATACTGTCAAATATATATATATATGTATACGTAAAGTTGAATAAAATAATTCTTTTTAAAAAAGAAAAGAATATTGTGTCCTGTGCTCTGTCTCTGTCTGCCCTACTCTCCTTCAGTGAAGTACGAGCTGGAAAAGGGACTTTATTTCTTGGAGAAAAAGAAGGGGAAACAGTTATAACCTAAGGAAAATAATCACACGTCCAGGCCAGAAACACCCCGCTGTGTCTCCATGTGAATGCAATTTTGTTGAATGAGTGAAACTAAATTTAATTTGGCTGATCTTGAATTTACAAAACACACATACATACAAACCTTGACCAGGGGCAAGAGGAAAGAAAGCCCCTATTGCTTGGTGCTGTATTTTAAGGCCAGGTAAATTTAGAAGGCCATCCTCAAGCCCTCGCATTTGGTTACCCTGGACCTCCCCCTGTGTCAAAACTGGGGCAGGTTCTGGTCAGCCATCATGCAGAATAGAAGAGGCAGGAGAATCAGGCCTGACTGTCCTAGGAAGAGCTCTGGAGTCACAGGCAGGGAACCATGAGCCTCCTGAGTGACCATGGCAAGTGACTTAAACTTTCTGAGCTTCATGTGTAAAATGAAGCCTACGAAAATTCTCCTATGGGCAGAGGTGACAGTGCACATATGTAGCAGGGAAACTGCAACAGGGATGCTGCAAAAGGTTCCTGGGACCCCCCCCTGCAATGTCCCTAAGTTAGTTCTTTTATTGCTGGATCTCAGAGGGAGGATCAGGAGTCAGTGTTGTGGGAACACTAGGTGTTCTCAGGACAGTGGTGGTTTACTTACCAACTACAGCAATACTGATATATTTTTTCCTTTTGGAGAGGTTTTTGCTATAGGGTGCGTGTACTCACCAGAAAGACAGAGAGAGACAGAGAGACAGAAAGCCAGAAATCACCCCCCAGGGGGGATGGCCATGCCACAATCCCTTCTCCTCCATTTTCCTCTCAGGATCTTGGGCATGCACGCACACACGCCCAGTGTGAGTTTAAGCCACCAGGTCTGGGACTCGAACTGCAGTTGACTATGTGGGAGTCCAGTGACATAGCCATCACACTAACTGCTGGTCCCCTGATATAATATTATAACAGCAGCACGACTTGGTTCAGAGGTATCTATCATATGAATGGCACCCTGCCTATGGACTTTCTGTAAAAATGGGCTCCTGCAGACGAATGAATGAATGATGAGTGTGCCCATGAGTAAATGGCATTTTGGACTATGTTCATGAGTCAAGAATGTTCTCATCTGATAAATATTTTGTTAAACATGTATAGTGTGCTCTGTTTCCATGCCAGATACTGAGGATGAATATCTGGTTCAGGAATAACCTGTCTTTGGGATGGTCACTTTGGGGCAGCAAGTCATGGATGGGAAGGCCATGCCCAGTGGAAGGGAATACTATAAGCAAAGACACAGAGGCAAAAGCAAAAGAAAGCAAAAGCAAGCCAATGACAACAAAAGGCAAACAGACAGGATAGTAGGTGGCACAAAGGCTAAGGCACTGGTTCCTGGGTTCAGGTCCTGGACCCGGAGACTTGAGAATTAAGCTGGACATGTGTGCGTGTGTGTACAAAATCCCAAGCAGTGACTGGAGGAGAAGAGATTGCAGCATGGCCATCCCCCTGGAGGGGAGATTTCTCACTCTCTCCTTCTCTCTCTGACTAGCACATGCACCTGACAGCAAAAACTAAATAACGTAAGGGGGGGAGGGCAAACACAAAGCAACTTGCCTTGTTCAGGAATCCACAGCTGTCATTGTGCTCAGCATAAAGTCTGAGACTGAAAGCAAAAGATGGGGCTGAAGGATGCATCAATAAGCGCCAGTTGTTTTAGAACTGAATTCTGCCATGTGAGGGAGCCAAGTTGTAATAACAGAATCACCTGAATCTGGTTATTCAACTCATGGTTCTGAGGACCAAGATCCAAGGGCTGCTTTTGGTGAGGGTCTTCCTGCTAGTGGACATGTTGGAGGACTCCCACATGGCTGACTATGCTTCAAGTCTTGGATCTGGCAGCTTGAAACTCACACCAGGTGTGTGTGCATGCATGCCCAAAATCCTAAGAGGAGAATGGAAGAGAAGGGATTGTGGCGTGGCCATCTCTCTTGAAGGGGAGGGGTGATTTCTTGCTTTCTGTTTCTCTGTCTCTTTGGCAAGCACGTGCCCCCATAACAAAAATCTCAAAAAAACAAACAAACAAAAAAAAAAGGTGAAAGAGTGACAAAAAGACAAAACTAGGTCAATAAAAATATCATTCAAGAAATACTTAGAAAGTAAGGTTAGTAGGACTGGGAAGTTGTTTACATAAGAGGGACAAGGGAGAACCAGTAGTCAAGGGGAACTCCCAGGTTTCTGGGTTGAGTAACCCAGAGGTGTCACTAGTACCAAGATCAGAGACCAGGAGACAAGGGCAGATGTGGAAGAAAACGATTAGAGCCTGTGAGCTGGAGGAGTCTCTGGGACAGCCTAGCAGAGCTCTTTGGTAGACAGATTTTTTTCACAGTTCCTTCTGTGTTTTCAAGGTTTGCTTTGGGTCACATTCTCCAAGCCCTAGTGCAAGAAAAATAATTCCATGGATTTCAATTAGTTTACCATGCTCTTTATTTTAAAGAGCTGAGACTTTGTCATTTAAAAAGTTGTTAAGAATTCAGACAAGCATGTCAACTTTTTCTTTGTTATTGAAGTCTAGCCTACACACAGAAAACTGCATCAGTCCTAAGGGCACAGATCAACAAGCATGCCATTTTTATTGTATTAAAGGCCTTAGAAATGAAGTGAATGAGGGACCAGCAGACAGCATAAAGGTTACATCATTCAACTTTCATCTGGCCAAATGCAGTTCGAGTCCTGGACCCGGCAGCTTGAAACTCATACTAGGCATATGTGCGTGTGTGCCCCAAATCTCAAGAGGAGAATGGAGAAGAAGAGATTGCGGTGTGGCCATTGCCCCTGGGGGATCACTTCTCATCTTTTGTCTTTCTGTCTCTTCACTAAGCACACACAACTTACAGCAAAAGTCTCTCAAAAAAAAAAAAA
>NW_006159776.1:3172646-3182161 GCF_000334495.1 Tupaia belangeri chinensis | reverse complement strand
TTTTTGGAGAGGCTTTTGCTACAGGGTGCATGCGCTCGCCAGACAGAGAGAAACAGAGAGACAGAAAGCGAGAAATCATCCCCCAGGGGAGATGGCTACGCTGCAATCCCTTCTCCTCCATTCTCCTCTTGGGATCTTGGGCATGCATGCACACACGCGCCTGGTATGAGTTTTAAGCCACAGGGTCCAGGACGCGAACCACGGTCGACTACATGGGAGTCCAGCAACATAGCCATTATGCTAACTGCTGGTCCCTGTCACTATAAGAACTTTAATTCCAGGAGGATGCACCTTGAGCATTTATGGGTAAGACTGACCACCCTACTTTCTGTGGAATACAAGACTTTTAGGATCTGGCCCTTGCCCACTTCTTCCTCATCTACTGCCAGCACCACTGCCATGCCCTTCCCCAGAACAGTCCTGGCCTCGCTGAGCCTCAGTGTCCTCTCTCCCAGCTGCTCATCCATATATTTGCACCAGCCAAGCTTTTCACGCTTTCCCCAGATGGCCCACAGGCCCACCTGGCACATTCTCTCAGGTTTTAAAGCTCATCCCAATGCTTCTTCTTTCCTGAAAACTTTCTCCTCTACTCTCCTACCCCTTATCGCTATAGTACCCCATTTCATTACCTGCTTCTTTTCTGATTCCTAATTTTTTTTTCTATTTAAATTTGTTACAGGGCGTGTGTACTCAGCAGAGACAGAGGGAGTTCATGTTCCTGGGAGGAGGGCCACAATACAATCCCTTCTCCTCTATTCTCTTCTTGGGATATGGAGCATACATGCACATATGCACGGTGTGTTTTTTAAGTTGCCAGATCCGGGACTCGAACTGTGCAGACAGCATGCAGGAGTCAGCTGCCCCCAGCACTGTGCCAACCAGCCGGTCTGACTTCTAAGCTTTGTAACAGAACAGTCTACACGGCAGGCTCTCCGGATGAGTACACCATAACTGTATTTGGATCCCTTTGCCATCACCGATCTCTCAACCAATGTCTATCTTAGGAGCAAGGAGGAGAGAAGGAATGAAAGAAGGATGGAAGGAAGGGAGGGAGCGAGGGTGGGAGATTTAAAAAGAATTCACTTTATTCTCAGTTCCGAAGTCTGTCCCAAATAAACAAAAACAAAAGCATGTTCTTTATGAAAGTTTAGATATTAGAGCTTTATGTTTGAGCCCCAGCTCCACAACTGACCAGCTGTGGATTGGGTAGATAAGGTAATCTCTCCAGCTTTCCAATTCCTTCCATTTCCCAAACGTCCGTGACCCTTAAACCAAGGGTTCAGAACTGGAATAAGGAGGATGTTCGTGATCTTATTCTTCTATTTCCACCGTCTCTCATTTGGTCTCCACTTATATGAATAGAAACGGATGCAAAACATATTTCTTTTCATTTTCATACTTTGGAATGTAAAACGGAGAGACAGAGAAACAAGAGATGCCGAATTCTTTCTACATATAATACAATGAGTTACATAATAAGGGGTTTTCATTGTTCTCTACAAGAGAGTTTGATTCAATAGGGTGGTTAGCAAACTCCACATTGGTCCTTTCTCTTTCTCTGCAAGAACCGTGAGATATGTACTTCCTCAAGGGCAAACCAGCTAACCACCCTGCATCAGCCATTCTCTTTAATGAGGCTTCTCCATTCAGACCCCATTTTCTCGTACACAATTCATTTCATTAAACAGCTGCAGCTGCAATTAGGAGTGGGAGAATCCGGGCATGTGTTTGGGTTCGAGATGTGTCCTGTGTGATTTTTCAAATATTTTGGGTTTGGCAAAAGCCAAGACACATTCTGTCAAGTTCCTTTTCCCCTCCGTTTTTTTAAGCCCGTGTGTATTCAAGAGAAATGTGGGCCATCTGATTCTCATTCATTTTCGCTTAACTCAACAAAAAATTGTCTCCGAAGAGCTAGAAAACATCCAAGCAGCAAATCCAGCCTCTTTAATGGAAGCCTTATTAGAATCTTTCTCTCAAGCCCAGACAGCTTGACATTCTCTAAATAGGCCAAGCATGTTCACGTCTCTGTGTCTCTGCACTTGCTCCTATCCCTGGAATGCCTTTGCCCTTCTCCATCTGACTCTCTCTTCCGAGCGTGGCCCAAAGGCTCTCTCCATTGCCCAGCTTGAAAATAGGTGCATTGGGAACCAGCAGTTAGCGTAATGGCTATGTCGCTGGACTCCCACGTAGTCGACCACGGTTCACTTCCCGGACCTGGTGGCTTAAAACTCACGCAGGGCATGTGTGCGTATGTGCCCAAGATCCCGAGAGGAGACTGGAGGAGAAGGGATTGCAGCGTGACCATCCCCCCTGGGGGATGATTTTTTGCTTTCTGTCTCTCTGTCTCTCTGTCTGGCGAGCGCACGTGCCCTATAGCAAAAATCTCTCAAAAACAAAAAATATAGGTGCATGACCCTCTTAGACCTGCTACACTCCCACGCAGTGCTTCCTGGCCCTTTCTTCCATTCTACTTGGTGTTTCAGTCAGTTATTGAAGGTTAGCTATGCCCGTACTGGTGTCTGTTACAGAGTTAATAGCCCTTGACCTTTATTAAAGGGCTTTATGAAATGAAGACAAAATGGCAGACAAAAGTTGGCATTTGTGATAAAGCTATTGCCAAACCCGTTAAGTGTTGTGCCTATCCAGTCCCCACATGGGCTCTTCCAGGTGAGAAGTGAACTTGAGGTTTGAAGACCAAAATAACAAGGGCTTCTTCCTGTTTGATAATGAGAGCTGCCATGGAACTGAGCCTGTTCCCTTTTTGTCTTGGCTGCCAGGAAGCTAAGAGACAGCGTTGACCATAGCAACTGTATCACATGCTAGCTTCCTTCTTTTTCTGAATGGACTTGGTTTTCTAATTCTATATAGCTTTATAAAGGAAAAGAAAACATATTCTTCACTATCACTTCACAATGCTTGTAGGGTGACAGAGTAAAGTAAAAAGTTAAAATATTGACACTATCCATGATGGTTTTATTTGTAGAACAGATCTAATAGTTGGCAATAAGAAGAAAATGTTTTGATTTATTTTTCCTTTTTTCTTTTTGCCAGAGGGCATGTGTGCTCACCAGAGAGAGAGAGGGGAAGAGAGACAAAGAGACAGAATCACCCAGTAGGGATGGTCCCAGTGCAATCCTTTTTTCTCCATTAACCACCACGTCATCAGCTAGCCCTATTTTTTGGTTTAAAGAGGTTTTTGCCTTAGGGCACGTGGACTCCCTGGGGAAAGAGAGAGAAACAGAGACAGTGAGAGAGAAACTGAGAAATCACCCCCCCAGAGGAAATGGTCAATCGCCTCTCCAATCTCCTCCCGGGATCTTGGGCATGCTCACATATGTACCCAACATGATTGATTTTCAAACCACCGGGTCCAGGACTCAAACTGTGGTTGGCCATGTGGGAGTCCAGTGACATAACTGCTATGCCATCTGCTGGCCCCTTGGCTGACCCTATTATTTTTATTATTTTTCATTTGCCAGAGGTCACATGCACTTGCTAGGGAAACAAAGAGAAAGGGATATAGCACTCCCCAATGGCATGTGAGATCCCGTCTCCATTTCTCCATCTTGCCAGAATTTGGACACACATGCACACAAACTCAGCATGTTTTTCAAGCCACTGGGGCCAGGATTTGATCCATGGTCAGCCACATGGGATCTGACTCCCTTAACTACTAAACCACAGGGCCAGTCCTGACTACTAGACCTTACATTGTTGCACAGGTTATTGAGGGGGCGAATGATTGACACAGAGGCCAGTGCAAACTCTGCTGTTTGTTTTTCAGGCAGATTATAGTGGAAACACACTGCTTGCCAAATAGCAGGGGAGAAATTCAACGTTGTAAACACAGCACTCTCACTTGCAGAGATCGATGAAGGCTTGACAAACAACACAGGGCCAAAATAAATTTTTTCAAGTACAGGAGGATTGACCATGTCCTTTCCCAGCCATCAAGAAAAAAACTTCTACAAACTGAAACTTCAAGGGGACTGAGGCAACCAGGGAACATAGTACATATGCTGACAGCTTCTTAGAACTGGGAGAACACCAAAATCAGCAGAAGAAAACAGTGTGTACTAAAACGAAGACAAAGTCACTTGAACTGCTTTTGTCTAGACAGGTAACAGATTTTTTGAGAGAGAGATTTTTTTGTTTGTTTGTTTGTTTTTTGTTTTGCTATAGGGTGTATGCACTTGCCAGAGACACACAGAGAAAGAAACAGAAAGTAAGAAATCAGCCCCCCACTGCAATCCCTTCTCCATGGATTTTGGGCATACACGCACATGCATCTGGTGACAGTCTTTTAAGCCTCTGGGTCCAGGACTCAAACTGTGGTTGACTACATGGAAGTTAAGCAACACAACCATTATATCATCTGTTGGTCCCCAAATAACAGATTTTCTTTAAAGGATCAAACTAATTTATGAGCTTGATTTTCAGTACAGTCCTAAGGAGCGTTAAGATCGAATGTCAGCCTGAGAGCTATTGCTTTCCATTCCTTACACAGAGAATATCCACGCTGAGGCCACACAAGGTCAAGATTGGCTCTAACCATTCAGATGCACCCGACACTTGGAACCGCAAAGGACTTGCTCCACTCTCTCCTTCATGTTCCAGATGAAGAGTCCAAAACACACGCAGAGCAGATGATGGGCCAAGCTCACGTGTGTGTAGCCAAGTCCAGACTAAAGCCCAAGACTTCTAACTCTGCAGCTAGGCCTGCCTACCGTGTTCTGTGGCCAGACAAGCCCAAGCATCACACCTCTACCTCCCCCACAGCAGCGTGCTACCCAGAGCTGACTGGCTGCAAGCTCCGCTTTCTGATCAGGTATTTGGGCTCCCATGCAATGGCCTTCCGTCCGTGATCTCCAATGGTTTTTCTATTCTTTCAGGCTTTCCTGAAGCATCTGGAAAACAAGCAGTCAGTCTCTTGGCACTATCTTTTCTTAGATATCGACTATTAATAGTTTTCATGCAACCTAGCTGCTCTTGTCACAGTAGTCTTGAATACCAAGATAAGAATATTTTGGCTGGCCCCTGAGCTCCTTGAGGGCAGAAACGATTCTCATTTATCTAGGGAAACCCAGTGCAAAGGGAGTGTCTGGCTCATAGTAGGAGGCTGTCCAAAAATCACACTGAATTTAAAAGTCAAGCCAGGGAGAACTGGGTTAGAATCCTTGGGCAGAAGCATATAAATTACTAACTTTAACGGGTCTCGACATCCTCACCTATAATACAAATACCAACCACCTTCTAAAGTTCCCAAGAAGCCAGATGGTGGTGCAATAGTAAAATGTGACACTCTGCAGGGCTGACCCACATGGGACAGTTCCAGGTCTGTGTCTGGAGACCTCTCTGAGAACACCCTGTACACATGAGCCCATCATCCAGAGCTGGCTAAAGCCGAAGGTGGATTGAGACATCAAGACCCTGTTGGGAGTGCTGTCTCTGTCTTTCTCTGTCTCTGTCTCTCTTTCTTGCTCTTAAAAGAGACAAATATATAAACTTTTTTAAAAGATGCTATAAAATAGGATGAGATAACAATGAACACAGAACTCCAGGCAAAGGAGATGCTCCATCAATGCCACCCTTACAATGACCAAGTCCTCACAATAGTGTTGTTCTTTGGGGTTTTTTTAGAGAGACATTTTTGCTATAGGGCATGTATGCGCGCCAGAGAGACAGAAAGCAAGAAAATAACCGCCCACCCCCCTCCAACCCCCCAGGAGGATGGTCATGCCGCAATCCCTTCTCCTCCGTTTTCCTCTCGGGATCCTGGGCACACACACACATGCACCTGGCATGAGTTCCAAGCCACCAGGTCCGGGACTCGAACTGTGATTGACTCTGTGGGAGTCCAGTGACGTAACCATCATGTCCTCTACTGGGCCCCTTCTAATAGTGTTTATGCAACAGAAGAATAAAGTTGAATTTTGTATTAGTTCTTTCCTAAAGGACAAGCAAAAAATAAAGACGAAGGCACAGCAAACGTGATCATCCAGCCCGTGAGTGGTCGGTGTTCCCTTGGCTATTTATTGTCCACTTAAAGCCTTGTTTTAAAGCTGGCCCTGCCTCATCCCAACTTCTGCTTGTCTCCCAAGTGAAGTCATACCGTTGGGCTTACTTTGTCTGTCTATTGACACAGAGCCTGTGAGTCACAAATTCAACAGGATGACTTTGCTGCAGTGTGATTGACTGGAAAATGTTCCCTCATATGAAAACTTTTTTTTTTCAAGCAAATGGACAAGCTTATTTTTGCAGAAGAGTGTGCAGGCTCTATTTATTTGACGTTGGTCTCTCTGACGTTCAAGCTGGCCAAGTGAGGGCTCACAACATTCGTGTGTTGCCTTATGAAGCGACATATATTTTCCCCCTCCCTTCCTGCTGCCCTGTTGGGAGTGCTGTCTCTGTCTTTCTCTGTCTCTGTCTCTCTTTCTTGCTCTTAAAAGAGACAAATATATAAACTTTTTAAAAAGATGCTATAAAATAGGATGAGATAACAATGAACACAGAACTCCAGGCAAAGGAGATGCTCCATCAATGCCACCCTTACAATGACCAAGTCCTCACAATAGTGTTGTTCTTTGGGGTTTTTTTAGAGAGACATTTTTGCTATAGGGCATGTATGCGCGCCAGAGAGACAGAAAGCAAGAAAATAACCGCCCACCCCCCTCCAACCCCCCAGGAGGATGGTCATGCCGCAATCCCTTCTCCTCCGTTTTCCTCTCGGGATCCTGGGCACACACACACATGCACCTGGCATGAGTTCCAAGCCACCAGGTCCGGGACTCGAACTGTGATTGACTCTGTGGGAGTCCAGTGACGTAACCATCATGTCCTCTACTGGGCCCCTTCTAATAGTGTTTATGCAACAGAAGAATAAAGTTGAATTTTGTATTAGTTCTTTCCTAAAGGACAAGCAAAAAATAAAGACGAAGGCACAGCAAACGTGATCATCCAGCCCGTGAGTGGTCGGTGTTCCCTTGGCTATTTATTGTCCACTTAAAGCCTTGTTTTAAAGCTGGCCCTGCCTCATCCCAACTTCTGCTTGTCTCCCAAGTGAAGTCATACCGTTGGGCTTACTTTGTCTGTCTATTGACACAGAGCCTGTGAGTCACAAATTCAACAGGATGACTTTGCTGCAGTGTGATTGACTGGAAAATGTTCCCTCATATGAAAACTTTTTTTTTTTCAAGCAAATGGACAAGCTTATTTTTGCAGAAGAGTGTGCAGGCTCTATTTATTTGACGTTGGTCTCTCTGACGTTCAAGCTGGCCAAGTGAGGGCTCACAACATTCGTGTGTTGCCTTATGAAGCGACATATATTTTCCCCCTCCCTCCCTGCTGACTCTTATATCTAAAGCAAACAGTCCCAGCACAATAGTCAGATTGCACTTGAATTTGGTGTTTACTTGACATTTACACACTGGCTATGCTGGACAGCTCAGTCATTCCAGAATAGGGGCTCAGCCAACAAGGATTGTGTTCTACTTGCGCTCAACCCTGAGCCATACAAGATCCTGACGCAGCTAGACAGTATCTCAAGATGTTGCTTTTCGCTGACTCTTGTGCCTGAATGGGTAGGTTAAGGGAGAGGCAGGTATCGAAATGACTATAGTATTCCCAGGAAATTTCTCCCTAACCATACAGGACAGACTGAGTATATTAATAGCATTCTTCCTCCCCTTAAACCTAGCTTGCACAAATGCCACGGTATGGGTAGTCCCCAGGACTAAATTTCCTCAGAATTGGCTGTAGATTACTAATTTAATGAACTTCATCTCTGTTCTTCCACATCCTCTTCTGTATAAGAAAATACTAAAAGGCCAGCTAGTGGTATATCAGCAACACGTGACACTCCGCAAGGTAATCCTACATGAGGTGTCCTGTTCTAAATCAAAGGACAGAGCACGTGTGCACCCATGATCTGGGGCTGGCTGGATCCTGGGGTATATTGCAGTGCCAGGACTCCATTGGGGTGCTCTCTTTCTCTTGCTTTCTATCTTTCTTGCTTATGATATAAATATTTTTTTTTTGAGAGCAAGATTTTTGCTATAGGGCATGTGTGCTCACTGGAGAGACACAGAGACAAAACGTGACGGTCATGCTACAATCCCTTCTTCTTCATTCTCCTCCATTATCCACTCAGGATTCTGGGCATGCATGCACACCTGGTATGAGTTTTAAGCTGCCGGGTCCAGTACTCGAACTGCGGTGGACTAGATGGGAGTCCATTACGCCATCTGCTGGTCCCATAAATAAACTTGTAAAAAAATAATAATATTGGGTCAGACAGTGGCATGTGGGTAGGGGTGGCTGGAACCCACAGGCTGGACTGCAGAGTTTGAGAATCAGACTTGGTGACTTAAAAAAAAAAACTCAGCACGCATATGTATGCATGCCTAAAATCCCAAAAGGAGACTGGAGAAGGGATTGTGGTGTGGTCCCTGGGAAGTGTTTTCTCACTGTCTCTCTGTGTTATGGCAAGCACATGTGTCCTCTAGAAAATTAAAATAAGAAGAAACTGGCAGATGGTATAGTGGTTATATCACTGGACTCCCACATGGTTGACTGCAGTTCAAGTCTTGAACCCAGTGGCCTCAAATTTATGCCAGACATGTGTGCATGAGTGGCCAAGATCCTAGGAGGAGAATGGAGAAGAGATTGTGACATGACCATCCTCTCTGCGGGATGATTTCTCACTTTCCCTCTCACTGAGTCAGTCTCTCTCTCTCTCTCTCTCTCTCTCTCTCTGTCCTGGACCCAGTGGCTTAAAACTCACACCGGGCGCATGTGTGTGCGTGCCCAAGATCCCGAGAGGAGAATGGAGGAGAAGGGATTGCAGCATGGCCATCCCCCCGAGGGGTGATTTCTCACTTTCTGTCTCCCTGTCTCTCTCTGTCTGCCTGGCGAGTGCACGCGCCCTATGGCAGAAACCCCTCCAATAATAATAATAATAATAATAATAATAATAATACCAGGACCAGCAGATGGCGTAATGGACTCCCATGTAGTCAACTGTGGTTCGAGTCCCAGACCCGGTAGCTTAAACTCACACCAGGCACATGTGCATGCATGCCCAAGATCCCGAGAGGAGAATGGAGAAGGGATTGCAGTGTGGTCATGCCCCTCTGAGGGGTAATCTCTCGCTTTCTGTCTCTCTGTCCCTGTCTGTCTTTCTGGCGAATGCACGAACCCTAGAGCAAAAACCTCCAAAAAAAAAAAAAAAAGCAAACAATAATACCTACTTTACAAAATTATTGTGAGTATAGTATAACATATGCAAAGTACCTAGGGCAGGTTTAGGCCCTTAGAAGGAACTCCAAGTGACCAGCAGTTGGTGTAATGGCTATGTCGCTGGACTCCTATGTAGTGGACCATGGTTCGAGTCCTGGACCCAGTGGCTTAAACTCACTCCAGGTGCATGTGTGTGTGTGCCCCAGATCCCGAGAGGAGAATGGAAGAGAATGGATTATGGTGTGGCCATCCCTCCTGGGGGGGTGATTTCTCGCTTT
>NW_006159776.1:3165736-3172592 GCF_000334495.1 Tupaia belangeri chinensis | reverse complement strand
AAAAAAAGGAGGAGGAGGAGGAGGAGGAACTCCGAGAATGTAGGTTCTCTTTTGGCCCAGGCTTCTGCTTTGCAGGGAAAGGGACGTACAGAAGCATAGGTTCCTGGGGTCCTAGTTCCAGTGCTGCTGGGTGCTGCAGGGAGAGAGGTTTACATTTGACTGGGATTCAGGACACGAGTCTCTGCCACGTGTGGAAGTGTGGCATGGGTAAACGGGAGCCTTCGATTACCTTCTAACCTTGTACAATCTCCATATCTTCAGAGTTTGGAGGAAACCCAAACCAACTGTCATAAAAACCTGAGTAGGCTCCACACTGACACATGTAGATCCTAACATTTGAAAGGAGTAAAAGAACAAGATCATAAGATTCAGTTCTGGGCTGAATGTAAGGAAACTAATACCTCAATACCTTGTTAATGGAATGTAACTGATGTCAATGGTTTAAGGACTAATTTGAAATAGTTAAACTTTATTATAAATCAATTTGAATAAACTTAGCCTAAGTAAATATGTCTAAAGGTACACATGGAAATTCTATACTAATGAAAAATTGGAAACAAGCAAATGTACTTTTTTTAAATAATTAATTTTACTTATTTATTTTAATTTTACTAGAGTGAGACGCAGAGAGAGAGAGAAAGTGAAAAAGCAAGGTGCCCATCCAGGATTTGAACCATCGTTCAGCCATGTGGGAGTAATCCAACACCTCAACCACCACACCACCTGCCAACCCACAAGCAAATGTACTTTAAAAGGGAATTGGTGGGACTAGCAGATGGATTAATGGTTATGTTGCTGGACTCCTACATAGTCAATCATGGTTCGAGTCTTGGACCCATCGACTTATACTCCACCAGGCATGTGTGCATGCATACCCAAGATCCCGAGAGGAGAATGGAGGAGAAGGGATTGCAGCGTGGCCATCCCTCCTGGGGGGTGATTTTTCACTTTCTGTCTTTTTGTCTCTCTCTGTCTTTCTTTCCAGAAAACGCACATGCCCCTAAGAAAAAAAAAAAAAAAAAAAAAAAAAATCTCTAAAATAGGAAAAAAAAAAAAAGAAGAAGAATTATTTATTATCATTGTTTTTCAATTTTTGACTAGAGAGAGACCAAGAGGCTGAGAGAGAGCAAGCTGCCAGGTTTGGGACTCAAACTGCGGTCAGCCACGTGGGAGTCCAGTACCTTTAACTACCATGCCACCTGCCAGCCCCCTGTTTTAATGACTGAAGCAAAACATCTAAAACCACAGTTTCTGGAAGAACCACTTGTTCTTGCCTGCCTTGTACCTCTCTTCAAACTTGACCTTTGCCTCCCGCTAGGTCTTGCATTTAAGAGCAGGAGCTCTAAAGACATCCTTGTTGACCACAGTTTTGTCTGAGGAATATCCGCAGAGCACCTTGTGGGCATGAGATGATTGTAATCATAAACCTTTACGAAAGATTTGATCTTTGACCTCTTGGCAATTTTCTTGCCCATGGCAGCTGTCACTTTCTGCTGTTAGTGGTCAATTCCAGCCACCAGAACGTATAGGGGCAGTCTGAGGTGCCACCGTCAACGTTCTTCACCATGACAGCTTTGTGTCTGGAGTAGCATCCGGTCAGCATCAGTACCAATTTCCTGGGTTTCACGAACTGGCGCATTTCCACAGCAGCCACCAGGGCCTACAGAAAGAAAAGACCTAAACTCCAGGTTTTAGAACTGTAAAATGAAGTGATTTATTAAACACGCATGTATTGAGCACCTATTATGTGCTAACACACAGCGTTACATTCTGGCAGAAGTCAGGCTGGGTCTCTGCCCCTGGAAGCCTGCACTGGAGTGCAGCAAGCTGAGGTTACACAGCCAGTCTCCAGGGACGGTGTGAGGACAGATGACGTAATGCATACAAAGTGTACACCGCAGTACCTGGTACGGGGTCTGATAGTGAGGGTATTAATCATTAATTTGAATGTCTCTGCTTCCACTGATTCCTGGAGGGGGAACACAGCAGATCCTTCCAGGATCTTTCTAGAAAAGACAGGTAGAACTTTGTCAACATTGTCACAATATAAAATTCTTCACAGGTAAGCTCGACTTTTACATTCTCCTCTACCCTAACTCCTAGCTGTTTGAAAGAGGGTCAATGTCACCGGATGTGACACAGAAAGGTCTTTGCAGGTCTTGGTGTAAACCCAGAAAGTACCATTGCTGAGTTTATCTCTAACTGGTCCTACTTACGACAAGGTCTTTGTGAAGGTTTTAGGTGAGCCTGGTGGTTAGTTGTTGCACTATAGTGATGCTAAGATATTGGGGGGAAGGAAAAGGGTGGCTCAAAGCATTTTAGTTTTCAAGATATTTTATCATCTCTTGAGGCTGGCAGGTGGTGTGGTGGTTGGTTAAAGTGCTGGACTCCCACATGGCCGACCACAGTTTGAATCTTGGACCTGGTGACTTGCTTTCTCATTTCCCCCCACCCCACCCCCACCCCCACCATCTCTCTGGTAAAATTTTAAAATAATGATAATAAATAATAATAAAATATATCATCTCTCAATGTGGGGTACTGTGGATATGATTTTAAGTTAACTGCGTGACATTTCATCAGTAGAGGGGAAAAACCAACGATACCCTCCATATTCAATATCACAGGTAACAGTCAAACAGCCCTGCAAAGCAGGTACATTTGTAGACCCATTTTACAAACAGGGAAAGTAGAATTCAACTAGATGATGTAACTTGCCCAGGTCATTCTGCTAGTAAGAGGCCACACAGGGCCTGGAGTCCACAGGGAATTCCTCTAAGATTCACTTCTTCATCCAAGAAACTTCTGGCCAACCCTGGATATAAGGGTGCTTGTGTCCAGATTGGAATTTCAACCTTGAAAGGATGCATCAAACACAACATGAGCTACTTGGAAGATGCCTGAAAATCACTGTAACCTTTTGTTGTTACATCGGGCATGACCATTCTCCCTGCCCTCCCCACACCAGTCAGTACATGAAAATTGATTAACAAACACAATGTTTATAAAAAGAGTTAACTGGAGGGTAATCAAATGTGTTGTTAATTTTTTTTTTAATCATTTCCCTGGCTCAAACTACATAATGTCAAATTGGCAAAAATAACCTATCTTCTTGTCTGCTCCACACACTGGGAAGAAAATTAAACACAGAATTGTTTGTTTTTTGTTGGCATTTCTCAGGGTGTGAAGCATTCGTTTTCAAACTCAAAATTCCTACGCTCATAATGCAAAAAATTTACCTTCAATCTGATATATTATAAATCGGGGAACTGTTTTCCTCAGAGCGATGATATTGCCCTTAGTCTAAGAATCTGAGGCACCAGACAGAGGCTGTTAAATAAAGGAAGTAGAATCTTGGAGAGTATAATGTCTTAGTTCTCCTTTCAAACTCATTTTCCCCAAGGGGAAATTTTTAAAAATGGTGGATTAAGTCAAGAAAATAATTCTACCAACAGATTTTCTCTGCCAATTTGTCTTCTTTTCTAGTTCATTTAAATTTTTTGCATTTAAATTTAAATAAATTAAGATACTTTTAAATGTGCTAGTTCACTGACTTTTAAATGTTGTTTCAAGTGCATGAAGTATAGGAGGACTAAAGGCCTGAAAAGGTCACACTAAATAAAGATGGTAAATACCTCATTTCTTTGGTTAAAAGAACTGTTACTGCAATATATCTTATTCCTAAAATATATTTCCCTCCGTGTGTGCGTGCGTGCCCACGTTCCTGAGAAGAAAATGGAGGAGAAGGGATTGTGGAGGGGCCATTCCCCCTGGGCAGTGATTTCTCACTTTCTGTCGCTCTCTGTTGGTCAGTGAGAGCAAATGCCCTACAGCAAAAACCTCTCCAAAAAAAAAACACAGATATTGCCCTCTGGGGCTGGCATGTGGCATGGTGGTGAAGGGCGTTGACTCCCTACATGACTGACTGCAGTTCAAGTCCTGGAACTGGCTTTCTCACTCTCTCTCTCTCTCTCGTGCTCTGTCCCTCTCTAATCAAATTCAAATTAATGAATTAATTATTTATTTTAAAAAGATAATGCCTATTACCTTTTAGGTTTTTGCCATAGGGCGTGTGTGCTCACCAGAGACAGAAAGGGAACGTGAGAAATCACTCTCATCCCCCACCCCCCCATGGAGGATGGCCATGACACAATCTCTTCTCCATTCTCCTCTCAGGATTTTGGACATGTATGCACACGCACCTGGCATGATTTTTCAAGCCTCTAGGACTGAGACTCAAACCATGATCAGTCATCTTGGAGCCCAGCACCTTAACCATCATGCCACCTGCTGGCTCCATTGTCTTCTATTTCAACAGATGTTGTGAAACCGGCAACATTAAAAGGGGAAGCCAGTGGTAACACGTGCTCTGTGATGCTGGATCCTCATGGAAATGACCTAGGTTTGCACCAGGAAGCCCCCCTGAACATGCCAGGCACACACCTGCTGCCTGTGCTCTAGCTGGCTGAGCCTGTGACTAGAGCAAAGCATGAAGACCCTGCTGGGGTGCCTGTCTGACGCTGACTCTGTCTTTCCCTCTCACAGAAGAAATAAACTTAATTTATTTTAGAGGTTTTTGCTATAGGGTGCATGTGCTCGCCAGAAAGACAGAGACAGGGAGACAAAAAGCGAGACATCACCCCCCAGGGGGGATGGCCACACAGCAATCCCTTCTCCTCCATTCTCCTCTCGGGATCTTGGGCACACGCACACAAGCACCCAGGGATGAGTTTAAGCCACCAGGCCCAGGACTTGAACTGTGGTCGACCCCATGGGAGTCCAGCGACATAGCCATTACACCAACTGCTGGTCCCCAGAATATGGACTTCAAAGGACTTTAAGGTAATCCCATTCATTTAAGATTTTCTCTCTCTAAATAACTTAAAGGATTGGGACCATCAGATGACATAAAGGTTATGTCGCTGGACTCCCATGTGGTCAACAGTGGTTCAAATCCTGGACTATTGGCTTAAAACTCACGCCAGGCACATGAGCATGGGTGCCTAAGATCCAGAAAGGAGAATGGAGGAGAAGGGTTGCAGGGTGGCAATCTCCCTTGGAGAGTGATTTCTCACTTTCTGTCTGTCTCTCTGGTTCTATCTCTCCAGTGAATGCATGTGCCCTGTAGCAAAAGTCTCTCTAAAATAAATAAATAACTTAAAGGATTTATTGGTAATTTAAAGGATTTATTGAGGCTTTTTGTTCGTTTGTTTGGTCTCTTTTAGTGTTTTAGATTTTTTTTGCCATAGGTTATGTGTGCTCCTTGCATGAAGAGAGAGAAAGAGCCAGACACAGTGAGAAGGAAAGCGAGAAGTCACCCCTTAGGGGGGGATGGCCATACTGCAATCTTTTCTCCTCCATTCTCCTCCTGGGATTTTTTTGGGGGTGGGTAAGGTACACACACACACGCACCTAGCATGATTTTAAGCCTTCAAGTCTGGGACTCAAACCCAGGTCACCTGTGTGGGAGTCCAGCGCCTTAACCACCACACCATCTGCTGGCCCCAGGGCCTTGCATTTTTGTGCTAAGGATGCAACTTAAGTGATCAGACATAAGGGTTCATGAAAAAAATTTTAATTAAATTTCAGAGAATTTATTCTTAAATGTCTGTGATTCATTTTCTGCTCTAAAAACTTCAATGCCCAACGTTTGGGTTTTGAAAGGCAATGAATTTGGCTACAGAAAAGAGTTGACTCTTTTTCCATTTGGTTTTGGTTTGGGTTTTGGTTATTTTTGTTTGTATTTTCAAGTTTGTTTTATTACAATGCCTTGGCCAGAACTATTCTTTCACTTTGTCCAACTCTTTTGAGAGGACAGAGTCATGAAGGGTTTTATTTTCTGTCTCCTTCACAGAACTTTTCAAAGAAAGAAGAGGAAGGAGGAAGGGAAGAAATGGAAAATGAAGTATCAAGCCTTGTGAATGCTCCACAAGAGAAAAATGCTATTGGCGGGATAAGGACAGGGTCCCCACATTCCCTCCTTCATGAATAGTTTTGCCAAGGGAGTTTTGCTCATTTCATTCATTTTACAATGAATGGTCACGGGGCATTTGTCCTTAAGACACCACAATGAAAAAAGGAGTTACAAACAAAAAAACCGATAATGGAAGTCCACTGGGTAAATATCATAGCAGGATCACCACACAGGTGTATTACAGCTCAGAGGAAAGAGGACTGACCTAAAAGGGGACTTGCAGACCATGGTCAATTAAGAGGGACTTTAGAGTTCGGGTATGCTGAGGGCCCTAAGGGGAGAAAAGGCATTTCAGACAGGAAAAACAGCTGATGAAAATACACAGAGTGTATTCAGAGATTGGAGAGGACATCCAGTTAAGAGTTTAGGGAGGGTGGGGTTAGTCTCCAGAGAGGATTCTGGAAAGTCTGTCTAGGGCCAAAGTAGGAAGAGTTCAGAACATTAGGGTAAACAGTTTGATTTTTGCACCTCAGGGCAAAGGGGAGCTCTAGAAACCCTGGTTGATGGGGACGTAGACAGAAGGAGAAGTGTGGAGGTCAGTGAGCAAAATGGCTTAGAGAGAACAAGGAAAATCCAGGGGGATGATGGAGGAGGAAGAGGAAGACAGTTTGGACACTACAGCCATAAAGAGAAACTATACGTGAGAAGGGCTTGAATCAAGGCCGCACAGGAGGAGAAAAAAGATAGTGCTGGGACCAGCAGTTGGCGTAATGGCTATGTCGCTGGTAACCGCAGTTCGAGTCCCGAACCCGGTGGCTTAAGATCACACCAGACATGTGTACGTGCCCAAGATCCCGAGAGGAGAATGGAGGAGAAGGAATTGCGCATTGCCATCCCCCCAGGGGGTGATTTCTTGCTTTCTGTCTCTCTGGTGAGTGCACA
>NW_006159776.1:3162479-3165490 GCF_000334495.1 Tupaia belangeri chinensis | reverse complement strand
AGTATTATTTCTCTCTCTCCCCCTCTCTCTCTCTCTCTCTCTCTCTCTCTCTCTGGTGAGGGCACACACCCTAAAATAAAAATCTCTTAAAAAAAAGAGAAAGGAAGGAAGGAAGGAAGGAAAAGAGAAGAGAAAAAAGAAAAGAGAAGAGAAGAGAAGAAAAGAAAAGAAAAGAAAGAAAAGAAAAGAAAGAAAAGAAAAGAAAGAAAAGAAAAGAAAGAAAAGAAAAGAAAGAAAAGAAAAGAAAGAAAAGAAAAGAAAGAAAAGAAAAGAAAGAAAAGAAAAGAAAGAAAAGAAAAGAAAGAAAAGAAAAGAAAGAAAAGAAAAGAAAGAAAAGAAAAGAAAGAAAAGAAAAGAAAGAAAAGAAAAGAAAGAAAAGAAAAGAAAGAAAAGAAAAGAAAGAAAAGAAAAGAAAGAAAAGAAAAGAAAGAAAAGAAAAGAAAGAAAAGAAAAGAAAGAAAAGAAAAGAAAGAAAAGAAAAGAAAGAAAAGAAAAGAAAGAAAAGAAAAGAAAGAAAAGAAAAGAAAGAAAAGAAAAGAAAGAAAAGAAAAGAAAGAAAAGAAAAGAAAGAAAAGAAAAGAAAGAAAAGAAAAGAAAGAAAAGAAAAGAAAGAAAAGAAAAGAAAGAAAAGAAAAGAGAAGGGAAGGGATAAATTCTATGGATGTCTGAATGCCCAGGTCAAAAACAATGGAGGAGGAGCTGAGAGAAAATGAGATCTCTAGTTTAAGAAAGAGTGATAAAATCATGATAAGAGTTGTGATGGATTAAAGTTCTTGATAAACAACAACAACAACAACAACAAAGGGATTAATGGGGGCCAGGAGGTGACCTGGTGGGAGAGGGTGCTGGAATCCCACATGGCCAACCATGGTTCAAGTCCCAGACCTGGTGGCTTGCTTTCTCACTTTCCCTCTCTCTCCCTCTTGCTCTGTCCTTCTCTAGTCAAATTAAAATAAATAGAGTTAAATAAAATAATTCTTTTAAAAATAAAAATTTTAAAAAGGATTAATGAATCTGTTGATAGTTGAAAGATGTTTCCTACTAATGCACTGTTCAAAAGTAAAAGTATATTCATCATTAATTCAGTCAACACTTACAGGATTACCATGTGCTAGGCAGGCACTGCGGTGAGATCTGGGAATACAGCAATGAACAAAACAAGAGCCCCATCCCACAGCCTCATGAAGCCTATAGTGCCCTGGAGAAAATTGATATTAACAGCTATCATGTAACGATCAAGTCCTGCAGTAAATACTTAGATGGTCTCATTAGATCCTCATTACTCTAAGTAGGTCCCATTAATATCCCTATTTTACAGAAGAGGAAACTGGCAAAGTGAGGTCAGTTACTTGCTCAACTAGAAAGCAGAGCAGATTAGGGAACCTGGTATCAAAGCCCACTTTTTTAACCTCTGCACAAGAGGTTTTTGCTATAGGGCACATGTGCTCGCCAGGAAGACAGAGAGAGACAGAAATCAAGAAATCACCCCCCCCAGGGGGGATGGCCACATCACAATCCATTCTCCTCCATTCTCCTCTTGGGATCTTGGGCATGCATGCACATGCGTCCAGCATGAGTTTAAACAACTGGGTCCAGGACTCCAACCGCGGTCGAATACATGGGAGTCCAGCGAGATAGCCATTACGCCAACTGCTGGTCCCAGGACTTCATTTCAAAGCAATTTGGGTACTTAAAGTCCTCTCTTGCTTTCACCTGTTTAAAATGCAGCTTTTTCTGAGTCCTGTCATAGTTATGCACAGATACCTCTGGCCAGGGTACAACCAGGCTCCTTGGGGGTGCTGTGTGTGTGCAGACCCCATGCCAGTTACAGGGGCCGTCCTTCACTGGGAACATTCCGAGCAGCCTCTTCGACCTATCACACCCCTCTATGGCTCCACAGTAATCCCCTAGCCCTGGTGGCTTTCATCACATCTTCTGCCAACTAATGCAGTTTGTACAGGAAAAAAAAAATTATTTTATAACTCCAAGGACATTAATAATTAACTTCCATACCACAAAACTTGTAATATCAGTTTGCTGAAATAAAGCCACCAGTAAGTATTTAATTCTTCTTTAAAGGGTGTCTTCTATTATTATTATTTTAGAGTGCAATTTAGTCATCAAAGGTTTACTCAGCCTCATGTTTATAAATTATATAGGGCAGGGATTTAACTCTTCTGGCCCTACCTGTTCTGAACAGAGGGAGGTCATAACCCTGTTGTCGCACTGGGCATCTGCCTTGAAAGGAGATGATTTATGAACTTGATGTGCCTTACCTCTTTTAGAAATCTGGGGTGAATACAGAGATTTCCCTTTATGATGCAATCAGAGGAAGAACCGGATAGCTGCCTGCCAGGAAGACCCACTGGGTTTCATCCTTTAGAAGACTGGAAACTACAAGTTCATCTTTTTCAACTGCATTTCAGAATCTTGTCTTGATTATATGACATAATAATAGTGGCTCTCCAATTCATCTGTGTAACATTGTTTCCTTATCGTGGTGGTTACCAGAGTTGAGGGGGACGCGCTACTGCCTTAGATATAAGCAAAGCAGGAAGAATCCGGTGCTCGGGCTACCTAAGTTGGAAATTCCAAGTCTTACCTTACATGTTTACAACCAAAGGGTGACGGCTGCCAGGCAAGGGCTCATCCAAGGTCCTTGGGGCTTTGGGACCTTGGCTGTCATGGAAAAGTGGATAATGTCATTTCAGGCCACTCCCATGTCCTAGCATCCCAAGATTTCACCATCACAAAAGAGGTCGCGGGAGGAAGCAGCAGGTGTCTTTTTCTTGGTTCCTCCATTTGAAAAGAGCAATATTTTCAAAGAGCTAAAGTAACTGGCCTGCTTTTATGGGGGTGGGGTTGAATGGCTGAAAGCCACTGAAGGGAGGGCCTCCGTTTCCTGGCCAGAGAATGTCCCTCCCCCCAATTGCAGGACAATGCAGTCCTTGGCCAAGGGCAACTAGAGAATGGATAGGACCTGGCGGCTGGCTTTCTCACTTTCCCCTTTT
>NW_006159776.1:3161755-3162122 GCF_000334495.1 Tupaia belangeri chinensis | reverse complement strand
CCCACGGCTGCCTTTACTGGTGAGGGGGCTCGGTGGAGTGGGAGGACGGAGCCGGCTCTCCACGCCTCAATCCAAAGTAAACACCGCGCAAGTCTACGTCCAGCAAGCGATACCGAACACCGCGCTCACGTTTAAAAAAATATATCAAAGTACTGTTTGCAGAGATGAGGGCGAAAACATTTCCCGGCTGGAAAATTACTGATCACAAACCAAGGGGGGGTGTGGAGGTAGGCAGGCAGTGTTAAGAGACTGAAATAACGATCCCCGTTTCCTTCTCTCTTCCCGGTAGGCGAGAACCGCAGCCACAGGCTCCGCGCGCACTTTTCTGGAACTAGGGTCCCAGAGCACCGCTCCGCTTCCTGGCGCC
>NW_006159776.1:3159198-3160218 GCF_000334495.1 Tupaia belangeri chinensis | reverse complement strand
AAAAAAAAATTATTTTATAACTCCAAGGACATTAATAATTAACTTCCATACCACAAAACTTGTAATATCAGTTTGCTGAAATAAAGCCACCAGTAAGTATTTAATTCTTCTTTAAAGGGTGTCTTCTATTATTATTATTTTAGAGTGCAATTTAGTCATCAAAGGTTTACTCAGCCTCATGTTTATAAATTATATAGGGCAGGGATTTAACTCTTCTGGCCCTACCTGTTCTGAACAGAGGGAGGTCATAACCCTGTTGTCGCACTGGGCATCTGCCTTGAAAGGAGATGATTTATGAACTTGACGTGCCTTACCTCTTTTAGAAATCTGGGGTGAATACAGAGATTTCCCTTTATGATGCAATCAGAGGAAGAACCGGATAGCTGCCTGCCAGGAAGACCCACTGGGTTTCATCCTTTAGAAGACTGGAAACTACAAGTTCATCTTTTTCAACTGCATTTCAGAATCTTGTCTTGATTATATGACATAATAATAGTGGCTCTCCAATTCATCTGTGTAACATTGTTTCCTTATCGTGGTGGTTACCAGAGTTGAGGGGGACGCGCTACTGCCTTAGATATAAGCAAAGCAGGAAGAATCCGGTGCTCGGGCTACCTAAGTTGGAAATTCCAAGTCTTGCCTTACATGTTTACAACCAAGGGGTGACGGCTGCCAGGCAAGGGCTCATCCAAGGTCCTTGGGGCTTTGGGACCTTGGCTGTCATGGAAAAGTGGATAATGTCATTTCAGGCCACTCCCATGTCCTAGCATCCCAAGATTTCACCATCACAAAAGAGGTCGCGGGAGGAAGCAGCAGGTGTCTTTTTCTTGGTTCCTCCATTTGAAAAGAGCAATATTTTCAAAGAGCTAAAGTAACTGGCCTGCTTTTATGGGGGTGGGGTTGAATGGCTGAAAGCCACTGAAGGGAGGGCCTCCGTTTCCTGGCCAGAGAATGTCCCTCCCCCCAATTGCAGGACAATGCAGTCCTTGGCCAAGGGCAACTAGAGAATGGATAAGACCT
>NW_006159776.1:3157719-3159175 GCF_000334495.1 Tupaia belangeri chinensis | reverse complement strand
CCCCCCCCCCCGCCCCGGTCAAATGAAAAATAAATATAGTTAAATAAAAATAATTATTTTTAAAGAAGGAAGAAGGCATCCCCAAGAGCGTCCAACTCTCTGCACCTTAGAGGGATTCCTGGCTTTGGCAGAGGGCAGAGTCGATTCACTCGGAGCGAGATGAATCCCAAGAATGCATCTGTGGTCGGCGAGGAGTGGAAAAATCAGGGATACCAAATATTCAGAGGAAACCTAATAGGCACCTGAATCGCAAGATTCAAACAAACGGGTAACAACGGCATAAATGCCAGAACTTGAGCTTTACGAGGAGTGCACGCAGACACTCTGCCCGATGCTGGGGCAGCAACCCCTATTCCCAGTCCCTTTCTCCCTTTCTTTCCCCTCGGCTGCTATTCCCAGTCCCTTTCTCCCTTTCTTTCCCCACGGCTGACTTTACTGGTGAGGGGGCTCGGTGGAGTGGGAGGACGGAGCCGGCTCTCCACGCCTCAATCCAAAGTAAACACCGCGCAAGTCTACGTCCAGCAAGCGATACCGAACACCGCGCTCACGTTTAAAAAAATATATCAAAGTACTGTTTGCAGAGATGAGGGCGAAAACATTTCCCGGCTGGAAAATTACTGATCACAAACCAAGGGGGGGTGTGGAGGTAGGCAGGCAGTGTTAAGAGACTGAAATAACGATCCCCGTTTCCTTCTCTCTTCCCGGTAGGCGAGAACCGCAGCCACAGGCTCCGCGCGCACTTTTCTGGAACTAGGGTCCCAGAGCACCGCTCCGCTTCCTGGCGCAGGGCCACCTGCCAGCTACTTCCTTTTCGATGGGTTCGACCTGTCCAGAGCCTGGACCAAAGGAAGAGAGGTAGTTGTCCTTGGACCTTTACCTCGCCGTGCTACCTTTTTATGACTCAGTTTTCTCGTCTATAAAGTGGGAAGGAGAGTGCGTGACTTACACAGTGCTCTGAGATGCGTAACTGAAAGGGGTCTCCGCGCCTCACAGCCCCGTGTCTCCCCTACCTCCCAAAGTGAACCTCGAGCCCTTTCACTCCCGTCCTCGCTTATTGCTGTATCAAAACCATAACTGCGCTCCCCACTGCGGCCTCTTTGCGCCCGTTCCAGGCGCGGAACACCCCTCCCGCCCTCTCCCGAGGCTCCGCTGTCGCCACACCAGGCTGGACACACGCATTCCCCGCCCTCCCCACCTCACCCCGGCAGAAGGCCGGGCGAAGAAGCGCCGAGGCCGGCCGAGTGCCCGCACGAGGCTGCGGGGCCCCCGGGAGCCGGGCCCCTGCGTGCGTAGGAGAAGGAGGCTGATGAGTCACGCGAACAATCGCGCTCCCTAGCGCGCTGACTGCATGGCGAGCGCGTACGCAAGCAGCGGAGGGGGCCGTTACTATCCCTCTCTACTCCCGCAGCCTCCTCCGCCCAAGCTCCGAACGCAGGCAACCGACGGTGGCGGGGGG
>NW_006159776.1:3150610-3157367 GCF_000334495.1 Tupaia belangeri chinensis | reverse complement strand
GCCCCGCCCCCGGGGGGGGGAGCCGCAGCGACTACGGTCCGGGACGCTGCTGAATCGAAGAGAACGCAGCCCGGCCACTGGACTACTTACTCGCCTTGCTGATTGACTATTTTCATAAGCGTTTACAACTTTTCTAAGAACTTTTGTATACAAAGGAACTTTTACTACTTTCTCCAACTTACATTAATCCAAAGAAGAAGGATCTCGGGCAGTTGGGGTTTGGCTTGGTTTCCTTTTTTCCCCCCTCTTCGTTGACTTTGGGGTTCGGTTACCCCCGGTGCTTCGAGCTCCCAAGGACCTTCTGGGCCCCCACATTAATGAGGTAAGTGAGGCCGGGGGCGCTGGGGACTCCTGTCCCCCTATGCGCTCTGCCCGGTCCTCAGGCAGCCACCTGGCGAGTCTGACATGGCTGTCAGCGACGCGCTGCTCCCGTCCTTCTCCACGTTCGCGACTGGCCCCGCGGGAAGGGAGAAGACCCTGCGCCCGGCAGGTGTCCCGAATAACGTGAGTGTCGCCCAGGCCGTTGGGAGCTCCGGATGGGCTTTCTATGGATAGGTGAGGGCGGGCGGAGCCCCTAGTCGAGGGGAAAGAGGGGCCACCGCGCGGACTCCGCAGCTTTCCCGGGATGGTTTCAGCGCCTTTGGCGCGTGGGTGAGTGCGTGTGGTCCCGACGCTGAGAAGCCGCCAGGAGCTCACACCCGGTCCTCACCCCTCACTCGTCCCAAGGCGAGCAGGCGGCAGGGATGGTGTGCGCCGGCCACCGGGCAGGAGGTGGCCGCGTCCGCAGATACCGGCCGGCCCTAGTGAGCTGAGTGTGTAGGCGGCTCCTTCGGAGAGGGCGCACCGGGAGCGCCTCGCTGTCCCAATTCCGGGGGCGTCCCTGGGATCTGGCGAGGGAAGGACCCAGGCTGGAGAGCCACGGCACTAGCCCACACGCAATCGGGCAGCACGACAGACGTATGATGCCTTCTCGGACCGGGTGTCGGTGGAGATTGCAACGCTGGCACCGGGAGTCGTCGGGCTCTTCCTGCCTGTCCAGTCCCTATTCCTGGGCGGTACAGGGGCGTGTGGCTTGCCAGCACGTCTGTACGTGGGGTGGCAACAGGGGGCCACCACTGACGGTCTCTCTTTCGCCCTGTCACCACAGCGCTGGCGGGAGGAGCTCTCGCACATGAAGCGACTTCCCCCGGTGCTCCCTGGCCGCCCTTACGACCTGGCGGCGGCGACAGTGGCCACAGACCTGGAGAACGGAGGAGCCGGCGCGGCTTGCGGCGGTAACAACCCGGCGCTCTTACCCCGGAGAGAAACGGAGGAGTTCAACGAGCTCCTGGACCTGGACTTTATCCTCTCCAACTCGCTGTCCCATCCGGAGTCGGTGCCCCCCACCGTGTCCTCGTCGGCGTCAGCCTCGTCCTCGTCCTCCCCGTCGAGCAGCGGCCCTACCAGCGCTCCCTCCACCTGCAGCTTCAGCTATCCGATCCGGGCCGGGGGCGACCCGGGCGTGGCGCCGGGTGGCACAGGCGGTGGCCTTCTCTATGGCCAGGATTCGGCGCCCCCTCCCACGGCTCCCTTCAACCTGGCGGACATCAACGACGTGAGCCCCTCGGGAGGCTTTGTGGCCGAGCTCCTGCGGCCAGAGTTGGACCCGGTATACATTCCGCCGCAGCAGCCGCAGCCGCCAGGTGGCGGTCTGATGGGCAAGTTTGTGCTGAAGGCGTCGCTGAGCGCCCCTGGCAGCGAGTACGGCAGCCCGTCGGTCATCAGCGTTAGCAAAAGCAGCATCGTGTGGTGGTGGCGCCCTATAGCGGGGGGCCACCGCGCATGTGCCACAAGATCAAGCAGGAGGCGGTCTCCTCGTGCACTGTCGGTCGGCCCCTAGAGGCCCACTTGGGCGCTGGACCCCCTCTGAGCAACGGCCACCGACCCACTGCACACGACTTCTCCCTGGGGCGGCAGCTCCCCAGTCGGACTACCCCAACCCTGGGTCCTGAGGAACTGCTGAGCAGCAGGGACTGTCATCCTGCCCTGCCGCTTCCCCCAGGCTTCCATCCCCACCCCGGGCCCAACTACCCACCCTTCCTGCCCGACCAGATGCAGCCACAGGTCCCGCCGCTCCATTACCAAGGTCAGTCCCGGGGATTTGTAGCTGGGGCCAGGGCGCCCTGCCTATGCCGGCCCTCCAGGGCGCCTGGGATGGTGCTGACCCCACCTTCTTCACCCCTAGAGCTCCTGCCACCCGGTTCCTGCATGCCGGAGGAGCCTAAGCCAAAGAGGGGAAGGAGGTCGTGGCCACGGAAAAGGACGGCCACCCACACTTGTGATTATGCGGGCTGTGGCAAAACCTATACGAAGAGTTCTCATCTCAAGGCACACCTGCGAACCCACACAGGTAGGGGGCCAGAAGCTGCAGGAAGGAAGGGGAGGGGAGGGAGGCTGGTGTCCTTCCCAGAGACCAGCCACATAAGTCTTCAGAACCTCCTTGGGATGCCAGCACATTTTATCTCCTTCATCTCCTGGATTACAGGAGAGGAGAGGGAACTGGCGCCTTCTTTTTTGCCCAGGAGCCTTTTGCTCCGCGGATGGTATCTGCTTGAATGTGCAGTTCTGCCAGGCCTGTAAAAGGCAGGGAGATTCCCAGCGCTTTATAGGCCTCTCCCAACTCAAGCGAAGCATTGCTCTTATGATCAAGAAATAACTACTTGACGATGCAAAACCCTGATGGCAGTTTTTCATTTTATAGAATTTTTTCACCTTCCCTTTGTTTATTTCTTGTTCTGGTCTTAATAATAGTTAAAATCCAAGAATTTAATAATTATGATTGCTTGGGAGATTCTGGTTTAAACTGGCCGCTGCAGAGAATTTCCAAGTTGAACAAAGTATTTACGGAAAGTCATTTAGGTATAGCATTCATTAAAATAACAGACATGTTTGGTTCAGAAAGAGAAAAAAAAAACAGCTGCTTGTGGCTTTTTGACCCAATTGTAGTGAGAGATTATTGCTTGGTTTGGGCTGGGAGAGAGACACTACCCATCATTTCCAAATTCATTTCCACCACGGTAACAGGTTGGCCCATAAAAATGAAAACATTAGCCCTATAAAAGTGTAAACTTAGGTAGCATTTGTGTGTTTTCACTGCTTAACTAATGTTCCCCTACAAACAGGCAGCTACTTAAGATATAATGTGTTATTCGTCTTTATGATCTGGAGTATAATTCGGCCTCTCAGTGGTAAAGATGTTCCTAAGTTCGTTCAGAATGGGGTACCGGAAAGTTGGTTTCCACTCCAGCCCCTAGTTTTCAAAAATTAACTCTTTGTTATTGTAACTGTTTGTTTAACTTTTTAAAATATATATATATATTCCCTTTACAGGTGAGAAACCTTACCACTGTGACTGGGACGGCTGTGGGTGGAAATTTGCCCGCTCAGATGAACTGACCAGACACTACCGCAAACACACCGGGCACCGCCCGTTCCAGTGCCAGAAGTGCGACCGGGCATTTTCCAGGTCGGACCACCTTGCCTTACACATGAAGAGGCACTTTTAGATCCCAAACAGTGGATGTAACCCACACTGCCAGAAGAGAATTCAGTATTTTTTACCTTTCACACTGTCTTCCCGAAGAGGGGAGGAACCCAGCTGGAAAGCACTACAGTCAAGTTCCCAATAAGTCAGCTTGTGAATGGAAAATCAGGAGAAATGAGGAATCCAAAAGACAAAAATCAAAGAACAGATGATGATGGGGTTTGTGACTGGATCTTCTATCATTCCAATTCTAAATCCAACTTGAATTTTCCTGGACTTACAAAACGCCAAGGGGATGACTGGAAGTTGTGGATATCAGGGTATAAATTAGATCCGTGAATTGGGGGGAGGGAAGACCAGAATTCCCTTGAGTTGTGTTTCGATGCAATATTAAGTATAAAGATCACCTTGTATTCTCTTTGCCTTCTAAAAGCCATTATTATGATGTTAGAAGAAGAGGAAGAAATTCAGGTACAGAAAATGTGTTTTAATAGCCTAAAGGATGGTGCTTGGTGAGTCTTGGTTCTAAAGGTACCAAACGAGGAAGCCAAAGTTCTCAAACTGCTGCATACTTTGACAAGGAAAATCTATTTTTGTCTTATTTTTTTTCTACATGTATGACCTAAGTCAGGTAACTACGCCTGGTTTACTTTTAACATTTTTATGCAGACAGTCTGTTATGCACTGTGGTTTCAGATGTGCAATAATTTGTACAATGGTTTATTCCCAAGTATGCCTTAAGCAGAACAAATGGTTTTTTTTCTATATAGTTCCTTGCCTTAATAAATATGTAATATAAATTTAAGCAAACTTCTATTTTGTATATTTGTAAACTACAAAGTAAAAAAAAAATGAACATTTTGTGGAGTTTGTATTTTGCATACTCAAGGTGAGAATTAAGTTTTAAATAAACCTATAATATTTTATCTGAACAACTTCATTGTTTTGTTTTGTTTTTCTCCTGGGAAAACGTGCAACGATTTTCAGTTTAAACACTGGGGTGGTAGGACATACAAGAAGCACACTCAAAAGCCAACTTGAGCCTCTTTGAGACAGATTAAAAGGCTCTCAACTATTTTGTGTTGCAACAAGTACAATGTCATGGGGCTGAGGGCCCTGGGTGTTGGAAATTATAATACTAACACCCAGTCAGTCCAGGTTTGTGCTTTCCAAAAATGTACATAAACTGAATATGATTTTTCAGGTAGAAGCAGCTTGATCAGTTGGCTCAGCTTAATATGAAAGTAGTCACAAACACGCACATTCCGGTTCACATTTAAAAAAAATAAATGTATGGTTTGTCTTTAATTAAAAGTAAATGACATAAACGTTTTCTCTCTGGAAGCCTAGCCTTATACTCGTCATATAATTTGAACAACAAAAGAAACTTTTCCACAGCAGACAACCCTAAGAACACAGTTCCACAGTGCCCTCCTGAGGATTAAAGGATTCGTTTATTCATGTTATGTGTTAGAGATACATCACTTCTACCAGTGATAGCCCTGAAGGGGTTACAGCCAGAGTTCCTAACAAATTATTTTAGACTCCCTCAGTCCCTCTGAAGATTGGCAAACAGAAGCAAAGATAATTAAAATGGTTTTAAATTATTAATTATTAAAATTCACAAAAGTAATATTTCTACTACTTTTGTAAGTTTGTAGCATTCATATTTCTGCAGTTTTTAAAGTATCTTGAGGTGGGTACCCAAAAGACTGAAGTTCACTTGTAGCTGCCACAAAATGGAAAAAGCATTTGTGACATTCGTTGATATTTTATATATATATATTGTGTGTGTGTGTGTATAGTTGTTGGGAAAGTCACGACAACAAGTCGTATTTTTCTATGCAAAAGTGTGTCTTGACTTTCCTGACGACCTAATGTGTGTGTGTATGTGTGTTTAATGGCGATGTGGATGACTAATTAATATCAAGGAGACAAGTCAACTGGCATTTTCTCTAGCATACTTATTAACTATTATATGTGGTGCCTAGAGGTGTATTTGTATCATGGGTGCAGATTATAAATGGGATTAAAAAAATAGAAATTCGTAAGAGGCTCATGATGGATCAACACCAAGTATTTTCTTTGGCTCTTAAGAGTCCAGCATGACTGGAAAACATGGCATGTGTCTTTGCTTAAAAGAAAACAGGTGCTTCAATAGTATGGAATTTTATGTGACCAAGTACATATTCAAAGCATATTTAATGACATGGAAAAATGCTCATGGTATGTTAAATGGAAAAAGTGGGATATAAGACTATAAACAGTATGACTCCAATTGTGTAAATCTGAATGTTGAAGGAGAGAAAGAAACACTAGGGAATTAAGAAAAAAGACTAGAAGTTCCAAAATATCAGTACTGGTTTTTCTTAATTTGAGTTTGCTTTTTTACAGTTCACAAATATTCTAAAACAAGTTCAATATGTATCCTATAACTATGGGCAAACTTTTTTCTAAGAAGGAAGGTAAAAAGCTTTATTTTAATAAAGTGATTTAACTAAGCCAACATTCTGACACATTTTTCTATGAAATCATGGTTAGTTGCTCTTTGAACCCACCTCTTATACAGACACCTCTAGCACACAGTATATAAAAATGGTTTATTGGATGAGTATTTCCATCTTCACGTTTGCTAAGTGCATATTATCTCAAATAGAAGGAACGTCCCACATAAACTATTAGGATATTTTAAATGTATTCAAATTTTTCTGCTGTCATAGGGAAACATCGCTATACCTGAACTTCTTCTAATCTGGAAAAGAAAGTTTTAACATCTAAAATGAATGGGAAAGATTTCCCCCAACTGTAACAGGACAAAGCACTATTCACTGTACTCAGATTGCTAAACTATTTACTCTAGTACTTATCAGTTTGGGGCTCTGAGGTGTACTGTCATTATGGAGCTACAGCCGTTTATACCGTGTAATAAACAGTACCTAATAATTGAGGTGCCTGCTTATTACATTTTCCTTATGACATTTAATTTTGTATGTCCTAGATTTTAACTTGGATGTATACACACACAAAATATTAATCAATAGTGTTTACTGCACATGAACAGACTTTCAATCTGCCTCATTTTCAGCAAAATATTCTTTCTATCTGAAAACATGCTTGATTTAAAAAAATATATTTAACTTTATTATTATTATTAGTAGTAGTAGTAGTATTTTCATTTGACCAGAGAGACAGAGAGAGAGAGAAAGTGAGAAAGCAAGCTGCCAGGTTTGGGAC
>NW_006159776.1:3141834-3150339 GCF_000334495.1 Tupaia belangeri chinensis | reverse complement strand
CATCTAAAATGAATGGGAAAGATTTCCCCCAACTGTAACAGGACAAAGCACTATTCACTGTACTCAGATTGCTAAACTATTTACTCTAGTACTTATCAGTTTGGGGCTCTGAGGTGTACTGTCATTATGGAGCTACAGCCGTTTATACCGTGTAATAAACAGTACCTAATAATTGAGGTGCCTGCTTATTACATTTTCCTTATGACATTTAATTTTGTATGTCCTAGATTTTAACTTGGATGTATACACACACAAAATATTAATCAATAGTGTTTACTGCACATGAACAGACTTTCAATCTGCCTCATTTTCAGCAAAATATTCTTTCTATCTGAAAACATGCTTGATTTAAAAAAATATATTTAACTTTATTATTATTATTAGTAGTAGTAGTAGTATTTTCATTTGACCAGAGAGACAGAGAGAGAGAGAAAGTGAGAAAGCAAGCTGCCAGGTTTGGGACTCAAACTGTGATCAGTCATGTGGGAGTCCACTGCCGTTGACCACCATGCCACTTGCCGGTCCACCATGCTTGATTCTTGCATGTTAATTTATAAAACCAAAGACAGGCACTTTTTTAAAGAATTATTTTATTTCATTAATTATCATCATTTCATTATTATTTGTTTAATTTGATCAGAGAGTAACAGAGAGAGAAAGGGAAAGTAGGAAAGCAAGCCTCCAGGTCCAGGACTTGAACCGTGGTAGGCCATCTGGGAGTCCAGCATCTTAACAACCACACCACCTGCCAGCCCCAAAATAGGCACTTTCACTATCTCAAAAAGGATGTTATGAGGACTAATTCTCTTTGTTTCAAAAATTGTTCCAGTTTTGAGAACCATGAAATGCTATGTTTTTTAAAAAAAGTTTTTTTCCTTAAGGCACATGTGCTTGCCAATAAGAGAGAGACAGTGAAAGCAAAAGAGAAATCACTCCCTCGGGGGGGTGGGGGGGGATGGCCATGCTGCAATCCTTTCTCCTTCAATCTCCTCCCAGAATCTTGGTGGGCACACATGCAAATACACAGGTACCCATGTGAGTTTCAAGCCACCAGGTCTGGGACTCAAACCCAGGTCAACCATGTGGGAGTCCAGTAGCACAACTGCTGCACCACCTGCTGGTCCCATGAAATGCTATTTTAAAATTAGAGATGAACAGTTTTCACATATTTCTTTAAGTAGAAGGAAGGATAGTGAGGCGGTGTTTATGCCATGGAAGCAAGTTGACGGGAAAAGACTAAAACAAGCAGTGGGGTACCGGTTGTACTTTGATATATGGGAGTATCTCAATTGAGCAGCCTGGGTCGGCCACCTGTTCGTATATGATCTGGCTTCTGGTGCTCCTTTTGACAATATCCATGAGTAAATGAATTTTAGGTACGGACATTGTCTTTCTTCCCCTCATCTTTATCCCTCCTTTGTCTTTCAGAGAAACACAGACACCATCTAATCCTACACAAACCTTTCTCTGTATTACTTTCATTATGCATTATATTTTATGTATTTGTTTTATTTCTTTGTATTTTTTTTTAACACCTTCTACAGGCTATTGTGTAACGACATGTTTTCATACTGCTAAACTGAAGCTACGTCTGCCTCCTAAAGGTCATTTATGAAACTGTCATCCAGCGTTCCCATGCAGTCATGCACTAATATTTCCTGTAAAACCACCAGGATCTGTCTAGATAATAAATGCTGTGGAATATATCATGCAGTGCTCCACCCGTGAAAATGAAGAAAGTACTGTTAACAATCAGAATGCTGTATGAAAATCCATCTTTTTTTTTTTTTTGCATTAAGTGAAACTAAAATGAAAGTTGAAAATCAACACTTTTTGGAAGGTTTTATACCTTAAGCATACTGAAGCTTACGTAAATGTCTCACCGTCTTCTAAAAAACTAAAAAATTCTTAAATCCTTTTGAAGTTGCTTATGCTTCAATGCCTGGTCACAGTCAAAACAGAGGGAAACCAATGAACATGTTAGCATAAATACAGAACACCCTTCAGGCTGATGTCAAGGCTACCATAGCTAGACAACTTAGTTGGGGTGGGGGGACATAGGAACATCCGTCAAATGTCTCATGTGGAGTTATGTACATCTGAGGCCCATCTTTTTTATTGTTTTCCATGATGCCCTTGATGTAACATCACTTCTTCAAACCACGTCAGTCTTTTGGACACCCTAGATGAGTCAGCACGCTTCAGTGGTTCCGCCCAAAAGTCCTTTTCCACTTGTTCTTAAAGGAAAAGGAGGAAATAAATTAAAACCCAATGTAATAGCAGCACACAGGAAATTCACACTTGGAGGAGCCCTTTAACAGACATTTGTCTCATTGATAGAACTCGTTATAATTATACCCCAGAGTAATAGGATCATTTGCTACACTTTAGTTTTTCTTTTCACGTCTATATTACACTCTAACATCTAAAAGGAACAATAAACAAGTTTTGTTTTTCTTTTTAATGAAGAGATAGGTAGTGCCAGATAGATCGATGATAAATAGAGAGAGATGATATAGATAGATAGATAGATAGATAGATAGATAGATAGATAGATGATACATAGATATAGATAGATAGATAGATAGATGATAGATATAGATAGACTATAGTCTCTAGTGGAGGTTTGATAAATATCTAGTTAAATCAATTGGGGCACATAGTCAAAGTTGTCCAATCTCCTGTATCTGAGGCCAGCAAGGCAAGAGGGACTATACTTCACCCATAAAGTTTGAATCTGTACTAACCTGGCACTGGGATCAACATATTACTAAACTGTGGCTCAATCTACAAAGTACACCAGTGCACTCAGTTGTTATACCTTCATTCACACTTAAAAGCTAAAATGGGTAAGGCCAGCTGGTGGCATGGTGGTTAAGGTGCTGGACTCTCACATGGCCAACCACAATTTGAGTCCCAAAACTGGTGACTTGCTTTCTCTCTTTCCACCTTGGGGGGTGATTTCTTGCTTTCTTTCTTTCTCTCTCTCTCTCTCTCTGTGTGTGTCTTTCTGGTGAGCTCACATACCCTATAGCAAATTTTAAAATAACAACAATAATAATAATGAATCAAATTAAATAATTCTTTAAAAGAAAAAAGAAGCTAAAATAGGCAAATACGGAAAAATTGAAGGAACTTTGAATATACTTGCACAAAGACCAGGAGATAAGTAAATTGGAAAACAATCTCTTGGACACAACGAAAAGAGAGTTTTCTCAGTAGGAGTGACCATGCCGCGTGCCTGAGTTGAGTCACTTTTGGCTGGTGTGTGATAGTCCCTTCCTTCCGTGCAGTTCTCTGGGGTTTATAAATTATTTACACTCTCTGTTATCTCCGTTTATCCTTATAAGACACAGGGGCGGGATTTCCTTGTTCCTCTCCCATCCCCATTACATGCATGAAGATAGTGAGGTTCCCTTTAAAGCCTAGTGTTTTATTTTTGTTTCACATTCTTGTTGATACACTTAAAACACTTGGAACACTTTGGTTTTCAATCTGCTGAGCAGATAGAGCTATAGGCAAAAGATTCAGAAGGATTTACTAACATCCAGGTTCTTCTAGTAAATTTGTTTAGAGGCCAAAAGCTCTTGACTTTCTGTCTCCCAATCAATGCGCTGTTTCCTTTGTCAAAGTAGACAGACAGGGAAGCCTGCGTTTCCTACAGAATGCAGAAAAAGAATGGCAACGTGGTCACGTCCCATTGGGGAGTACTCCCTCTCTGTGTCTGTCGCTCTTTAGCACACACATGCCCTCTGGGAATTAAAGGAAAAAATTAACAACAAACAAAACAAGCAAACAAAACACCGTGCAAAAAAGATGTTTTCTTGGTTGATACTGTGTGTGTGTGTGTGTGTGTTTTAAAGGAAAGTTCTAAATTCAGAATAATGTTGTGCTCTGATGCCCAAAGCAGTATTTCATTGTGCTCTGTAGTCCTACAGCACTCTGTTATCAGCCAGCTAACACAGGTACTGTTCACTCACCACTGTGTTCCCTCGACAGAGAACACAGGAGCCATTCCCTCGAAGTATTACAATATCATTCTGGCTGTGTTCTGCTTTTTCTTCCCATGCAATTATATTTAAACCTATGTAATCTATTCAAGGGCCTTTCATACCAGGCACTGTGCAAAGGACAGAAGAGTCAAAGATGAAGAAGAATACATAAATATACTTGTCTACAGAGAGCTTTTCCTCTTCAGCTGCTCTGCACAGGGTACAGAGAGCAAACTGAATGAAAATCAGCATCCTAACCCCAGCAGAAACTATTACTTCTTTAAGAAAAATTATGTAATTGTCCTTCTGTTATGTTTTGTTTTTCCATAGGGTATGTGTACTCACTGGAGAGAGACAGCGAGAAATCACCTTCAAGTGGGGATGACCATGCTGCAATCTCTCCTCCATTCTCCTCCTGGAATTTCGGGCACACGCACACACGGCTGGCATGATTTCCAAGCCACCAGTTCCAGGACTCGAACTACAGTCAACCATGTGGGGGTCTAGCACCTTAACTATCATGCCACTTGCTGGCCCCAACCAAATTGTTCTTTGAAAAACTCAACCACCTGAATGGCAACAACAGGCACCATTTCCCCGTACGATTTTCTTGCTTGCTTATTATTTTGGATATCTTTAACTTGTTTACCAGATTTATGTGAAGGCATATTAAAACATGCTATCCAGGTTCACCGTGAAAGTTTTGGTCTCATTCAACAAAATACCACAAAGTTCTTTTGTAAATAATGATTCAGGTAGAATGGAGCTCAATCTCCAAACCCAAACACCTTGGGTGTCTATGGTTTGGAGCTAGCATAGCTAGACCACAGGAACATCTGATTTTGCTTTAAGTACAATTAACTATAGAGCTAGGGAACATAACTGATTTCATACAGCTCTCATGGTACCAAAGCCTGTAGAAACATAGGAGGCTTTGCCTAGGGGATTCTTTGCATTAAAGACTTTGTTAGGCAAAGCCACCCTGGCTTGGGAGTCTGGCATGGGAGATTTGCAACCTGCACCTTTGTAAAAGGATTAGAAGATCCCTATTGTTTAATGTTCGAATCTCAATTTGCATTTGGAAATTCGTGACTTCTTCCAGGTTTACTTCTCTATTTTCATTTTCTTGTTCAGGTACACAATTGATACTGTATGTTAAAAAATTGATTAAACTGCTTGGCCTATGTTTGCGCTGATTAAGGAAGTGTGATAGGTTGGTTTTCTCTGTGAATGGTGAAGGCTACCTAGGCTCCAGGAATTCTGAGCCATAATCTATTTACCAAGGGACAGATAACTCACAGGTAGAGGTCCCCGTGTTTCACTGATTTCCCTAATTAGAGTGCGCGACGCTTTATTAAAGAAACAAAGTGCTACAGAGATACTGTCAGACAGTAGGTCTGCAGAAGGAACTGAGACACCAATGCTCTACCTGCCTCAGGACATAATTGAATAATCCTGTTCAACATCTTCCTTTATAAATAAAAGTTTGAGAAAAATTATTTTAGGTTTGCAGTAACAATGCCCTCAGCTGTGCAGTGTTTGACTACCTGTCCTTTGGTAAACACTTTTTAACTAACATTTGCTTTGACAAGGTTCCCAGATTGGCAACATAAAACCTGGAATAGAAACTGCGAGAGGAGGGACTGTTTCTCAGGTTGTGGGCTTAGGCTCTGTGGTGTATTTGTTTGTTTGTTTTCTTTTTAACTCTTCAGGATCTTGCTCCTTGACTTTTGTCATTGACCACAGGAAAATATTTCGTGTGTCAGGATGAATGTACTAGGAAACGTGGACTTGGAGTTGCTGGTTGAGCCGACGGTAGACATCAAGTGAGAAAGGGCATTGACATTCACTGAGTACCTATGATCTGCCAAGAACTTTGCTAGTTAGGAGTGTCTTACTATAACCACTTCATAGTGGAGAAGACTGAGGCCCAGAGGAGTCAGTGACTCACCCACCGTCACGGAACTGTGATTGGAACACAAGTCTCTGCCTGGCTCAAGAAGCTCAGGCCCTTTCTGCCTCATCACACTGATTCAGATAGGGTAAAATGAACTTCAGGGACCAACAGAGGCCGTAATGGTTATGTCGCTGGACTCCCGTGTACTCTACTGCAGTTCAGGTGTGTGTGTGTGTGTGTGTGTGTGTGTGTGTGCGCTCGCGCGCCCAAGATCCTGAGAGGAGAAAGGAGGAGAAGGGACTGAGGCGTGGCCATTACCCCTGGGTGGGGGGGGAGATGGGGTGATTTCTCACTTTCTGTCTTGTCTCTCCAGCAAGTGCATGCACCCCATAGCAAAAATCTCTCAGGAGGAAAAATAAAACAAAACTAACTTCATTAGGGTGACAGGTGAGTGGTTCTTTGCTCACCTCCTTGGAAAATGTGTTTGTTTTTTCATCTAAATAGGGATTACGTTTGGTGTACACAGAGCTATATGGGCAAGACTGGAGTAACTCTGGCCTAGCCTCTGTGATGCAGTCAGTAACATTTTTGGACTGTGGGGTTGGAAGTCACATACTGACTGCAGTTCATGTCCCTGGCCCAGCCAGCCAGAAAAACACACCAAGTCCAAGTATGCCGGGGATGCTGGTGGGCTAGAGGACTGAAGGAAGGGGATTGTGGAGTAACAGAGCCCATGAGGATGCGTCTCATGCATCTCTCTCTCTCTCGTTATCTCTCTCCCTCTCTCTCTCTCACACTCACACACTTTATCAGGAATAACAATAATAAAGATAGACCAAACCCATCTCTCTTTCTAATAAAGACAAGTAAACTTAGCTGTCTTGTTATTAAAAATAACACCATAGGGGCCGGCAGGTGGCAGGGTGATTAAGAGCACTAGACTCCTACGTGGCAGACGGTGGTTCAATCCCAGACGTGGTGGCTTGCTTTCTCGCTTTCTCTTTCTCTCTCTCTCAGTCTGTCCCTCTCTGGTCAAATTAAAATAATTCTTTAAAAAATTATAAATAGCATCATACTTCTAGGCTCCAGTGTAGATGTATAATGAGTCAACAAAAGCCAGTCTTTTTCTGTATCTACACTCTCATAGTCTCCATAGAATCACCATTGTCTTTCTTCCAGAAAATTTCCTTCTGATTTCAAAGCATTTTATACATGTATTCAGTCCCTTAGAAAAGGACTAGCAGCCCTTTTTATAGTCGAGCCAACTGGGGGCGAGCCTAAACAAGTATCTTTTGCTGAAGGTCACACAGTCTGAGGTCCCCTACAATGGAGAATGCACGAGAGGAAGCTGGCCGGTAGGAGTGGCACGTTCCAGTGCTATGCTCTGAGACCACATTCTCAGCCACGTTCTGTGGGAAACACTTTGCCCAACTTCAAAACCAGTGGCCAACATTCTTCTAATGCTCCCAATAGTTAAAGATAATCCCTTTTCCCTTAAAGAGGATCCTGGCCTAAAATAGGCCTGGGTATATGCCACTGGGTATGAACAAATGACTCAGAGAGTCATTTCGGATCTCAGAAGCATGGAAGGCCCTTCAAAGCACGAGACTTGAGTCTGCGAACAGATGAATGGCAAGGCTGGAGGGTGCTCCAAAGAGCATTTCGCCTCAAGTCTCCATGGCACAGATTTGGAAGCTGAGGCCTATGCCCCCAGAGTTACGCCACTGCTCAACTTTTAGTCTCTGACCTTCACCCTAAGCTCACGCATCTGGTCACAGACTGACACTAACTGCCACATAGGTGGTAGATAAGGGGAAAAGTTGTTATGAATGAGTGGGTTCTGCATCAGGGATAGTAGAGGAAAATGTGCCTCTTGGAGGGAATGTGCCAATTTGGGGTGTTTCCTACATGAACGTTTGTGTTGGGTTCTGTCTGCTTTGCTTTTCTCCTTTAGTTCATATCATCTGTTGGGTTTATATCCAATTCTGACAGCCGGATGTTGGTTATGTAAGTCTTTTTTTTTTTTTTCCTTCTTAATCTGTCAGAAGGTGCATGGACTCACTACAGAGAGAGAGAAAGAACTCCCCGATGACGTGTGGTCATGCCGCAACACATTTTCCTTTTCTCCATTATGTTGGGATTTGGGGCACGCACACACACACACACACACACACACACACACACTTTCAGCATGTTTTTCACAGTGCCAAGGCTGAGATTTGAACTATGTGTCCAACTATGTGGGATCTGACTCTCTTAACCATCAGGGTGGGGTGGGCCACTTATGTTAAGTATCGATGTGGTCTTAGAATAGACTGCTACATTCCAGTAAGATTATCCAGTAAAGGGGTCAGCACATGGCTGAGTGCAGTTCGAGTCCTGGACCTGGTGGCTTGCATTCTCACGTTCTCTCCCTCCCTCTCTCTCTTTGGTGAGCATGCATGCCCTGTAGTAAATTTAAAAATAATAATAATGCTAAATAAAATTAAGTAAAAATAATTCTTATATCTAATAAACAATAAAGAAGGGCTAATGTTTTTTACTCCATGTAGCCTTTATCTTCAGCCTTTTAAATGCATTTTTCTTTTCTTTTCTTTTCTTTTTTTTTTTTTTTTT
>NW_006159776.1:3139955-3141734 GCF_000334495.1 Tupaia belangeri chinensis | reverse complement strand
CTCCATTCTCCTCTCGGGATCTTGGGCATGCACACACACGCGCCCGGCGTGAGTTTAAGCCACCGGGTCCGGGACTCAAACCGTGGTCGACTACGTGGGAGTCCAGCGACATAGCCATTACGCTAACTGCTGGTCCCTACATGCATTTTTCTCACTTAGTTAGCTCCACATAACCCTTTAAGACAGACATTTCTTCTTTTAGAATTATTTGATTTCATTTGATTCATCATTATTATGATTAGTTTTTTAATTTGACCAGAGAGAGAGAGAGAGAGAGAGAGGGAAAGTGAAAAATAAGTTGCTAGGCCTGGGACTCGAACTCTGGTCCACCATGTGGAAGTCCAACTCCTTAACCACCACACCTCCTGCTGACCCTAAGACAGATATTTCTATTCTCATTTTAAGGATGAGGAATCTGAGGCAAAGAGAGCTTAGGTGGCCTGCCTCACATTTTAAAACAAGGGGGTGATGAAGCTGTAATTTAAACTCATCTACCCAGACTCATACTTTTTCCCCCATATTTTTCAACTATATTGAAATATAAGTTATAAGTGTATATTGAAATATAGACTATTATTTATTTATGGTAATCAAATCAAGGATATTATGAGACTCATACTTTTGAATCATATACTCTTTATATGTAGAAGAGTGTACAGAGGTTAACTGGGGGTAGAAAGTTTAACTTGATTGGCTCAATGTTTATGTGTTTGGAAGACAGAGAGACAGAAAGTGAGAAATCACCTCCAGGGGGGATGGCCACACCGCAATTCCTTCTCCTCCATTCTCCTCTCAGGATTTTGGGCACACAGGTACATATGTGCCCAGCATGAATTTTAAGCCATTGGGTCCGGGACTCAAACTGCAGTCAACATGTGGGAGCCCAGTGACTAACCGTTATGCCATCTCCTATTATCTCTTTCACTTGTTTGATTTTTTTCCTCAGGACATTCTCATTACTTAAAATGTAACATATCCTCAATCTATTCATCTAGCTCTCCTCCAGAATGAGTGGAAGATCCGTGTTTAACAAAGTGGCTGTAGTAGATGCACAATAAATACTTGTTGGTTTGGAAGAATGTACCAAACCATGAATGTTGATGGTTTTTCTTTCTCTTGTTCAGCTGTGGTGAAACAGGAACAATTTTGCCTTGTGATATTTAGATAGATTTTGTTTTCTTCTGAAATCTCTGAGTAAAAAAGAAAGAAAAGAAAATCCACTTAAGGGTCAAGGACTGAAAATGGTCTTCTTTAAAATGCAAAAGGTTGATCTCCCCTTCCAGGACACATACCTTTCTTCAAGTCCTTTCAGTTACACAAGAAAAGACCATTGGAAATCTGCTTTGATAAACTTGCTTCGAGTTCAAAGAGAATTGTTAATGTTTCCGTTAATCCACTTAGTGTCCCATTCACCTAGATGGCTTTTCTGAGCACTCCTTGATGGTTTTAGAAAGATAAACCTTTCAGTCACCAGGCTCAATTGAACAACTGTGAAAGACAATTGACCGTAGATGAAGAGATTGTCAGAAGGATTTGATCAGCGAAAGACCCCTATCTAGCCAACAATGAATGGAACATTTGAAATGAACTGTTTGCGTTTTATTCCTATAATAAACTCTCTGCTTCCCTCTCCAAAAAAGGATTAAGCCTGTGAATGGGAGTCATAACCAACTCATGCTGGTCTCGAGCCATAGGATCTTTTTTTTTTTTTTTTTTAAAGGGTTTTTGCTTAAGGGGCCGGGGCCCCCCCAAAAAAGAGAGACAGACAGAAAGTGAGTA
>NW_006159776.1:3107952-3139899 GCF_000334495.1 Tupaia belangeri chinensis | reverse complement strand
GGGGGGGGGGCGGGTGGGTGGGTGGTGGCCACATCGCAATCCCTTCTCTTCCATTCTCCTCTCGGGATCTTGGGCACACACACACAAATGCACCCGGCATGAGTTTCAGCCACTGGGTCCGGGACTCGAACCACGGTCGACTACATGGGAGTCCAGCGACATAGCCATTACGCTAACTACTGCTGGTCTCCAGCCATAGGATCTTGACCTTCCTTGGTGCTGTTGCAGTCACTTTAAACCATCCATGGCAGTCCTTGGGATTCTTCTTATTCTTGGTCATGTCCTTCTGAAGGGTGACTTCCATTCGAAGCAAACAGCTACAAGTCAAGAGCAAAATCCCTGTAACGTGTGCAGCTGAGGGGCTGCTTTGGCTGGCTCTCTCCCTCCTTCCCCAAACAGAACCAAGCTCCTATATAAAATGCATAAAATCTTGGCAGGAAAGAAATCCTCCCATTGGAAGGAACAGATGTTCGAAGAGTAACTTTTGCCATTATACTCTGCTCCTAATATCATCGCTTTAAAGCGTGGGGGATGTTAACTTTTTTATAAGTGTCAACATGTTCTGGGCCACTTTTCCATCTCCATCTGTGGCATACATATCACCAACCCTCCCATTGCCCCCTTTGAAATTTCCAGAGGAGTTGGGAACTGGAAAGATATTAAAAAGTGAAAGCGGAAAATTCAATGCAACAAATATGCTAATGTACAACCTAATGCAGAAAGTACTATGACGTTTGCCTCCCAGTGGCAGATCTCAGAAACTTTTTTTCTCAAAAGGTTTTTGCCATGGGACACTTGGGCTTGCTGGAGAGATACAGACAGAGAGAAACTGAGAAGTCACGGGGTGGGGGTGGTGAGGTGGCGACACAGCAATCCCTTCTCCATTCTTCTCCTTAGATTTTTGCACACCCACGCGCAAGCCACGGGAGTCCAGGACTCGAACTGCAGCCCACCATGTGGGAATCCAGCACCTTAACTTCCATACCAATTGTCTCTCCCCCTCTCCTGTCTGTAGACTTTTCACACGGTAATTATGACCAATTAACATTCAGAGGTCATCGCTGTTAACAGAATTACCAATAAAACTCATTCTAAAGAAGGCTTCAACTGGGCTTCAGATTCAAGGTCATTTCCACCTCGTTTACACCTCATTAAACTGCCTACCTTACCTGCCTGGGTCCCAGGTGACTGTGGGAGGGTCAAGGTCAGTGGAGCTTGCTTCCCTACCCAGGAGTCGAAAGCTCGGCCGGCCTCTTTTTTGGTCCCAGCTGGGACCTCCAAGACCACGGGGCCCACGTGTGGCAGCTTCTGCCAGAGTGCCTGCGGGCTGTCGCCTGCCCAGAACACGCCTGTGGTTTGGGGATTCAAAGTCAGAACCTGTGAGCGGTCTGGTGGGACCGGGTGGGATGCGGTGAGGAATTCACAGCGCAGAAAGCAGAGGAAGGTGAAGTGTGGGCGTGGTGGGGAAGTAGCGGGCCGACTTTCAAGCGTGAGCCAAGATCGTCCCCGAGTGCCTGCTCCCGGATGGGGTTTCCCCTCCTTTGCCCGGTCGGAGCTAAAGGAGCCTAAGTGCCTAGATTCCCCGCGAGGCCCCCGCCTCAAGCTGGAACACCCGTTCCTGAAGCCCTCTGCGTGCAGGAGTGGAGGTGCAAGTGTGAGCGTGCGAGGGCGGGGCCGGGCGTGGTGTGGACAGCACCCACAAGCAAAGCTGGACCCAACCCGCGCCCCTACAACCTAGGGTGTCCCGGCAGGCTCCATGGCCACGGGTCCGGCTTCCTCCACAACTCGCTGGGAGGCGGGTCTGTGTTCCCCGGCCAGGGCTGGTGATCCGTGAGATCGGGCCGGGTGTCCCTGTAGCGGGCGCAGGAGGGGGGCGCCCGCCCCCCCGTGCCCGAGCCGGAGGCGGGCGCCGCGCCGCGCGCGGTCTGCACTGCCCCCAGCCGGCGGGCCAGACACAAGACCGCTCTGACCCGCGGGTCCTCGGTGCTGCAAGAGACTTCTCTTCCTCCCTGCAGAGGCTGATCAATGTTATGGGATTTCAGATCAAGTCAGAGTGGATACTAGTTGCGGCTCTGTCGCTGACTGGCCCCTTCTCCCAGGAACTGTGGGCGTCTCCACCTCCCTTTGGCTAATATGGGTATCCCAGACAAAGCTATTGTAATCATTGAGAGCATACAGCAAGGTGCCTGCTGTATTATAAATATGCAAAACTGTTTTTATGATTGCATGCTGGCTAGGCTTTGGATGGGCGGGATGCGGTGTCTATTGAAGTCTCTGCTCCTCTGTGGCAGGGGAGGGTGGGTTTCAGGAGAAGACAAGGGAGAGACTTTTCTACCTTTCTTTGGAGATGGAGAAGAAACCTGAGCATCCAGCTGAGATCCGGCCTTGCCAAGCCATTGACTCTTCTAGGGCGATGCATGCCCAGTCCTCCTCATCTCCTCCTGGAACCTAATACCCTCCCTGCAAAATGGGAATAATCATACCCAAGTCAGAGTTGTTGCAAGATAAGACTTGCAGGACTTTTTGCTCAGCACAAATCTCATCCCAGCTGACAGCCCCAAGTCCCAGAACACCTGTTTCAGTAACAGTAGATGGAAGGCAAGACCTGTGTGCCTAACACAGACAGCAGTCCCTGCACCCCTTTCTAACACTTAGCAGGTGCTCAGTGCTAGTCCCACTCCCAGCAGGCGGGCCACCTTGCAGCCCTTTCAGGCAGCCTGGGTTGCGGGAGACCAACTGCTAGGGCACTTCTACCTCATCTCTCCTTGATGCTCATGCATGCCTCCTGTCTTTTGGGGGAGTTAGCAGTGTTAGCTATAACAAGAACACACACTCCAGATCCATGGAGGAATGGACTGCACAGTTAGAGCAGCAGTCCTCAACCTTTTCGGCATCAGAGACCAGTTTCATGCAAGACAATTTTTTCACAGACTGGGGGGGGGGTGTTTCAGAATGATTCAAGCATATGACAGGTATTGAGTACTTTATTTCTATTATTATTATATTGTAATATGTAATGAAATAATTATACAACTCACCATAATGCAGTATTTGTAGACACACCCCAGCACTAGCATCACTACCTCAGCTCCACCTCAGATCGGCAGGCATTAGATTCTCAGAAGAAGTGAACATCCTGGATCCTTCCCATGCACAGGTCACAATTTGCATTTCTAGGAGACTCTAATGCCACCGGAGCTCAGGCGATTGGGAGGGGCAGTAAATACAGATGAAGCTTTGCTCTCTCCCCTGCCACTTAACCTCCTCCTGTACAGCCTGGTTCCTAACAGTCCTGCCATTCCTGGCCCTCTTTATGCCACAACTTCTCGGAATTTCAATAATCTCATCTTTCAGAAATGAAGCAATAACATCTAGGACGCCAGTGTAAGAATGAGTAGACTAATGTGCATGAAAACACCAGGTGTGCATGAAAGCACCAGGCACATGGCAGGTCTTCAGTAGATTCAAATGTATCATGACTTCTTTCAAGCAAAAGCAGGTCCCAGTGACTGTTGAATTGGCCTGAGCTTCTCCTTTGCTGAGTTCTACACCCAGGAGAGCTTCCTGACAGGTGCTTTTCCTGTCCTTGGCCTTGTCAAATGTCATGTCCTGTGAGCTGCTGCTCCAACCTTCTTTCTGAAGGTCCATCCTTTGCATACAGGCTTTCCAGAGCTAAAGGCCTACTATTACCTCTTTCAAACTTGTTTTGTAATCCTTATTTCCAATTTCAGTATATGTGCTGCTGAAGCAAGCACTGTGATACTTATTTCGAAAATTTACTGAGATAAAATTCAAAATGGAACTCTCCTGTATTTTGGGTTGTTTTTGGTAGTTGTACCTTGTTGTGGGACAGGGTGCAGGGTCCAATATTATTTAAAAGTAATCTTGCTGGCAGGCTAGTGTGGTAGAGCAATAACACAACCAGGCCCACATAGAAAGCTCCCATGACCGGGACCAGCAGTTGGCGTAATAGCTATGTCGCTGGACTCCCACGTAGTCGACCGCGGTTCGAGTCCTGGACCTGGTGGCTTAAACTCACGCCAGGCATGTGTGTGTACGTGCCCAAGATCCTGAGAGAAGAATGGAGGAGGAAGGATTGCAGTGTGGCCATCCCCCTTGGTGATTTCTCACTTTCTGTCTGTCTCTGTCTTTCTGGCAAGCGCACATACACTATAACAAAAAAACCTCTCCAAAAAAAAAAAAACTCCCAGGACCTTTCTAAGCATGCCAGGTATACACACATATGCCAATAATGTGTGCATGTGAAACTGGGGTTAGGTCATGTGAAGACCCCATTGGGTATTTCTCTGGCAGAAGAAATAAATGAATGAACTTTAAATAAATCAGTAGGCCCAATCTCTGTGGTGCAGTCAGTAGCCTATCATACTATGGAGCTGGAAGCCACATGTGACCAAGGTGTGAGTCTCTGGTCCAGCCAGACTGGAAACACTCTGGGAGCGTTCATAGGTGCTCAGGATCCTGCTGGGCTGGAAGACTGGAGGAAGGGCATTGCTGTGTGACTCTGCCTTGTGGAGAGTGCTTCTCTGTCTCTCCCAACTGTACATACTTTATCATAAAAATAAATAAGTAAATGTAAGACTGAGCTAGATGAGCCTCTTCGTGACAGTATTTTCTACCACGAATCCAAATGTAATGCATTTTATGAGGCTGCGTTATAGCGCTAGCCGCTTTGGGATCTCATCCCCACAACTTCTCTAGCTCTCCACAATGACAAACTCTACATTGGAAAAACAAAAAAGGATAAAACAACAGAGTCCTGCCTGTGTCATGGTGGTTAAAGTAGCTGGATCCCACAGGGCTAATTGCAGTTTGAGTCCTGGACTCATGACTTGAGAAACATGCATGTGTGTGTGTGTCCAAAAATCCCTAAAGGGAGAAGGGACTATGGCATGGCCATGCCCTAAGGGGAAATGATTTCTTGCTTTCCCCCTCTTTCTTTATCACTCCAGTGAGCACATATGCCCTATGACTTAAACAACAACAACTACAACAACAATAACAAACTTCCACAGAAAACCACAAGCAGTACCCAGTATGTGCATGACCTTAGCAGTCATAGTGCTCTTCTGTATCCAATCTACCCATTTACTTGTCCACACAGCCCATTTTCCAGATGAATCTCAGAGAGTCATTTCCATAGCAGAGTTGTCTCATCTCTGTTAGACAAAGATTCCGCTCTCCCAGACTATGGCGTGGGACTTCTGACTGGCAATCTGAGCCTCTTTGGAAATGATAGAGGCTCTGTAGAAATGATAGGACAGGCACTTTATTAATACACAGCACTGAACAAATTAGAGAGCTTTCACATATTATGACAAGGTATGCAACAGCTGTTACTTTACTCAAACTATTCATTATGGAGCTGTTTGTTTAAAGGTTGCCTCGTGGCTTGGAGACAGCGCCTTTTGCTCTCTGACTCACATGAAGCAAAACAAGCTACTATCAGGTGATGACCATACTTGGAAGCGGAACTAAAAATGAAAAGATTTGTCATCCTGGACTGTAGAGCAGTTGGCTTCCCTTTTCAAACCAGTAAGTGCCAGGCTGTTGAAAATGTAATATTTTCTTTGTTTCGTACATATGCATGTTAAATCTACTCACCTGAATAATTATGGAGTACCATATTTTTTTGTGTTTGGAAATATACAAAGGGATCTGATACAGTCTGCGTTGTCCTGTGGATTACAGTCTGGTAGGAAAGATGCATATGTAAATGCCTCCCATAGTTGCTTCATGTGTAAAGACGGTAAATTGCAGGGCCGATTGCATGGAGTACTTGTGAGTTCTGACAGTGGAAAGCATGGGTGAGAAACAGTGACTGGGACCTGACCCAAGGTAGTTCTAAGAAAGAGAGAAGTTGCATTAGCCCCATTTTCAGATGAAGGAACAAAGGCTCTGAAAGGAGAAGGAATTTGCTAGTTCCAGGGTAGTCAAGATCAAAATTCAGATCGAAGCCTTCTCTTCAGACCGCATTACACTCATGAAGTGTACTTTCCTCTTTCAGGCCAGGCAACTCATTGCCTCCTTGGAAGAGCCTTCTCTAAGTGGATTCTGTGCACAGTGGAATTAAAGGTTGCCTGGGGATACGCTACCTCTGACTAATTAGGCTTCTAGAGCCTGTCAGATGGATTCTCTACCCTCTGCTCTATTTCTGTTTTCCACAGAGTTCTACCAGAGAAGAAGCATTATTTCCAGGTTCTATCTAGCATTTGTTTGTTTATTTGTTTTCCTTTGAGAGAGAGATTTTTGCTGTAGGGTGCATGTGCTCACTAGAGAGACAGAAAGAGAAAGAGAGATAGCGAGAAAACATCCCCCAAGGGGGATGGCTATGCCACATTCCCTTCTTCTCCATTCTCCCTTCAAGATTTTGAGCACAAACATGTGCCCAGTGTGAGTTTTAAGGTCCAGGACTCAAACCATGGTTGATTACATGGAAGTCCAGCAACATAACCATTACTCCATCTGTTGGTCTCTTTATGTGTTATTTTACTAGAAGTTAATATGAAGCAATTTCCCTCACTTCCTCCCAAAAGGATTGTATTAAAAAAAAGAAGTGTCTCAGTTTTTTTTTGAAGACAGATTTTTGTTTTTATATATGAGATTTATTAAGTTATAATTATATTTCTTTAAAAATCTGCATGTTTGGTTCTGGGGCCAACAGATGGCATGGTGGTTAAGCTGCTGGACACTCCCAAGTGGCCAACCACGATTCAAGTCCCAAACCTGGTGGGTTGCTTTCCCACTTTCCTTCTCTCTCTCTCTCTCTCTCTCTCTCTCTCTGGTCAAATTAAAATAAATGATTGAATAAGTAAAATAAAATGTAAAAAAAATCTGCTTGTTTGGGACCACGGGTATAGTGGTGATTAAGGCGCTGGACTCCCACATGGCCAGCTGTGTGGGACCTGATGATTTACTTTCTCAATTTCCTTCTTTTTTTGTGTGTTTTTCTCTGGTCAAATAAAAAAGCAATGATAGTAAATAAAATTAAATAAAATAATTCTTTTTTAAAAAATGCATGTTGATTATATACAATTTAATGAGTTTGGACATAGGCATGCATTTGAGTTCATAACCACAATCAAGGTAAAAAGTATAGTCAGGTCCATCTGGTGATATGATGGTTAAAAGAGCCAGATTCCACATGACTGACTGTGTTGTTTGAGTCCTGGACCCAGCAGTTTGAGAAACATGTTCAGTGCATGGGTGTGCATGTGTGCCCCAAATCCTGAAAACAAGGGAAGAAGGAGGAAAAAATATTGTGGCATGACTATTCCCCATAAGGGTTGCTTTCTCACTTTCTCTTTCTCTCATTCTCTTTCCAGTGAGCACATGCACCCTCTGGCCAAAAAAGAAAAAGTGTCATGTTATTATTTGTGTGTGATTGTGGACTTGACATGTGATCTTTTTTTCTATTTTTAGTTTTTAAAAATTATTTATTTAATTGTGCTTATTGTTGTTATTATTATTATTAAATTTGCATGTGTGCTCACCAAAGAGAGACAAAATGAGAAAGCAAGCTACCAGGCCCAGGACTCAAACTGTGATCATCTATGTAGGAGTTCAGCACCTCAACTCCCATGTCACCTGCTGGTCCCTACTTTTTAATATTTTTGCCATAGGGTGCATGCGCTCACTTAAAGAGACAGAAGAAAGTGAGAAATCACCCCCACGGGTGATCCCTTCTCCTCCATACTCCTCTCAGGATTTTCAACATGCACTCACACACACTCAGCATGTTTTTCAAGCCAGGACTAGAACCAAGGAATAGGTCATGTGGAATCCAGCACCTTAACCACCATGCCACATGCTGGCCCAACATACGATCTTTTCTTTTTCTTTAAGAGAAATTTTTGCTATAGGGGATATGTGTTTGCCAGAGAGACAAAGAGAGAAAGACAGAAAGCAATAAAGCATTCCCCCCAGGGTCGGGGGTGGAGGGGGGTTCTCCTCTCAGGATCTTGCGCGTGCACGCACATATGCCCATCGTGAGTTTTAAGCTGCTGGTTTACATTTTTTTGCCAACAACATAACTATTACACCATCTGGATGTCCCAACATGAAGAGTTTCTTTTTTTTTTTTGGAAAGGTTTTTGCTATAGGGCGAGTGTGCTCACCAGAAAGACAAGAGAGAGAATGAAAGCGAGAAATCACCCCCCACGGGTTGGCCACACCACAATCCCTTCTCCTCCATTCTTCTCTTGGGATCTTGGGCACGCACACACACGTGCCTGGCATGAGCTTAAGCCACCAGTTCCAGGACTCAAACTGTGGTCGACTACATGGGAGTCCAGCGACAGCTGTTACTCCAACTGCTGGTCCCAGTATTTCCTTTTTTTTTTAAAGTTGGATAATGTTCTTTTGTATGTATATACCACATTTTCTCTCTGTTTTGATTATAAAGGTTTTTTTTTTTTAAGTACATTTTGTTTTTTAGAGAGAGAGAGAGACTGTCACCTCCCATGGGGACCCCACACTGCAATTCACCCCTGGTCTCAGCCAGCCTAGATCATGGGCATGTGTATTCCCAGAAGGCACAGGGAAGTCCTGGGGTGGGACATGAACCCAGGACCTTCCCCATGAAGGTTCAGTAGCATCATCACTAGGCAACCACCTACCCCTGTATACATTTTCTTATCCATCTATTGATGAACATTTGAACATTCAATATCTTACTAATTCTGAATATGAATAATGCAATGGGCTTGAAGTACAGATCTCTCCTTGAGATCTGGATTTCAGTTCTTGTGGACATGTACCCAGAAGTAGGATTGTTGGGTGGTATGATAGCTGTACTTTAAATCTGTTGAGGCATATCCATAGTGTATTTTATAGTGGCTTTACCGTTTTATATCTCCACCTATAGTGTATAAAGGTTCCAATTTCTGCACATGTGGGTTAGTCTTGAAGAGTGTCACACTTTACTGCTGTGCTACTGTCTGGTCTCTGTCCATTCTTACAATCAGATCCAATTTTGCAATTGAGTTGTAGAGGGTTTTTGGGTTTTGTTTTTGTTTTGTTTTAAGATTTTTGCCATAGGATGCATGCATTTGCCAGAGAGTGAGAGGTAGAGAGAGAGAGAAAATAAGAAATCACCTCCCAGAGGGTATGGCCATGCCACAACCCTTACTCTTCCATTCTTTTTTTTAAAACTATTTTTTTTAGAAATTTTTGCTACAGAGTGTGTGCGCTCACCAGAAAGACAGAGAAAGACAGAGAGGTAGAAAGAAAGAGATCACCCCCCAGGGGGGTTGGCCATGCTCCAATTCCTTCTCCTCCATTTTCCTCTCGGGATCTTGGGCACACACCCACACGCCTGGCATGAGTTTAAGCAACCAGGTCCAGGACTTGAACCACGGTCAACTACATGAGTGTCCAGAGACATAGCCATTACGCCAACTGCTGGTCCTGCTATGCAAATGATTTTTAGTTTAATGCAGACCCACTTACTTATATTTTTGCTATTTTTGTCTGTGCTTTTAATGTAACACTCAAGAAATTATTGCTAAGAGCAAAGTCTCAAAGCCTTTCTACTATATTTTCTTTTGGGAGTTCCAATTTTTGTCTCACATTTATGCATGGTTTTATTTCTGGGTGGACTATTCTGTTCCATTGGTCTATATAGGTCCTTAAAAAGAAAAAGAATTATGTAACCTTATTTATTTACTTGACCAGAGAGGGGCAGAGCGAGAGAAAGAGGGAAAGTGAAAAAGCAAGCCACCAAGTCTGGGACTCTGACTGCTGTCAGCCATTTGGGAGTCCAGCGCCCTTAACCACCATGCCATCTGCCAGCCCTATGTAAGTCTTTATGCCAGTGTCATGATGTTTAATTATTGTAGCTGTGCAGTGTATTTTGAAATCCAAAAGTGTGATGCCTCCAGCTTTGTTCTTTTCCAAGATGGCTTTGACTATTTTTTTTTTTTGGCTCCACATCAATTATAGAATTGTTTTTTCTATTTTTTAAAAATACTATTTGGGGGCTGGCAAGTGGCATGGTGGTTAAGGGCGCTAGACTAAGAAATGCCTGCCTATAGTTCAAGTCCCAGAACTTTCTCACTTTCCTTCTTTTTGTGTCTCTCTCTCCGGTCAAATTAAAACATAATAATAATACTAAATAAAGTTAAATAAAGTAATTCTTTTAAAAAAAATACTATTGGGAATTTAATAGGGACAGTGTTGAATCTGTGGATCAATTTGGGTCGTACAGATGTTTTAATAATAAGTTGGGTACAACCGGTAGCCTGGTGGTTAAAGTGGCTGGATCCCTCATGGTCAACCACACAGTTCAAGTACTGGACCCAGCTGTTTAAAAACACACCAAACACATATGTGTGCTTACCCAAAATCCTAAAAGGAGGGAGAAATGGAGGAGAACAGGCATTACCATGCCCCATGGAGGGGAGCTTTCTCATTTTCTTTCTCTTTCTCTCAGTCTCTGTCTCTTGCTTGTGAGCATCTGCACCCTCTAACAAGTAAAAAAAATCTTCTAATTTATAAAAAATTTACTTCTATTTTTTGTGCCTTTAATTTTCTTTATTAATGTTATGTACACTTCAGTGTACAAGTCTCCCTTCTCCTTTGTTAATTTCTAAGAATTTCATTTAATGTTTTTTGCTATTGTAAGTGGAATTGTTTTCTTCCTTTCTGGGTAGTCTGTTGCTAGTGTACAGAGACACAAATAATTTTTGTATGTTCATTTGTATCTTGCATCTTTACTGAATTCATATCAGTTCTAATAGTTTTTTGGTGGAGATTTTAGGGTTTCTCACATATGCGATCATGCCATTTGCAGAGACAATTTTAATTCTTTCTTATGTGGCTGCCTTTATTTCTTTTTCTCTAATTGCTCTGATGAAGATTTCCAGTACTCTGTTGAAAGAAGCAGCAAAAGAGACCATCCTTGTTTTAGACGTTTATTTTTTTTCTTTATTCATGATACATCATGTACCTTAGAGAGAGAGAGAGATGAGAAACCTCCGCAGGGTCTTGTTGTTGTTTCCCATTCTTCCTGTCGTCCTCCCGTCTGTCACGTCTTGGGCACTTATGCACATGCCTTGCATGTTTCAGGCTGACCAGGCTGGGGATTTGCATCATGATGACCACATGAGATCCAGCTTCTCTTGAGCAGTACATGGAGCCAGCCCTTGGTTCTGACATTAGAAGAAAATTTGTTGATCTATGTATTTCCTTAAGCAAAAGAGATGGAGACAGAGAGAGAACTAGTACTCCCAAAGGGGTCTTAACATTGTGAACCACCTCCAGCTTCAGCTAGCCCCAGGTCACAGGTGTGCGTGTGCCTAGTATACTCAGAGTGCTCTCAGAACTTGAACTAAACCTGGACCCTATCAATGTGTGTTGGCCTTGCAGAGCATTGCCTTTTACCACTGTGCCACTATTGGGCCTCCTTCATATACATATTTTTTTCTTTTTCTTTCTTTTTAATTGCCAGAGATTATATACAGTCACCAGAGAGAGATGGGAGGATAGGGAGAGACAGAAAGAGAGAGAAAGGATTATCTAATGGGATTATGGTCATGCTGAAATCCCTTCTCCTCCATCCTGTCAGGATTTGGGGGCACACACGCATAGTCTCCCAATGTTTTTCAAGCATCAGGAGTTGGGATTCAAACCATGTGGTCAGCCATATGGAATTCAGTTCCCTTAACCACTACCCCTATCTTTGGGGGTTTACAATTTTATTATAATGTATCTCAGTGTAAACTTCTTTGGAAGTATATTGTGTCAAACCCTTTGGGCTTCCTGAATAAGGGTGTCCATTTTCTTTCCCAAATTTGGGAAGTTCTTTGGCCATTTTCTCTTCTCTTTCTTTTTTCTCTTGAAGATTTTTTTGCCGTAGGTCATGTGGGTTGGCTGGACAGAGACAGAGAAAAATAGAGAGAGAAGGAAAGTTAATGATCACCCCCCTTTCCCCAGGAAGATGGCTATGCTGCAATCCTTTCTTCTCTATTCTCCTCTTGGAATTTTGGGCATGCGTGCACATAAATCCAGCGTGTTTTTTAGATTACTGGGTCCGGGACTCAAACCATGAAGTCAGGTATATGACAGTCAGCACTCTAATCACCATGCCATATTATCTCCAAGAAGAAATTGTTGGAGTGAAGCTCATAGGGCCTCTTATTTTTAATGGTTTCCAGTTCTAGTTCATATACTCATTAGCCCTGATCTTAGCGTCTAGAACAATCCCCTTCTTTTAAGCTGTGATTCTCATACACCAACATCAGAAATTTAAAGGAATCGGTCTACCTTTCTAAGATCACTGAGCATGCTCTTCATTATAATGTGGAAAACCTTATCATAAAAATTTGGGGGTCCAGCAGTTGACATAATGGCTATATCGCTGGACTCCTATGTAGCCAACCATGGTTCGAGTCTCAGACCTGGTGGTTTAAACTCATGCCAGGCACGTGTGCATGTGTGTGTGCCCAAAACCCTGAGAGAAGAATGGAGGAGAAGAGATTGCAGCATTGCTATCCCCCCAGGGGGTGATTTCTCGCTTTCTGTCCCTCTGTCTCTCTCTGTCTTTGTGGTGAGCGCACGAGCCCTATAGCAAATACCTCTCCAAAAAAAAAAAAAAAGACTTTTTTTTCATTTTTCTGCTACTTTATTCCAATTCCTTGCCCTGAAAAAATAAAAATATCCAAATAAATTGTGCTCACCATGGCTGCAAGTTGAGAGTTCTGAGGACCAAAGATAGCACCTTGAGAAGAACCCCATACAATCAAAACCTAATACAACCCAATTTTTAAACTTGGAATATGTATGATACATAAATATAATATCATTATATTATATTAATATGAAATGCAATATATTATGTATATCAATATAAATGCATAAAACTGATAACCGAAGTCAAATTAAATTAAATGCCCTATCTTAGGGAAATACATACTTAAGTGAAAGGGCACAGTGCTTGTGACTTACTCTCAGAGTAAAATCTTCACAATAGGTTCATCTGAGTATAAGAATCATGAAGTAACTCGCACTATTTTTATTTTTTTATCTATTTATAAGTTGGAAATTATTTCCAAATAAAAACTAAAAAAGAGAAACCTAATAAGAGAAAAGTCTCACTACTTTTTTGTTAACCTTTTCTCCTTTACCCTAAAGTCTCACTACTTTTTTGTTAACCTTTTCAGCATTACCATGAGTGCTATAAAGTAAATAGATGAAATTCTGGAATAAAGATTTCCAAGTAAATAATCCATTATAAAATACTGAAGTTCATCTTATATCCAGATTGGAGCCAGCGGGTGGTGTGGTGGTTAAAATGCTGGACTCCTATATGGCTAACTGGTTCGAGTCTCAGACCTAGCAGCTTGCTTTCTCTCTTTCCTTCTCTCTCTCTCTGGTGAACATGCATGCCCTATAGCAAATTAAAATAATAATAATAATAATAATAATAAATAAAATGGAATAAGAAAGAACAAAAACCAAGTATGTGCAGATTCTACTCAAGCCAATCAATCACTTGACAGACACTTATGCCACGTCTTCTATTTCATCCACCCGTAGTTGTGTGGTATAATTCACCTCTACACATATTAAATGTCTGGCTTAAGGTTGTCCAGTCAGTGCAGGTCAGAACCTGGCCTTGAGTCTAGAGATACCCGTGTCCAAGCCAAATGCTCTGTCCTCCCTCCTCCCATCACCAACAGGGGCCCTGCCCTATGGGAACTGACAATTTTCAGGGGACAGCCCATACCTGTCATAAAAAGAGAGCCTAGACCTTGCATAGAAATCATGTACGGGATTGTAGAAACAGCTGTAAAAATAATGGCATCATTACCGAAGGATCAAAATGGAGTCCATTTCAGCCACAGAACAGGCTTTGTGAGCTTTCAACAAGAGCAGCACAGACTGCATCTGCAGTTAGGAGGAACCCCCTGGATGTTTTACTAGCGATGCATTTCAAAACCACACACATGGGTGAAAAGAAATGTGCTGCATTTATCTTTTATAGTATCTCCCCAAACATCGTTACATGGCTTTATCTCATATTGTTTTGTTACCTTCTAGATTTCTAGCAATCTTGCTGGACCTTTTTAGATGATCTATGTAAGTGTTTACCAAATGATTGATTCTAAATTTTCCTTTCCTAGGATTCAGACCCTCTCTTGACAAGTGACAGGCCAATCTAATCCTGTTTGACTCAGAAAGGACCATACAGACGAGGTGAGAATGTAGCTGGTTTCTAGAGAGTGAGAGAAATGTTATGTCCTTTCACGTCCACACACCAGCAGCTTTTAGATAGCATAATTGGTGTCTTGTAAGAATAAACCTCAAAAACAAAAGCAAATGAATCAGCTTCTAAGTATATTCTTTTTTTTTTTTTCTTTTTGGAAAGGCTTTTGCTATAGGGTGCATGCACTTGCCAGGAAGACAGAGAGGGACAGAGAGACAAAAAGCAAGAAATCACCCCCCAGGAGGGATGGTCACGCTGCAATCCTTTCTTCTCCATTCACATACTTCCAGGATGAGTTTAAGCCACCGGGTCTGAGACTTGAACCGTGGTTGACTACATGGGAGTCCAGCAACATAGCCATTACGCTAACTGCTTGTCCCCCATTCTTAAGGGCAAATTACCTTCTCTGAGCCTCAGTTTCTTCACCTGCAAGGTAGATCCAATAATACTCACATGGCCAAAAAGGTCATGTAGATCAAGGTTGTACTCTAGGGCCAGCCCCTGACCTGGTAGTTCAGGTGACTGGATCCTACATGGCCAACTGCACAGTTCAAACTCCAGAACCGGTAGCTTAAAAACACACTAGGTGCATGTCTATGTGTGCCCCAAATCCCACAATGGGGAGAGAAATGGAGAAGAAGAAGGGACTGTGGCAGGACTATGCCCCATAGAGGGTCCTTTCCTGCTTTCACTCTTTCTCTCTCTGTTTCTCTGTCTCTCTCGAGATTGCAATTGTCCTCTGGCAAATAAAAAAGAAGAAGAGGAAGAAGAAGAAGAAGAAAAAGAAGAAACTGTACTTTGCAAAACAAGGTACACCTGGCAATAGTATCTATAGTAAGAGTGGTGATAGTACTAACAATAATACAATTTATTTTTATTTACAGAACGAGCTGAGAGTCAGAGGGAACGAGTCTCTGCCTGAAATTTCATGGCTAGTCCTCCACAAAGCCTGAACCTGACCTTGAGACTGGCTGACTCCAAATTCCCTGCATGCTCCTAACCACTTCATCTGACCACCACAGTGCACAACGCTAGCGTTCATTCTCATTGTGTTTTGAGTGGGCAGTACCCGAAGGACCTTGCTTCATCCACAACCTGTTCAAATGAGCAGCTTGAACAAAGAACCATTATTTACTGAAATGGGATCCGCACAGTGATGACTGTAGCTCCAAGCAGTAATCACCTTCTTTTTCCCATTGGTCCTGAAGCAGAGTAAACCGTTAACCCCTTCCCCCATTACATGTCCATATTTGTATTTATAGTATGTGCCCACATGTGCATCTGTAGAAAGCCAGGTGGACATGGGACCAGATATGCATTATCCACCCATATGGCTACTTATGAATTATATACGTGTATTATTGTACTAGTACTTTATGTAGACTGACAACGCTTAGCCGTTATTAAAGAACGTCATGAAGTTAAATAGAAATTGAAGTTCAAATGCTTTTTTCCAGCCCCACAGGGGGTCAGACAAATCTCCTGAGGTTCTATTGCACCAAGGCATGGAGGCACAGTGTGGCAGGCAGGGTCACCAGCGCTCAGGTCACCTGAGGGTGCTCACTAAAAATGAACATCCTTGACCACCTCCCCCACCTTATCAGAATTTCTGCAAAGACCAGGAATCAGCATTTAAAAGGTACCCTACAAGTGAATATTTTTTTGAGAGAGAGATATTTTTGCTATAGGGCATGTGCACTGGCCAGAGAGACAGAGACAGAGAGACAGAAAGTGAGAAATCACTCCCCGCCCCCCAGGGGGGATGGCTGCACTGCAATCCCTTCTCCTCCATTCTCTTCTTGGGATCTTGGGCACACCCGCACACGTGCCCAGCATGAGTTTTAAGCCTCTGGGACCTGGATGGAACCGCAGTCAACTACATGGGAGTCTAGCGATGTAACCATTATGCCATGTGCTGGTCTCCCGGCAGGTGATTCTTAAACCTAAGAAGTATGAGCAGATTTTAAAGGCCTTGCTTATAATCTATCTCTGGCCGTACCTTCTCTGAGCCTCTCTGTGTTCATTTGTAAATGAGGATAACAATGCCCATTCTCAAGGGAGGTGTGTGTAAAGGCGCCCCTCATGGGTGTTTTTCAGTTTTACAAATGTGATCTGTAGTAATTAATGTACTTTACATCATGAATATAAACATATATCTGTGCATGTGTATGAAGAGTCTTCACAAAGTTTATGGGAAAGAATACTAAAACGAAGTCATGGAAAACAAATATTATGAAAAACTAAGGTCAGGTGGTAGTGCAGTGGTTAGGACGACTGGATTCCACATGGCCAAATTGCATAGTTTGAGTCACAGATCAGATAGCTTGAAAAACATACATGTGATAGTCCCAAAATCGTGAATAAAGGAAGAAACGTAAGAGAAGGGATTATGGCATGACCATCCCCCATGGGAGGATGCTCTCTCTCTCTCTCTCTCTCTCTCTCTCTCTGTTTTTTTCCCAGCAAGCACTTGTATTCTCTGGTGAATTAAAAAAGAAAAGAGAAGGGCTGGCAGGTGACGTGGTGGTTAAGAGCACTGGACTCCCACATGGCCGACCGTGGTTCAAGTCCTGGACTTGGCAGCTTGCTTTCTCGCTTTCTCTCTCTCTCTCTCTCTCTCTCTCTGTCCTTTTCTAGTCAAATTAAATAAATAAATAAAGTTAAATCAAGCAATTCTTTAGAAAGAAAGAAAGAAAGAAGGAAGGAAGAAAGAAAGGAAAAGAAAGAAAGAAAGAAAAAAAAAGAAAGAAGAAAGAAAGAAAGAAAAGAAAGAAAGAAAAGAAAGAAAGAAAGAAAGAAAAACTAGGCACGGATTTAAAAAATCTTTTTGTTCCAAAACAAACTTGTACTTTTAATTCCATTTTTACATGAATTTCATGAAGATCCCTTGTAAATATAGCTGCGATAAATTCCACAAAACCATGTACAACCATACTCTACTCCTTACTAAATTCCACAAAACCATGTACAACCATACTCTCCTCCTTACTTTGGGGAATGCCCTCTGGGTGTTTCTAATTTATTCTGATTTTGTTGCAGGATGGCTTTGGCAATGTCCAGGCTTTTGGTGTTTCAAAGAATTGAACAAAATGCGCCAATAGCAAAAGCAAAGCAAAGGGTAGTTTATTAAGTGAAAGCAAAAAGGACACTCCTGAGAGGCAGGGGCAGGCCAAGAGCGAGAAAGAGTGGCTCAAGAGCTCCTGTCGTTACTTTGAATGTGGTGTATAATTTCCTAGCAGGATCGTGTCCATTGATCATTGACTGGACCTACTGAATGCTCTCATCTCATTGGCTATATCAAGTGTACCTTAACCAGCTAGACATCCCCCACTGGAAATTTCTCACCTACATTACCTCCAGCGGGGAAAACTCTGCCCTGATCGTTTTTCTATCTAGCCAAACAGGCAGATGCTCCAGCCCCCTTACCCACTTCCATTTTCTATAGCTTTCTTCTTGCTTCAATTTCTCTTTCTCTTTCTTTCTTTCTTTTTCTCTTTTTCTTTCTCTCTCTCTTTCTTTCTTTCTTTTTGTTTGTTTGTTTCTTTCTTTTTTGTTTCCTTTCTTTCTTAAGGTTTTTGACATAGGGCTCAGGTGCTCACTGGAGACACAGAGAGAGGGGAAGTAAGAAATCTACCCACCCCCAGCAGGGATGGTCATGCCACAATTCATTCACCTTCATTCTCCTCTCAGGAGCTTGGGCCTGCACGCACATGAGCCAGCATGACTTTTTTTTTTTGGAGAGGGTTTTGCTATAGGGCGCATGTGCTCACCAGAAAGACAGAGACAGAGAGAAAGAGAGAAATCATCCCCCTTGGAGGCATGGCCACACCACAATCCCTTTTCCATTCTTCTCTTGGGGTCTTAGGCATGCACACACATGCACCTGGCATGAGTTTAAGCCACTGGGTCCTGGACTGGAACCGTGGTGGACTACAAGGGAGTCCAGCGACATAGCCGTTTCGCCAACTGCTGGTCCCAATGTCAGCATGATTTTCAAGCTGCTGGGTCTGGGACTTGAACTGCTGTCAGCCATCTGGGAGTCCTCAATTTCATTTCTAAAAAATGCTAATGGGGAGACCAGCAGATGGCATAGCAGTTACATCACTGTACTCGTCACATGGCTGACTACAGTTCGGGTCCCGGACCCAGTAGCTTCAAAATCATGCCTGGTACATCTGCGTGTGTGCCCAAGATCCCAGGAGGAGAATGGAGGAGAAGACATTATAGCCTGGCCATCTCCCCAGGGAGTGATTGCTCACTTCCCCTCTCACTCTCTCTCTCTCTCCCCCACATTTGGTGAGCACATGCACCTTAAGGTTAAAAACCTCTTTAAAAAATCCTATTGTGGGGGAACCAGCAGAGGTGTAATGGTTACATTGTGGGACTCCTACATGGCCAACCATGGTTCGAGTCCCAGACTCGGCAGCTTGAAATTCATGCCAGGCATGTGTGTATGCATGCCATAAATAGTAGAGAAAAGCGGAAGAGAAGGGATTGCAGTATGACCGTCCCTTCTAGGGGGTGATTTCTCGCTTTCTATCTTTCTGATGATTGCACACATCCTATAGCAAAAATCTCTCTGAGGAAAAAAGAAATGCTAGTGGGGGACCAGCAGATGGCATAGCGATTGTGTCACTTGACTCCCACATGGCCGACCGTGGCTTAAGTCCTGGACTTACAAGCTTGAGAATCATACCTGGCGCACGTGCATGGGTGCCCAAAACCCCCAGAGGAGAGCGGAGGAGAAGGGATTGCGATGTGGCCATCCCCCCTAGGGGTGTGATCTCTCACTTTCTCTCTCACTGTCTCTCTCCTGGTGAGTGTACACACCCTGTAGCTAAAACCTAAAATATAAAATAAAATGAAGTAGAGTTAAGGGTTATGTCAAGTTTAAAATCAAAACAATTGGGCCAGCCCCATAGCCTAGTGGGTAATTGAACTAGATCCCACATGGCCACCTACAGCTTGAAAAAAAAAAAAACAAAACAAAAAAACACACACCAGATGTGTATGCCCAAATCCTGACAGAATGGAGAAATGGAGGAGAAAGAAGTATGGCATGACCACGCCGTTTCGAGGGGTGCCTTTCCCTCTCCCTCTCTCTCTTTTTCTCTGTCTTTCTCTAGTGAATGCATGTGCCCTCTGGCAGTCTTAAGAAAGGAACAGTTATTACACCTACTTGGATGATAAATGAAAGGAAGCAGTACTCTGAAAGTGATGGTTGGAGGGAGAGTTAGCACTGTGATGGGATGAGGCCTGTAGTTGATTTCTGGGTAGTTGACGAAGCTCTACTTTTTGAGTAGGTAAGGGTTAAAAAGATGTGTGCCTCCTAGTACTTCGCTAAGCTCTACATTTGTGCATTTTCTGTGTCTGGGCTTTATTTCCGTGTCCAAGGCAGCACTCTCAGTTGTATGTGCATGGGGCATTTGCTCTGGCAGCAAAAGAAACAGTGAAGGAGCCAATGACTGTGGCTCTTCCAAACCCTTGCTCGGTCACAGCGGTCCTCCTCCCTCACAGGACCACCAGGAAGAACTCATAGCCTGACACAAGACAGATAACAAAGGCCTTGGGGTCACGGGGGCCTGGGCCGAAGTCTGCGGTCTGTACTTTGACAGGCTGCCTTTACTGAACGGCGGTGCAATGCTGTGCATGTCACTCAATCGTATGGAGCTTCAATTTCCTCATGGAACAAGATGGGATAATGGACTGTTGTGAGGATAAGAGAATCGTGTGCCTTAGTACATAGTAGATGCTCATTGTTGCTATTACTATAATAATTATTTTTATGAAGAAAAGAACAAGATGGCCAGGATCAAGGGCCTGGAAAATGTGTGTGAATCGGCCACCATATTGAGTAGTGATTCTGATTTTTCTCGTAGTTTTTCTAAACCCCCAAACAGGGATCTTTTACTGTTTTTTTTGTGTCTTGCCCTGCTGATGGCCTTCCCATAGAAGACGGCCCGAACTGGGGAGCTCTGGTGCCCAAGTTTTGAGTGCTGGGAGCATGTGACCCTCTTTTTGATGTCCTTCCCTGGACACCAATGAGTGAATCAATAGTCAGTGAGTTTCCTTTCTTTTCTAAGTTTTATTTTTATTTAATCTTTATATTTTATCATTATTATTTTTTAATTTTACTAGAGAGGGAGAGAGAGAGAGAAAATGAGAAAGCAAGCCAACAGACCTGAGACAGGAACTGTCATCAGCCATATGAGAGTCCAACACCTTAACCACCATGCCACCTGCTGGCCCCAAAGTTGTTTCTGTTTGTTTGTTTTTGTTTTTGCTATAGGGCACATGCACTTGCAGAGAGAGAGAGTGAGAGAAATCACCCCTCATGTGAATGACCACCCTGCAATTTCTCCTCCAGTATCCTCTTGAGATTTTGGGGCATACATGCACATGCACTCAGAATGTTTTTCAAGCAACTGGGTCCAGGACTCAAACTGCACAGTCAGTTATGTGGAATCCAGTGTCTTAACCACCACGCCATTTGCTGACCCAATAGTCAATGAGGTTTAAGGGACTCATTGAGCTGCTCTTTCAGTGACAAAGATAATGACAAAAACTCCTTTCTCACCTATTCCTTTCTCATCTAAGTTCCTGAAGTTGGGAGGCATCAGCCCTTCTGTGGGAAGCCTTCTGTTCCCCTGGGTCCTGCTTCAGACAATACAGCTGAGGCCACCGAGACTTGCTCCATTTCTCTGAAGATGAGCATAAGTAACATCACTCTCCTCCAGAAGACATTTGGCAATGTTTGGAGGCACTTTGTTGTCATAACTGGGAGGATGCCACTGGCATCTAGTAGGCAGAGCCTTGGAATGCTGCTAAACACCCCACATCACACAGGACAGCTCCCACAACCAAGCATTATCTGGTCCCAAATGTCGGTAATGCCAAGGAGAAAAACCCTGATCTAGAGGGAAGTGGGCAAGGAGGCTTGTGGCCTGCCACCTCCAGGTCCTGTCCCAGAGACCTTGCTATCTGTCCAGTTTATAGATAATATGCTCAAAGCTTCAGGAAGTCCTATGACCTGTCCAAAGTCATCCAGCTGGTAGAGAGATGGCTTTCTGACTTGTTTTCTCTAGAGATCTGGCTCCTCAAGTTCTCCTGATGATTGAGGTTTATGGTACCCTTTTCAAATGAGACCTTCAAAGGACAACCCAAGCCACAAGAAAGAGGTCCTGGTTTTCCCTTACCTTGTGAGTTGTCTGTAGCTCAGTCTTCCCATGGCTCTTCGTTCCTGACTCTGAGATCAACCCAGCACAGCCCCTGAGCCAGGCACACCAACCTTGGTTCAGGCCCTATTGAGTCCTCCCTACTCACGTTATCTCTGCCTCACTCTTGCCCTTTCAGTGGTGCTGTCGCCCCTTGCTCTTACCCATAACCAGGCTTTTGTTCACTGATTCCCAAATGTGGGACCCATTCTACCTGGGTATACCAGATGGTTTTATGTGGATAGAAGATTACATTTTTTAATTGAATCTTTGGTATTTATTTCAGTGTGTATCAGGAAAAAAGAAAGCAGCAAATGCTTTTAAATAAAGATATTTTAGTTTTAAAAACTATCTAGTAAAAATAATGTGAAAATATTGCACAGGTGGTAGTCACAGGTGGTAAAAAAAAATATGGAGGCAGCATGTACAGATATAAAGTGTGTCTTTGTGCAAGCTTTTTTTCTGATTTAATTTCCTTCTTCCTGTCTGTTCTCCCTGTCTCTTCATTCATCATAGCTGTCTCTCTCTCTTTTTTAAAAATCGTTATTTATTTATTTAATTTTATTTATTTGTCGTTATTATCATCTTTCAAGTTGCTACAGGACATGTATTTATTTGTCTTTATTATCATCTTTCAAGTTGCTACAGGGCATGTGCACTCATCAGAGAGAGAGAGGGAAAAGTGAGAAAGCAAGTCACAGATCCAGGACTCAAATCATGGTCGGCCATGTAGGCATCCAGCCCCTCAGTGCCTCAGTCACCTGCTGCCTGCCGGACCCTTATGTATTTATTTTTTAATTCCAGAGGGTATGCATACATGCATGACAGGGGAGGGGGAAGCACCCTTAGTGGGGTCCAGTCAGGCTGAATTTTTTCCCTCCAGTTAATTCTCTAGTAGGCAGAGCCTTGGAATGCTGCTAAACAGCCCACATCACACAGGACAGCTCCCACAACCAAGCATTATCTGGTCTCAAAAGTTGGTAGTGTCAAGGCAGAAAACCCTGATGTGGAGGGAAGTGGGCAAGGAGGCTTGTGGCCTGCCTGGAATGTCTTTCAAGTTTTCAGGGCAGGGACTCGAACCCTGGTGAGCCATGTGGAACCTGACTTCTGCACAGCACTTAACTGCCGCACTAAGGGGTCAGTCCCATTGTACCTCATGCCTGGCTAATGCCTGTCCATCTTTGAACACTCAGCATAGGCCTTCATTCTTCCAGAAACTTCTCACACCCACACTCCCCAATTCTAACCCAGGCTGGGTCAAGTGTCTCCCTGAACACTCAGCATAGGCCTTCATTCTTCCAGAAGATTCTCACACCCACACTCCCCAATTCTAGCCCAAGCTGGGTCAAGTGTCTCCCTTGCAAATTCCTGAAAGGTGGACACGTAGCTAAGTTAGCTCTGAAGTAAAACTGCTTAGAACAGACAGGCTGAGTAGAGGCTCAGAGAGCTAGAATTGTTGAACCAGCAAAACACAAAACATTGTTTTTAAATGTGAAGTTCTAGTTTCCAGCTCAGTCTATTCTGAAAAACAGGCTCCTGACCAGAACCAAATCTTAGCAACAAGCCAGGGCATGAGAGCAATGCAACTTCACCCCTGGACAGGTACCAAGCACCATGCAGCCCTGTACACAGCCCGTTGCTAGGTGCCGGGAAGCCTTAGACTTTGCGACTGGAAGACCTGGATCTGTTCGAGTGGGGCCAAATCAGTTTTGCTCTTTGAGTTTTAGTTTTCCCATCTATAACATGGGAGGGGGCGAGAACATCCACCTCCTAGGTTGCTGTGAATTTTGACCTGAGTGGCCATGGGGTTTGTAAACCACAGAGCACCTTTCAATGAATGGAAGGGGTTGTTATTTTAAAATTCACAAGTGAAGACAGCCTGGCGCTCTGGGGTTTTCAGTGCAATGCTGTGTAACCGGAAGAACCAGATTGCATGTTCATGCATCTAAACATATATGCGTGCACACACGCACACGCCCTGATTACCGAATGTGGATCTAGGCCTCCTTGAGATGCTCTGAGATCCAGCACACACAAGCAGCCCAGAGAGGACGTCAAGACTGCCATTTGGAAGGGCAAAGCCTGAGAGGAGTGATACATGGCCAAAATCCAGAAATGGGGCCAACTGGTGGCATGGTGGCTAAGATGGCTGGATCTCATATGGCCAACTATGCAGTTGGAGTCCCGGACCTGGCAGCTTGAAAAACATGCCATGCACATGTGTGTGCATGTCCAAGACCCCCAAGAGGAGAATAGAAGAGAAGGGATTGTAGCTTGACCATCCCCCTGGAGGATGATATCTCAACCGTCCCCTGAGGCAGGGGAGCACATGCACCCTCTAAAATAAAAGGAATAATGAAATACACTTTAATAATAACTTATACATGATTCATAAATATATTTATTTATTTATATTTATTTAATAGTGTGTGTGTGTGTGTGTGTGTAAGGTTCTTATTTTCCAGAGGGTTTCTTTCATTTATTTTATTTAACTTTATTTATTTATTTAAATTTTACCAGGGAGAGACAGAGTGAGCGAGAAAGCAACCCACCAGGTCCAGGACTTGAACCGCAATCAGTCATGTGGGAGTCCAGCCCCCTTAACCACCATGCCACTTGCCAGTTCTTCCAGAGGGTTTCTAAATAGTTCGAGTGTTTGGGAAGTGCAGAGAACTGGGACTGAAGGAATGATGGAAACATGAGCCCTCCCTGAGGCTGGAGCCGTCTTGGGCTTCCCAGCACCCCACCAGTGTGGAGCAGAGTGGTCGGCACCATGGCTAAAGCTGCTGGTAAATACAAGGTCAGTGTCTGACACTCCGGCAGGCTCAGACAGCCAGCAAACACGGGCTTGCCAGGTCCAGAGTAGGCATGGGATTCAGGAGGTCAGACCGTGAACAGTCACGTAACAGCGGAGGGACAGAGGGCTAACAGGGTGATGATGCTTTTGCCTGGGCAGAGGGTGACAGGGAAGCCTGTAAGGAGGAGGACGTGAGGCCAGTGATCAAGTCACTCCATCCCTGCCAGCCATGGCCTCCTCTGCAGCATATCCCAGGGGTCAGCACTGAGGTCTGGAAGTCCTAGACCTGATTCCATGACTTCGCTCAAATTGGTATCATTTTTTGGTAAGAGAGAGGTTTTTTGTTTGTTTGTTCGTTTTTTTTTTTTTTTTTTTTTTTTTTTTTTTTTTTTTTTTTATAGGGCACGTGCACTTGTCAGAGAGACAGAAAGACAGAAAAGAGACAAAGAAAACGAGACCACCCCCCCTACCCCCGGAGAAATGACTACGCCACAATCCCTTCTCTTTCATTCTCCTTTTGGAATCCTGAGCATGCACTCACATACATCCAGCATGAGTTTTAACCTGCCAGGTCCAGGACTTGAATTGCAGTCTACTCTGTGGGAGTCCAGTGATGTAACCATTACTCCATCTGCTGGTCCCTCAACTGGGTATTTTTCTGGGTCCCTAAGTTTCTCTTCAGATCTCTTTAGAGTAAAAACTAGTTCTTTTTTTTTTTTTTGAGAGTTTCAGCCACCGAGTCTGAAACTTGAACTGCGGTCGACTACTTGGGAGTCTAGCGACATGGCCATTATACCAACTACTGGCCCCAAAACCAGTTCTTTTTTAAATCTCCAAATCACTGGTGCAGAGCAGGGACTCAGAATGAGTGCTGAATTTATAAAATGTTGGAGCAGAATTACACCTCTCTAAAAGCGCTCAGGGGCAGAATGCAAGGTGTTGTAGACCTTGTATTCTCAAGGGTTACCCACAGCCCATGCTTAGATCACACCCATTTATTTGAGCATCTCTATTAAATTCCTCTGCATTTTTTTCCCCTAGAGGTCTTGTGCACTTGCCGAGGAAAGACACAGAGAGTGAGGGAGATGAGATTGTAACTTCCCTTTCCCTTCCCCCACAAGCTCTTCTCTTCCATTGTGCCTCCCTTAGGGATTTTGGGCACACACATATATATGTACCCAGCATGATTTTTGTTTTGTTTTGTTTGTTTTTTGGAGAGGTTTTTGCTATAGGGCACGTGCGCTTGCCAGACAGACAGAGACAGAGAGATAGAAAGCAAGAAATCACCCCCCAGGGGGGATGGCCACGCCGCAATCCCTTCTCCTCCATTCTCCTCTCAGGATCTTGGGCACACATGCACACGCGCCCGGCGTGAGTTTTAAGCCACCGGGTCCGGGACGCGAACCACGGTCCACTATGTGGGAGTCCAGCGACATAGCCATTACACTAACTGCCCAGCATGTTTTTAAAGTGGCCGAGTCCGAGACTCAAACTATGTGGTCAGTCATGTGAGATCTGCCTTCTTTATATATTGGGCCATGCAGCCAACTTGGCTCTGCTGCATTAAAAATAATGATAATAATAATAGTATTAGGAGGCAATCTATAATGTATATACAAAAGATATGTGGAAGTTAAGAAATGTAATAAAAAATAAATACACAAGCACCACCCACACCGAGGATTAGAACACTTATGATACTGTTGCGTCTCCCTGGATGAGTCATTCCTAACCCAGTTCCTTGAAGATCCGCACAGACCACCTCCCCATAGCCACTATCCTGAGATTTCTGTTCAATGTTCCCTTTATTTTTTAATGATTTTACTCCAAGTGTATACGTTAGGAAAAAAAATAAACTATTATTTTACTTATTTATTTATTTATTTGCTTACTTTGAGCTTTATAAAAAGGAATCACATTCTAACCTTTTGTAAGGTTTTTTTGAGGTATACTGGTAAGACTGGTATATTACAAATTGTCCATATTAATGCTTGCATTTTGATGAGTTTGGATATACATACTTATCATGATTACCATCACCACAGTCAAGGTATGAAATACATCCACCACCTCCAAATATGTCCTTGTATTCGTTTTTTCTTTCTTGTTTTATAGTGAGAACACTTTACGTGAAGTCTCTTTAATATGCCTTAAGGTTCACCATACTGTTTTGTTAACTGCGATGTTAAACAGCAGATCTTTTAATGTATTCATCTTGCAGAACTGAAACTTTATATCTATTGAGCAACGGTTTCTAAATCCTCCCTTCCCCAGGCCCTGACAATCACCATTCTAATCTCTGCTTCTGTGACTTTAACCACTGTAGATACCCGGCATAGGTGAAACCACACAGTACTTGTCTTCTTGGGCCTGATTTATTTCACTTTAGCATAATGTCCTTTTGGTTCATTTGTGTTATTGCAAGCAGTAGCATTGCCTTATATTTTTAAGGTTGGATAATATGCCGTTGCATACAGCTTACTCTTTTTTTTTTTAATTTTCTGTCAGGTATGCGAGCTCATCAGAGAGAGACAGTGAGGGAGAGAGAAAGAGAAAGCACCCTTAGGGGAAATGACCACACCACAATCCCTTCTCCTCTATTTTCCTTTCTCTTACCCATTTTAGGTACACACACACACACACACACACACACACACACACACACACACTCACACACACGCATCTTGCATTGTTTTTCAAGCCACCAGGTTCAGGACTCAAATCGTGTCAGGATTCAAATCCCCATTGACCATGTGGGATCCAGTCATTTTAACCACCCTGCCACCTGGTGGATCCCACAGCTTATTTTCTTTAGTTATTAATATCCCGTTATTGTACATGGCTTTAATATATCCATACATATGTATAGATGACATTTCATTGCATGACTAGAGTAAATAACTATCAATGGTTAAAGTGAATTTAAAGCTTAGTGATGGACGTTATGCTTATTCCCAACTTTTCCTGCCATTATATACAATGCTGCTATGAACATTCCTGTGTGTATCTCCTGGTGTACAGGAGGAAGGCTTCATCTAGGATACATATTTTTAAAATAAAAAAGCACCTTTATTTTTTGCTAGGGGGCATGTATACTTGCCAGAGAAAGACGTAGAAACGGAGAGAGAAAGGGAGAGAGGATAAAGCACCGCTCATGGGGCACGGTCACGCCACAATCCCTTCTTCTCCGTTGCTCCCCTTCTTTCAAGATTTTGGGCCCACATGTGCTTGCACTTGGCACGTTTCTCAAACAACAGGGTCTGGACTTGAATCCTCGCAGTCGGCCATGTGGGATCCAGCCACTTAAACCACCAGGCCACAGAGCCAGCCCCCAAATATTTTTTTAAACTTTGTATATCTTTCATGAAAGTGAGATGCAGAAAGAGAGAGAGACAAATACCTTCAAGTAGGTCTGAGGCTGCGATTCCCCTGCTATGTCTTCCCAGTCAACCAGAATCATGGGTGCCCCCAGCATGTCCAGGTCAACCTGGGAACAGAACCCATGACCTTCCATAGGGATTCAGCATCGCTTGAGCAGCAAACTACCACGGCACCACCAAGCCAAGAGAACATATTGGGTCACTATGCATTTTTGCATAGAAAAACACATCATGGCTTTCCTGATGACTTAATAGTTACTGCTGGGTTATAAGGTTTGCGTATTTTCGAAAGTTTATGTGTATTCTTGGCCTGACATTCAGAGGTCTCTGTGACCTGACACAGAATACCGTATGGCCTTGCTCTCACACCCCCCACCCACACCCACCCTTCTCAGTGCCACTCCTGGAACACTGATTCACCCTAAACATTATGACAAGACTGACTTGTCTCTAGAACTTTGGCCTTCCGGTCCTTTCCCTGGAATGCCATTCCTGTCCCTCTTTCACTTCCCTCTTCGTTCACAGGCTGGCTCAGAGCCTCACCTCCCTGCCTGTGGCCAGTCTCTGCTGTACCTCTACATGCTTCGTTTGGGTTGGGGAGAAAAGATCCACTACTACGTCCCAATTTTTTTTCTTATCTCTAAAAATCAAGTTCACATCTCTAAAATAGAGAGGAAATGCTACAATTTATTGAAGGTGTCTCAAGGCCAGGCTTATTTATTTATTTATTTTTAAATTTGCTATAGGGTGGATGTGCTTATTGGAGAGAGAGAGCGATTGAGAAAGCACTCCCTACAGAGAAGGACTACCCTACAGTCCCTCCTCCTCCATTCTCCTCTTGGTTTTTGGTCACACATGCACACACACCTGGCGTGTTTTTTAAACTGCCAGCCCCAGGACTGAAACCACGCAGTCGACCATGTGGGATCCAGCTGCCTTAACCACCACGTCACCTGATTGGCTCAGGCCAGGCTTACATTTTTTTACAAGCATTCCTCAATTAATAAAAGGTGGTGTCACACCGTAGGTGGTTAGGATCATAGGCTTTGAAATTAGATCATCCTGGGCTTGAGGATTACATGAGTCAGTGTATATAACGAACTTAGCGCCATGCCTGGCACAGTTAAAAGGTACACTCATTTTTAGCTGTTATACTACCCTACCCCTTATGCAGAAGTTCCTATTTGGAAACGGAGGTAAAATAATCACATGGCTTGCCCAAGGAGTACGTTTAGGCTAGGATCTTAACCTGTGCTACTTGACAAACGCGAGCCCCTAACTATAGTTGACCTTCCATGGTACAAATAACTGCAGATAAGAAATATTTTTTTAAAATTCAAATAACAGCATAACAGTAAAAAAACAACCTGAATCTAAAAGATACAATGTAAGCACCGGCAGATGGCATAACGGTTACATCGCTGGACTCCCAGGTAATCAATTGTGGTTCAAGTCCTGGACTTGGCAGCTTAAAACTCATGTTGGGTGCATGTCCAAAATCCCAAGAAGAGAATGGAGGAGAGGGGATTGGGGCAAACCATCCCCCCAGGAGGTGATTTCTCAGTTCTTGTCTCTGTCTCTCTCTGTCTCTCCAGTGAGCATACTAACAATGATGCATGTAGCATTTATATTGTATTAAGGGGCCAGCCTATGGGCTTGTGGTTAAAGCAACTGTACCCCACATGGTAGACTGTGCAATTCAAGTCCCAGACCTGGCAACTTGAAAAACACACCAAGTGTGAGTATATGCATGCCCAAAATTCCGAAAGGAGGGAGAGCTAGAGAAGGGATTGCATGTGACTATCTCATGTGTGGAGTGCTTCCTGCTTTCTCTAGAAAGCGCATGAGCTCACTGGCAAATTAAAAAAAAAAAAAAAAACTGTCAAATTTTTAAAAAGATACAGTGTACCAGGTATTATAAGTAATCTAGAGTTTAAAGTGCATGGAGCCAATGGCAGTGGTGCAGCAGTAATGCCACACTGCAGTGCTGACGCCATGTGGGAAGGTCCGGTTGTGTGTCCTGGCACTTCGCTGTACACACACAGGGCATGTGCATTCTTGTCTGTGACCCTGGCTGGATTCCAGCATGAAGACCCTTTGGGAGGGGTCTCTTTTTCTATCTGTCTTCCTCTCTTAAAGAAGAAATAAACTTTTTTCTTTTTTTTAGGTTTTTGCCGTAAAGCGCATGCACTCGACCGAGAAAGACAGAGAGAGGCAGTGAGAGGGAAAGTGAGAAATTACTGCCCCAGCGGGGAGTGACCACACCATAATTCCTTCTCCTCCATCCTCCTTCTGGGATTCTGAGCATGCACACACATGTGCACCTGGCATGATTTTCAAGCCACAGGTCCAGGAGAAAGCACCCCTAGAGGAAATGACCACACCACAATCCCTTATCTATTTTCCTTTCTCTTACCCATTTTAGGTACATATGTGCACATACACACACACACACACACACACACACACACACATCTTTCATGTTTTTCAAGCCACCAGGTTCAGGACTCAAATCATGTCAGGATTCAAATCCCCATTGATCATGTGGGATCCAGTCGTTTTAACCACCCTGCCACCTGGTGGATCCCACAGCTTATTTTCTTTAGTCATTAAGATCCCGTTATTGTTCATGCTTGAACTGCTGTCAGCCATGTGGCAATCCAGAGCCTTAATCACTATGCCACCTGGTGGCCCCCAGAAGAAATAAACTTTTATTTTTTAAAAAAGAATTATTTAATTTTATTATTATTATTATTATTTTAATTTTCTGTAGGTCACATGTGCTTACAGAGAGAAAGTAAGAAAGCAAGCCACCAGGTCTGGGATGTGAACTGTGGTCAGCCAAGGTAAGAGTCCAGTGCTTTAACCACCACACCACCTACTGACCCCAGGGAAGAAATAAACTTTTTAAAAGTAATTATTTTATTTTATTCATGATTGTTATTATATTTTAAAATTTGACCAGAGAGAGAGAAAACGAGAAAGCAAGAGCTAGGTCTGAGGCTCAAACCATGGTCAGCCATGTGGGAGTCCAGTGCCTTAACCACCAAGCCACCAACCGACCCCAAGAAACAAACTTTTTAAGGAGTTTTAAAAAATAAAGTATACAGGAGATGTGTGTAGGTTACATGTAAATTCGGCACCATTTTGCATGTGAGAATTGAGTATCTGCAGATTTCAGTATCTGCGCAGGGTTCCTGGAATCAATCTCCCATAGACACCGAGAGAGCACTACACTTCCCATAACTGCAGTGTGAAGGCGAGAGGCTAAAAGGAAAGCATTCAAGTCAGCGTATTTTCTCCTTTTCTGCCTGCTGGTTATTTGATCAAACCACTTTGACCTATTTCATCTGTTTGAAAACGAAAACTCCCAGTTAGAGAAGCCTGATCAGCTGTACGTGGCATCTGGTGCCTTCTTGGTACCATGGCGGGCAAAGGATATGTAAATTCTCAAAATGGCTCATTGAGAGACAAATCTCTTTCTAAGAGCCTTTGCTTCTCTCTCATGCCTAAAAACAAACAAACAAACAAACAAACAAACAAAAAAGCTTACGAAGTAATAAGCCAACATTGTAAACATGTTTTCTGATGGCTACTAACCATCTGGTGAATCATAAAGCACCTTGAAATGTGATATGAATGAGGACCATCCAGTACTGAAAGTATTTGGAGACTTCAGGCTTTAAAGCGGTGAACTGGAAAACAGAAGCCCTCAGACCATTTAGGTCTTATATAGAACAAACACCCTGCCTTGTGTCTCCCTGGTCTTTTCATCCAGGTATCCCAAGCACTTGCCCACACGATTTGATGTTGGGGTGATTCTGCTCACAGATAGTGCTGAGGGGTGGTGTTGAAGTGGCTTCCCTCAGAACTGGGCCAGTGGGCTCCATGTCTCTGGTGGTTAATGATATCGCTTTAGCATGAGGCTAGATTGAGAGTGTAATAGTTATGCAGTTGAGGGAAGGGGAGTATGGGGAACAGAGTCATCCTGAGTGGCCCCAAGACAAAGAGCAAGGACCAAACATGCGATCTTGGGCTCTGTAGCAAGAGGAACTTTTTCTTTCTTTTTTTCTTTTTTTCTGTTCTTTCCTTCCAATACTGCTATTCCTTAAGAGGCAAGGATTTTATTATTTTTTATTTTTAGTTGTGATAAAACACATATAATATAAATTTTTACCATCTTAACCGTCTTTTTTCCTTCTTTTTTTTCTTCCTTCCTTTCTTCCTTCCTTCCTTTCTTTCTTTCTTCTTTCTTTCTTTCTTTTCTCTCTCTTTCTTTCTTTTTCTTTCTTTCTTTCTTTCTTTCTTTCTTTCTTTCTTTCTTTCTTTCTT
>NW_006159776.1:3096055-3105357 GCF_000334495.1 Tupaia belangeri chinensis | reverse complement strand
TCTCCACAAAAAAAAATATATATATATATATATATATATATATATATATATATATATATATAACAATGATGCATGTAGCACTTATATTGTATTAAGGGGCCAGCCTATGGGCTTGTGGTTAAAGCAACTGTACCCCACATGGTAGACTGTGCAATTCAAGTCCCAGACCTGGCAACTTGAAAAACACACCAAGTGTGAGTATATGCATGCCCAAAATTCCGAAAGGAGGGAGAGCTAGAGAAGGGATTGCATGTGACTATCTCATGTGTGGAGTGCTTCCTGCTTTCTCTAGAAAGCGCATGAGCTCACTGGCAAATTAAAAAAAAAAAAAAAAACTGTCAAATTTTTAAAAAGATACAGTGTACCAGGTATTATAAGTAATCTAGAGTTTAAAGTGCATGGAGCCAATGGCAGTGGTGCAGCAGTAATGCCACACTGCAGTGCTGACGCCATGTGGGAAGGTCCGGTTGTGTGTCCTGGCACTTCGCTGTACACACACAGGGCATGTGCATTCTTGTCTGTGACCCTGGCTGGATTCCAGCATGAAGACCCTTTGGGAGGGGTCTCTTTTTCTATCTGTCTTCCTCTCTTAAAGAAGAAATAAACTTTTTTCTTTTTTTTAGGTTTTTGCCGTAAAGCGCATGCACTCGACCGAGAAAGACAGAGAGAGGCAGTGAGAGGGAAAGTGAGAAATTACTGCCCCAGCGGGGAGTGACCACACCATAATTCCTTCTCCTCCATCCTCCTTCTGGGATTCTGAGCATGCACACACATGTGCACCTGGCATGATTTTCAAGCCACAGGTCCAGGAGAAAGCACCCCTAGAGGAAATGACCACACCACAATCCCTTATCTATTTTCCTTTCTCTTACCCATTTTAGGTACATATGTGCATGTACACACACACACACACACACACACACACACACACACACATCTTTCATGTTTTTCAAGCCACCAGGTTCAGGACTCAAATCATGTCAGGATTCAAATCCCCATTGATCATGTGGGATCCAGTCGTTTTAACCACCCTGCCACCTGGTGGATCCCACAGCTTATTTTCTTTAGTCATTAAGATCCCGTTATTGTTCATGCTTGAACTGCTGTCAGCCATGTGGCAATCCAGAGCCTTAATCACTATGCCACCTGGTGGCCCCCAGAAGAAATAAACTTTTATTTTTTAAAAAAGAATTATTTAATTTTATTATTATTATTATTATTTTAATTTTCTGTAGGTCACATGTGCTTACAGAGAGAAAGTAAGAAAGCAAGCCACCAGGTCTGGGATGTGAACTGTGGTCAGCCAAGGTAAGAGTCCAGTGCTTTAACCACCACACCACCTACTGACCCCAGGGAAGAAATAAACTTTTTAAAAGTAATTATTTTATTTTATTCATGATTGTTATTATATTTTAAAATTTGACCAGAGAGAGAGAAAACGAGAAAGCAAGAGCTAGGTCTGAGGCTCAAACCATGGTCAGCCATGTGGGAGTCCAGTGCCTTAACCACCAAGCCACCAACCGACCCCAAGAAACAAACTTTTTAAGGAGTTTTAAAAAATAAAGTATACAGGAGATGTGTGTAGGTTACATGTAAATTCGGCACCATTTTGCATGTGAGAATTGAGTATCTGCAGATTTCAGTATCTGCGCAGGGTTCCTGGAATCAATCTCCCATAGACACCGAGAGAGCACTACACTTCCCATAACTGCAGTGTGAAGGCGAGAGGCTAAAAGGAAAGCATTCAAGTCAGCGTATTTTCTCCTTTTCTGCCTGCTGGTTATTTGATCAAACCACTTTGACCTATTTCATCTGTTTGAAAACGAAAACTCCCAGTTAGAGAAGCCTGATCAGCTGTACGTGGCATCTGGTGCCTTCTTGGTACCATGGCGGGCAAAGGATATGTAAATTCTCAAAATGGCTCATTGAGAGACAAATCTCTTTCTAAGAGCCTTTGCTTCTCTCTCATGCCTAAAAACAAACAAACAAACAAACAAACAAACAAAAAAGCTTACGAAGTAATAAGCCAACATTGTAAACATGTTTTCTGATGGCTACTAACCATCTGGTGAATCATAAAGCACCTTGAAATGTGATATGAATGAGGACCATCCAGTACTGAAAGTATTTGGAGACTTCAGGCTTTAAAGCGGTGAACTGGAAAACAGAAGCCCTCAGACCATTTAGGTCTTATATAGAACAAACACCCTGCCTTGTGTCTCCCTGGTCTTTTCATCCAGGTATCCCAAGCACTTGCCCACACGATTTGATGTTGGGGTGATTCTGCTCACAGATAGTGCTGAGGGGTGGTGTTGAAGTGGCTTCCCTCAGAACTGGGCCAGTGGGCTCCATGTCTCTGGTGGTTAATGATATCGCTTTAGCATGAGGCTAGATTGAGAGTGTAATAGTTATGCAGTTGAGGGAAGGGGAGTATGGGGAACAGAGTCATCCTGAGTGGCCCCAAGACAAAGAGCAAGGACCAAACATGCGATCTTGGGCTCTGTAGCAAGAGGAACTTTTTCTTTCTTTTTTTCTTTTTTTCTGTTCTTTCCTTCCAATACTGCTATTCCTTAAGAGGCAAGGATTTTATTATTTTTTATTTTTAGTTGTGATAAAACACATATAATATAAATTTTTACCATCTTAACCGTCTTTTTTCCTTCTTTTTTTTCTTCCTTCCTTTCTTCCTTCCTTCCTTTCTTTCTTTCTTCTTTCTTTCTTTCTTTTCTCTCTCTTTCTTTCTCTTTCTTTCTTTCTTTCTTTCTTTCTTTCTTTCTTTCTTTCTTTCTTTCTTTCTTTCTTTCTTTCTTTCTTTCTTTCTTTTTAGAGAGATTTTTGCTATAGGGCACATGTCCTTGCCAGAGAGTCAGAAAGTGAGAAATCACTCCCCAGGAGGGATGGCCACACCACAATCCCTTCTCCTCCATTCCTCTTCCAGGATCTTGAGCACTCATGCACACGCACCTGGTGTGAGTTTTAAGCCACTGGGTCCAGGACTTGGACCGCAGTTGGCTCTACTGGAGTCCAGCAAAGTAACTGCTTTGCCATCTGCTGGCCCCACCATCTTAACCAATTCTTTCTTTCCTCTTTCTTCCTTCTTTCTTTTTGTTTTTAATAGCAAACCAGGGAATTTATTAAAAGAGAAGGGAAGAAAAAGAGAACTCCCAAGAAAGGACGGGTCCTGGAAAATGAGTTGCCCCTAACCATTTCTCAGTGCGCAGTTTGGTGGCATTGAACATATTCACATTGTTGTACAACCATCACCTCCTTCCATATCTAGAACTTCTGCATCTTTTTCCGCTGAAATTCCATGTCCATTTGACAGTAACTCCTCATTACCTGTTCCTGCTAGCTCCTGGTAACCACCCTTTTAACTTCTGTCTCTATTAATTTTGTACTTGGACCTCATACAAGTAAGACACAGCATTGGTCTTTTTGTGTCTAGTTTATTTCACCAAGCATAATGTCTTTAAGGTTCATCCATGTTGCAGCATGTGTCAGAATTTCTTTTCTTTTTAGTCCAATATGTGTTTAGATCATATTCTGTTTATCCATTCATCAGTCAATGAGCATTTGGGTTGCTTCCACATTTTGTCTTCTATGGATAATGTCATCTGAACATGGGCAGAGAAGTGCCTATTTGTGACCTTGCTTTCAGTTCTTTGCCATCTGGGCCCAACAGTTCCTAAGTGGGATTGTTGTATTATATGGTAATTCTGTGTCTCTTTTTGAGGAACAGACATGCTGTTTCAACAGTGGCCACGCTTTATATTCCCACCAGCCATGCATAAAGATTCCAATTTCTCCACATCCTCATCAACACTAGTTATTTCTGTTCTGGGTTTTTTGTTTGTTTGTTCATTTATCTGGTTGGTTGACCGATTGCTTTAATAGTGCCCCTCCTAATGCGTTGTGGTTTTTTTGTTTTGTTTTGTTTTTTGTTTTTTTGTTTTTGAGAGGTTTTTGCTATAGGGCGCGTGCGCTCGCCAGACAAACAGAGAGAGACAGAGAGACAGAAAGCGAGAAGTCACCCCCCAGGGGGGATGGCTACGCCGCAATCCCTTCTCCTCCATTCTCCTCTCAGGATCTTGGGCACGCACGCACATGTGCCCGGCGTGAGTTTTAAGCCACGGGGTCCGGGACACAAACTGCGTTCGACTACGTGGGAGTCCAGGGACATAGCCATTACACCAACTGCTGGTCCCTGCATTGTGGTTTTGAAGGCACTAAGGCTTATTCATCTTTTGTATTAGTCCAGGTTCTCTAAAAAAGCAGGTGTTAAAAGGGGGCTGAACATACAGGGAATTTTTTCTTTTTTTAGGATGAACACCTGGAAGGGAAAACTAGAAGGCTGGGGGAACCCCAGGGGTGGAAAGGAAGGAGAGTTGTCTAGACTATTATCTCAAGATGAAGACCAAGTATGGAAGTAAGTCTGCAGATGAGGGAAGGAGACAAAGAAGGAAGCTTCAGTAGAGGCATTCTAGACTATCATGTGGCATAAGGAAGGTCCAGCAAATTTGTTGGGGAGATCCTTGAACAGATATCACCTATCAGAGGAGCCCAGTATCTCCCAGGAATAGAGCTGCTTTGGTGTGCTTGTGACCCTCGGTCACGGGCCTGGAGCAGCCCATGGGTAGTGTGGCTGCTACAATTGCAGAGATCTATTTCAGTCACTGGGTCAGTTATTGGAGTGGCAATCCTCACGGCTGCTACTCCTGTGTCTCCCGTGGACTACTTAAGGTATCATGCGCTCATTGCCTTTTGTCGTAAACTGTCTGTATTCAAAGCTGGTTAGCAGACATAAGTGCTCAACATAGATTTGTTAAAACAAAACAAAACAAAACAAAACAGAATGCACTTCTGACTTCAATGGGTCTTCTAAATGTTTTCACTCAAGTAGACAGAGGTAAAATTTTTACTCCTAAAAGTACATGTATGATAATTTTGTGTTTCCCAAAAAGCAGTTATACTAGTATGTAGGCTTCTCAGTTTTTTTTTTTTCCTTTCTTTCTTTTTTTTTTTTTTTTTTTGCTATAGGGCGCATGCGCTCGCCAGCCAGACAGAGAGATTCAGAGAGACAGAAAGCGAGAAATCAGCACCCAGGGAGGATGGCCACACCACAATCCCTTCTCCTCCATTCTCCTCTTGGGATCTTGGGCACACACACACACGTGACTGGCGTGAGTTTTAAGCCACCGGGTCTGGGATGCGAACCGTGGTTGACTACATGGGAATCCAGCGACATAGCCATTACACTAACTGCTGGTCCCTCTTTTTCTATTTTTAATTTGCCAGAGGCTATGTGTGTTCTCCAGAGAGAGACTGAGACATAGATAAAGAGAAAGAGAGAGAGAGAAAAAAAGGCAAGAAAAAAATGTACCCCCAGCAGGGCCCCCACAATACCTTACCCTCCATTCCTCCATCCTTTCAGGATTTGGGGCATGCACACAGATGCACCCAGCACATTTTTAGGTTTCCAGATCCAGAATTCAAACAGTGTGATCAGCCATGTGGAATCTGACTCCCATAACCACCAGACCATGGGGCCAGCCTGGGGTTTGCATTTCATATTATTGCCAAAGTAGACAGTTGTTTAACAATGGAACACAGTCTTTCAAACTAGCCTTTCTCCTTATCAGAAAGTCAAAGGGCTTTTAGCCTTCTTTTTCTATGGCAATAAGAGAATCATCGCTCTACTCTCGTGACTTGATATTCAAGTCCATGTAAATTGGACTTTCAGTCCACCTCCTCTCTCCAGTCCCACTCCAAGAACTGGTATTTTGCCAAATGAGAGAATGTGTTTATCAGGGGCAAACTTGCATAAAGAACTTTGTAACTATAAAGAACAGGAGAACCTTTATCAATTGTGAACCTGGAGCCAGACTCTGAGAATTTTTTTAAGCCCCAAGGTAACCTCGTACCTCTCAGAAAATTATGAGGGAAGTGTTTTGTATCTTTCTCCCACCCCAAGTTCACATATTGAAGTCCTAAGCCCAGTACTCAAGAATGTAACCTAGAAAACAAGATTGCTGTAGATGTCACTAGTTAAGTTAAATAAAGTGACCCTGGAGAAAGGTGTTCTTAATCCAATATGACTGGGATCCTTGTAAAAAAAAGAAATTTGGACACAGACATGTACCCACAGAGAACACCAGACAAAGATGAAAGCAGAAATTGGGTGATGCTTCAACAGGTCAGGGACCACCAAAGATTGCCAACAAGTGACCAGAAGCGAGGGAAGGGGCACAGAACAGGTTCTCTGTCACAGCTCTCAGAGATCCTGCCAGCACTTTGATTTAGGACTTCTCCCCTCCAGAACCCCGAGACAATCAATTTCCATAGTTTAAGGCACTCCGTTTGCAGCATTTTCTTACAGCGGACCTAGAAAACTAATACAGGAGAGGAAGAAACAGGTTAATGTAGTAATCACCTTGATTATTTACTTTTTAAAGATCTCTACCCCATTATATGATTGTTCCATTAAAAATGATATTATTAGAAAAAAAAACAGTTACTTATCAGGAGACTATTCTGATGTGGCAATACACAAATGTTTTCAAACAGCTGCTACCTTGTAAAAAGAGGTTCCTGTAAACAGGATATTCCTGTTGGCATGAGATATATATTTGCTTAAAAAAACAGTGCCCTGTTTCAGCAACAGTCAACCAGTACAAACAAGGAAATATAGCTGGAAAAAATAGAAAATGTATACATTGTAGAAAAGCCCCTGGACATGAATACAGACAAGAACAGCTGAAGAATGACAAAAGATGTCTGGCAAACATAGGAGCTTGCTCTCTGAAATGTTTGACACTTTCCAGAAAAATTCACACGCAGGTACATTTAAAAGGAAGAAGCACAGAATGGAAGCACTGGGAGGAAGCGCAGAGATAACCTAATGAATTTGACTGCTTAAGGAAGCTGAGGGCCGGAGAGAGGAAAAGATTTGCCTAAGGTTACCAGTGATGAGACTCTGAGACCCAGTTATTCTGACTCCAGCTCAGTGACTCCTTTCCTCTCTATCACCCTTTCGTCTTTTATTCTTCTGCATCTTCCTCTGTGGTTTGCTCCTAATTAAATAGTGTGCATTAAAAAAAAAAATCACTTCTACCAGGCAATTAAAATCTCACCATTACCTCCATTATCCCTGGGATTTTTGCAAGGCTCGATGTATGAACTCTCCCATTGACCTGTGAACATCTGAAAATTATTCAGTTATGTCAAGAGAACTGACAGATAGAAAGACATCCTTCTCTCCTGAAGAATGATTTACAGTCTATAGGTAAGACCACTCACCTGGCAAAGTTCCCTCTCCTGGCTCTCTTTGTCCCCGTGAAGATGTCCAAGGAGATCCTTTTATCTTCATGACAAGTGGGAGGAGGGAATCGAGGGAGGCAATGTAATCACATCGATCATGCACAGCACAGACCCACGGAGCACTCACCATGCATCTCCATACAAAACATGTACACCGAACACTCACTCTCACCATAGAGGTACATGCACAATACACACATACCCTGAACACATACCCAATACCACACATAACACGCACGCACACAGACAACATGCATAACCACAAAGCTCCTGAAAGGATGAGACAAGTTCTTAGAGAATTTATACTGAAGGAATGCAAAGAGGTGGGAAGAGATTGGGCTTCACCCTGGCTCTATCCTAAACTTGGTCAGGCTTCTGAATTTCACTGCGCTTCAATGACTACTTTGGACATTGGACTGTTAAGAGTTGTTTGATGAGATGATGCCCATAAAGTGCTCCTTGCTACTTACTGCCCGAGAGTTTGTCATGTTGCTATCATTTAAAAAAGAAATTGCCAGAGAGTGCATGCATTCATGAGAGATAAGAGACAGAGAGAGAAAGAGGAGAGAAAGCACCCCCAATGAGATGTGGTCATACACAAGTCTTTTATCTCCATTTCTCCACCCTTTTGGAATTTTGGACACACACACACACATGCACCCAGCGTGTTTTTTAAGCTGCTAAGGTCAGGATTCAAACTGCAGTTAGTTTTGTGGGAACTGGTTCCCAATGCACAGGGCTTAACCACTGCACTAAGGAGCTGATCCCATGTTGCTATCTATATATGAGGGGCTGCTTGCCTGATATTTTTCAGATATTTATCCATGATTGGGATTCTAGGTACCAGGGTTAGTGGGATCTGGTGAGCTAGTGGTGACGGCCTCCTTCTAGTCTCCCTGCCTCCAGCTTTCCTCCCAACTCCATACGCCTTCCAAAGTGATCTTGCTGAACTCGATCTATTCTTCTTCTTCCCTCCACAAGAACATCCTTTGGCTGCCCTTCCCTTAAGGACCAAGGGAAGCTTGATCCTCAGCTTGGCACATGAGTCCTTCATCACCTGGCACCTGGCAGGCCATGTGCTCAAGCCTCCTTGTTGTACTTGTCACTCTCGGAACACCTGTTGCTTTTCTGTCCCTCCATGTCTTCGCATCGACTTCCCTCCCACCTCCTCTTGATCTAACTTAGTGCTTCTCAAAATGTGGTCCGCGAGCTAGAGCAGCATTACCAGGGAGCTTAGATATGCACATTCTTGGGCCCCCATCTTAGACCACTGAATCAGAAACACTGGTAAGTTTTTTTTTAAACAAACCCTCCAGACAATTATGAAGAGAACCATTCAGAATGACAGCATTGTCAACCAAGCTCAGGTGTTTTTTGTAATGACGTTCTTCCCAACTCCCTGATAACCCTTGCGGAAAGAGGACTTCTCTCTTCAAATTGTTCATACAACTCTGAACATACCTCAGTCCTTTTCTTTCACATTCTATGATTGTTGTCCTACTTTTTTGTTTTTGTTGTTTTAGGTTTTTGCCATAGGGTGTATAGGGTGTGTGTCCTTGCTGGGGAGAGACAGAGAGAAACAGAGAGAGGGAAAGTAAGAAATCACCCACTAAGGGGTATAGCTGTGCTGTAATTCCTTCACCTCCCAGGATTTGGGGCACTCACGTAAATGCACCCATTGACAGGATTTTCAAGCCACTGGATGTGGGACTTGAACCATGGCCAGCCATGTGGGAGTCCAGTGCCTTAACCACCCTGTCACTGCTAGTCCCAATATTGGCCATGACACAATCCCTTCTCCTCCATTCTCCTCTCGGGATCTTGGGCATGCACTCACATGCACCTGGAGTGAGTTTAAGCCACCGGGTCCGGGACTCAAACTGCGGTCAACTACATGAGAGCCCAGAGATATAGCAATTACGCAATCGGCTGGTCCCCGAGCCTTGCCTTTTTTTTTTTTTTTTTTTTGAGGGTTTTTTTTTAGG
>NW_006159776.1:3093616-3095976 GCF_000334495.1 Tupaia belangeri chinensis | reverse complement strand
TTTTTTTTTTTTTTTTTTTTTGAGAGGTTTTTACTACAGGGCGCATGTACTCGCACTCGCCAGACAGACAGAGAGAGACAGAGAGACAGAAAAGGCAAGAAATCACCTCCCAGGGGGGATGGTCACGCTGCAATCTCTTCTCCTCCATTCTCCTCTCGGGATCTTGGGCATGCACACACATGCGCCCGGCGTGAGTTTTAAGCCTCTGGGTCCGGGACGTGAACTGCAGTTGACTACGTGAGAGTCCAGTGACATAGCCGTTATACTAACTGCTGATTCCCTCAAACCTTGCCATTTTTAAGTCTATGTCTGCCCCAGTGCGCAGCACAGGACCTGAAACATGAGTGTTAAGTGCACTGATGCACGTTAGTGTCCTGAAGATCTGTAGCCCTCTCACTGCCTACGTTTACAAACCTCATTGCGGTCTCTAATCCAAACCAAGTTCAAGAACATGGCAGATAAAGCCTCTAGGAGTGTTTATTCCCCTGCTCTGCCTCTCTACCTTCCCCACATTCAGTCCACATTCCCAATTACCAAGGACTTCCTTGAAATCTTATGCATTTTATCCATGTCTTTACATTTATCTTTGCCAGCTTTTTAATTTAAATTTTAGCCATAGTGACATAAATATAATGTAAAATGTATCATCTTAGCTATTTTTAAGTTTAGCAGTGTGAAGTACACTCATTTGGTGCCAGTTTTAATGGGAAAAATAATCATTTAAATTATAGATAGTTGCTGACTCATTTTTATTTGTCGTTATTTTTTAATTTGATCAGAGAGAGAGAGAGAAAGAGAAAAGTGAGAAAGCAAGGCTCCAGGTCTGGGACTCGAACTATGGTCGACCATGTGGGAGTCTATCACCTCAGCCACCACACCACCTGCTGGTCCCACATGCAAGTACTTTTGAGTGGAGAGTATAACCCACTGGAGACACGGAAGGCACATAATAAGAGGTATCTCAGGCCAGTCCCCCCAACCTAGTGGTTAAGAGAAGCAGATCCCTCATGGCCAACTGCAGTTTGAATCCTGGCTTTAGTGGCCTGGAAAACATGCCAGAGGGTGTGTGTGTGTCCCCAAAATCCTGACAAGAGGGAGAAATGAAGGAGAAGGAACTGCAACTCGAAGCCCCATTGTTCCCTCCCTTTCCCTCTCTGTGTCTCTCGGCTTCTCTCTGACAAGGGTGCATGCCCTCTGGCAATACAAAAACAACAAAAAAGAGGTATTTCTTCTCTTTCTTCCCTTTCCAAACTCTACTTTTCTCAGGTTCTTTCCAGACTGTCTTCTTGGGCTTTCCTGTTTATGACCCATCTCCTCAATGTGCTCATCTCAGACTAAAATGAGCTTTCTTCACATCCTCCTGGCTTGAAGTTCTCCAGATGTACACAGACATCTTGCAGCTTTGGAAATGGCAGGCTGTACGCTCTGTGATTAGCCAGTGCCATTTCCCTAGGCTGTCGGAGTTGGGTGCTTTCTTGCAAAAGCAGGATCACACACAACCCAGAGACAGTTTCTCTACAAAGATGAGTAGGACCACTTCTCTGACAAGGAATCATACCCAAAACAGTCCTCTCTGGCAAAGAGGCTCAGGGAGGGTGAGCCAAGAGGTATCGAATCAACTGAGCCAATCTCGTCATCCTCTGGGGATCAGCCAACTCTAGGTCCTTCTATGGTCCGTTCTTCCCTGTAGCCATGGCATTACCACGTGGCGTTGGGAATGCCATCGAGAGGCACAGAACGTGGAGAGGGCAGGGGCAAGGCTCTTCTGTGTACCCACGTCATTTTGTAGTGTTGTTGCTGCTGTCAGGACGATGTTGCACCATGTAATGGAAAAGGCCCTTCCCTGATCTAAGCCATTATTATGTGGGTCCTGCTCTGGCCACAGACATCACATGGGTAGTCAGGCCTCTGCTGTTACTTCAGCCTCAGGGGTGAAAACATCCCAACAGTGGAATCTTTTTTGTTCCTGGCTCCAGTTTTGGAATGCACGGGCTTGGGATTCACGTTGTTTGTCTTAACCTATCAGCACACCATGCACTCCTGCCACACCTCTTCTCTCCCTACTCCTTTGTCTCTGGCTCCCTCCCAGCTGGCACCCTCCCCCACCCCACCCCATCCTCATCCCAATCTCCACAAGGGGCCCAAGACCTAGAAAATTAAGAAACCTAAGCAATTGGGGGTGGCATAATCCTGCCGGGTTCGGTGTGGGGCCGGTGGAAAGACCATGGTGGTGACAGGTGGATACCGAGCAAGGCCAGCCAGCCAGCCAGCCAACCTGGGGAGGACGGGGGGGCTCCTTAGTAGCCAGCACTGGCTTTATCTGCATGCGCTCCTTCCGGCGCTCTCCGGAACTGCAAGCC
>NW_006159776.1:3093249-3093491 GCF_000334495.1 Tupaia belangeri chinensis | reverse complement strand
TGGATGAGCCCAGACGAGATCCGGCCGCGGCAGAGGAATGCAAACCTGTCTGCACCCGAAAACCAAAACCACGTCCAAGGGGCGGGGCCGGCGGCTGGGGTAAAGGCCCCACCTCACCTGGGCAGACGCGGGAATCTGGAATCGGGCCTGGCAGAGTGGGCCTGGGAGGCGACTCCAGGCCCAGGGCCAGCCCCTCTGCTCTCCCACGTGCAGGGGCGTCGGCTTCCTCCGGACCAGCCTCC
>NW_006159776.1:3091438-3091984 GCF_000334495.1 Tupaia belangeri chinensis | reverse complement strand
GGGAGGACGGGGGGCTCCTTAGTAGCCAACACTGGCTTTATCTGCATGCGCTCCTTGCGGCGCTCTCCGGAACTGCAAGCCGATGGCCTAGGCTACTGTTCCTGTTGACTTCTCAGGCTCTGATGAGACCAGACCAGAGCCGGCCTCTGCAGAGGAATGCAAACCTGTCTGCACCCGAAAACCAAAACCACGTCCAAGGGGCGGGGCCGGCGGCTGGGGGAAAGGCCCCACCTCAGCTGGGCAGACGCGGGAATCTGGAATCGGGCCTGGCAGAGTGGGCCTGGGAGGCGACTCCAGGCCCAGGGCCAGCCCCTCTGCTCTCCCACGTGCAGGGGCGTCGGCTTCCTCAGAACCAGACTCCAGGGAGGGGAGGGAAACTGGGTTCTTACCTCTCTGTGTACATGACTTGCCTGAAGGCCGCTGTTCCAAACAGCCCGGTACGGAGTGGGGGGGGATGAAAATGAGCTCGATGGGGGGAGTCTTTCTGCCAAAGTTCTTCCTGATACTGCAAAGAAAGTAGAGTTTTTGGCTGAAAACCCACATGCT
>NW_006159776.1:3068473-3084659 GCF_000334495.1 Tupaia belangeri chinensis | reverse complement strand
GTAGCGGGGGAGGCTTTCTCAGGAATTCTAAAATTCTAAGACCCAGCTCTGAGGTATTCTGAGTCCTTAGAACCCACCAGTTGTGACCCCTGGTTTTAAACCACCCCCCCAACCTCCAGGGTCACATCACCATCAACGCTGGCTTGCTCAATCCTAACTACTAGGCGCATGTGGCTATTGAAACGTGCTTCCAGTCCACACCAAACGTTTCAGCGTTAGTATGAAAAGAAAAAAAACAAATGTACATATCACCGATACTATTTCTGTCTAGCAGATGGATAAAACATTAAAAGTAATTTTGCTGGTTTCTGTTTTTTTCTTTTTAGCATGTTGCTAGAAAATTCTAAATGCCCTGTGGCTCTCGTTGTATTTCTATAGAACAGCAGTGCTGTTCCAGACTTTGTACCAACACGCCAAGCTCCCTTCCAGCCTCAGGGCCTTTGTGCATGCCCTCCTCTCCAGCTGGAAGCCTTTTTTTTTCAGCCCAACTTCTTTCTTTCTTTCTTTTTTTCTCTCTTTTTTTTTTTTTTTGGAGAGGTTTTTGCTATAGGGTGCGTGCGCTCGCCAGACAGAGACAGAGTGACAGAAAGCGGGAAATCATCCCCCAGGGGGGATGGCCACGCTGCAGTCCCTTCTCCTTCATTCTCCTCTCGGGATCTTGGGCACGCACGCACACGTGCCCGGCATGAATTTTCCTCCACAGGGTCCGGGACACAAACCACGGTAGACTACGTGGGAATCCAGCGACATAGCCATTACACTAACTGCTGGTCCCCTGACTTCTTTCTTTCTTGTCACTCAGCTCACATTTCTCATACGTGATTACACTGAACTGTCCTGCTCCATGCCCCCTTTTTCCTTATTATCTGGTCTTACTGTCTTCATAGCCCTTACCACGCTCTTTGCTTTTTACGTGGGATTTACTGTACCTCTCCACCCTCACCCGCCCTCCCCTCTTTATCCGCAGAAGGTACTGCTCCTTGAGAACAGAGGCCTTGAATAGTCTCTGCTGTGGTCTGCCTGGAGCCCATGGTCAATATTTGTTGAGTGAATGTTGAAACGCTCCAAAGGGGGCGATTCCTTCAGGTGCCTTTGTTTGACGCAAAGCCAAAAGTCTGGTCTGTGTGTCTTAAGTGGGCATTCTCATGGATCTTTGGTGGTGCCCTTCCTGCTTACTTTTCCTGGGAAATAGAAAAGTAAATGTGACACAAGCCCTTCCTGGAACTGTCTCCTTTTGTTGACTGGCATCCATGCTTTGAGAGGAAAGCTGCACTTTGGATCAATCAGTCTGTGAACCTGAGTGAGCAAGTGACCGCAGAGCCCCAGAACCTACTCCCCCACCAAGTGTTAGTCTCTAAGGGCCCTCCTTGCTCAAATGTGGGAGTTTGAGGATGTAAGCTGCTGCTAAGGAGCCCTGTTTTGTGTCACAAGGCTACTTAGCTGGTCCAGCGAAGTCTCCATTATTCAGTTAACCTGAGTGCTTGAGGAAGGAGGGGTCCCGGTTAATTTGACTTTCTGGCAAAAGATCCACTAACTAGAACATCCTTACTGAACAGATGAATGGTGCATGAATCCATCTTCCAGCTCTAGAAAGTCTCTCCATGGAATAAAACTGAATTTTCATGGAAAGTATAGCAGGCGACATTACTATTTTCCTCTCAAAATTGAAACCAAACACTGGGGTTGAGTTGAGAAACCCTTTGGGGGTTTGCTGGCTGTTAAGCACAGCCGTGTGACTTTGAGCAAGGCACAGTTTAACCCCTGGTGTATCCACTTTCTTGTGGAGGAAGTAAGGGTGACAGGACCCAGCTTCCAGGCAAGTTCTGAGGATGAAAGGAAAAAACACGTATTGGGTCATTGGGAAAAGTCATGACTTGTTTTTCTTTGCAAAACTGTGCCCTGACTTTTCCGACAACCCAATAAAATGCTTAACATTCAGCAGGTGCTCAGTATTTATTATTAGTGTCTGCAGTGTCACTGAGCACCGCAATGGGACTGAGCTTCCACCTGACTAAAAGAGAGTGAGTGCTGGCCTCCAGTCCTGGTCTGTCTCTAACCTGCTCTGGGGTCTGGGTGAACTCCTTGGCCTGTTTCCTCTTGGGTAAGATGAGGTGGTTTAGGTAGAATTTCACACAGGTGCTGGAAGCTGCTCGATTCAGGATGCCCTGGGGTTTCTTCTTCTGTTGGACTTGGGCCTCAGTCTGGCTGTGGAAGGCCAGGCCCCTCCTCTCCTGGCCTGATTGGCTTGTTCTAATGGCCCTAGGTGCTGGCGTCTAGCCTAGCTGAAGTGTTATCAACCAGCGTCCCTTTGCAGCAGCTGTGCACACAGGTCTCAGCCTGGGAAAAGCTGTCCTGTGACGCCCTCTGGAGGAAGCAGGGCTCTGTTTCCTCTGTCATCAGCTGCTCTCACTCAGCCTTGAATCCTGGGCCCCAGGGATTGACCAAGGCCAAGGCTAAAGAAGTAGGAAAAGCATTAAGCCTGCAGAAGCATGCCTGCTGGGAGCTGGTGTCTACTTTCTTTCCAATCCTGCATCTGGGGTCCTGCCCGGACCTCTTCCCTGAACTCCCTGCCTCCAGACTTCTTGTGCCTTCCTAAGTTGCTGATTCCAGCCCCTGCTTATGCCCTCAAGGCTTCTCATGTCAGACTCCCCATGAGACCTCCAAAGACCTATGGGAAGGCATCTCAAAGGCCTCTCCAGGCTCAATGCCCACTGAGACCCCCTCTCCAGGACTGATTTATCAAGAAGTCCTCAGAGGTGTAGCTACAATGTTAGTTTCCAGAGCATCTCTTCCTATAATATATGCATATTTTTTAGTGATTCTGAAACAAGAAAGTTGCTAAGTCAAAATCAATGTGTAATTAAATGTGTACACATTGTATCACCATGTTAACAACCTCTGCAATTGGCCTCTATGTTAAGTAGCTACAAGCAACTCATATTTAATATGGGATGTGGGTGAATTTTAATATGCACAGTATGATATGAGGGCGTGGCCTTGGACAAATCAGTGCCCAGGGCCTCCAAGGTCTCAAGTCATTCCTGCCCTTCTTACTCTGCTTTAGCCATCCTGAAACTCTTGCTGTTCCTCCCACGGGCTTCACTTTCCCTAGATTCCTGACCTTCGCACCTGCACTGCCCCACTCTGCACATCTTCTCTTCACACTCCAACCCTCTCTGTCTGGCCTGGCTGATTCCCATGATCCCTTCAGCAGACACCTCAAGAGCCACTTCTCTGAGAAGACTTCTCCGGTCCCAGTCGGGTCTCCTGCTGCAAGCTCCCATCTGAGAAAAAGAGAATGTGGCCAGAAAGCCCAACCCTAGCACCTCTGGTTTCCATGTTTGTCTGCACCGTCCCGACCAGGATGAGGACTAAGACTCCAAGAGCACTTCCTTCCCAGATGTGAGATTTGCATGTTTAGATTTAGGCTTCTGATAAGGGCAACTCACCCTGTTTTGCACTCTAAACCTACTTGATAAGGCAAAGTCTCCATTAATCAATTAACCTGATCCAGGCCTATGTCCCCAGCACTTGGCTCAGTGCCATGGTCCCAGTGTCCTCTCTTTTAATGACTGTTGGGTGGCCAAGGAAAAGGGTGATGGATGAGTGCGTGAGTGGGTGGGTGAATGGATACATGGAAGGTGCCAGCATTGGGATGAAAGGAAGGGGATTCGCCAGAACATGAACTGGCATGCCTGGTCAGTATGCAGATGCACCCTAGTCAGACACACCCAAGGTCAGAAGAGGCCCCCTCCTGCCCTTTCGCTGAACTCACTCCCGTCTCCTGCCTCAGTTACACTGGACCAAAGGTACCCAAGAGCCAGCCTCTGGATAGAGTGACACACCAAAGTTACAGTCAACAAATCCCACGAAGTGGCCAGCTCTAGATATAGGGCAATAATAGCAAGAGGAAAGTGGGGGAGGGAAATGCAACAAATAAATTGCAAGAAGAAAAAAAGAGGGAGGAGGAAGCTTTGGACTGAAAAAGACAGAAAAGACATAGCACGGAATGGCTATGCATGGATTTTTCTTTGTATCTATTTTTTTAAAAAAACTGCCAGACAGTGTGTGTGTGTGTGGGGGGGGGGGTGAAGCATCCCCAAAGGGGAGTGGTCACATTACAATTCCTTCTCCTCCATTTCTCCACCCTATTAGGATTTGAGTCACACACACATACATACCCAGCATGTTTTTCTAGCTGTTGAGGCTGTGATTCCAACCATAGTTGGCTATGTGGGATCTGGGTCCCTTAACCACTAGGATATAAGGCTGGCCTTTGTTTGCATCTTGATTGGAACAAACCAACTATTAAAAAATATTATGATACAACCAGGGAAATCTAAACAGTGCATGCTACTAAGAAATTACTTCTAATTTTTTAGATGAGATTACAATATTATGTATGTTCGTTCTAAATTCTTATTTTTTAAGATTTTTAAAATTTTAACGTTATTAATTATTATTTTCCAATTTGATGAGAGAGAGAAAATGAGAAAGGAAGCCACCAGATCCAAGACTTGAACCATGGTTGGCCGTGTGGGAGTCCAATGCCTTTAACCACCACACCACCTGCTGGCCCCAGTGTGTTCTCAATTCTTACCTTTTTTTAATATTTTTTTGCCACGGGGTATGTGTGCTCACCAAAGAGATTGGGAGACGAGATACAGAGAAGGAAGGTGAGGAATCACCACCAATAGGGAATGACCGTGCCACGATCCCTTCTCCTCCATTCTCTCTTGATTTTGGTCATGCATGCACATGTGACCAGTGTGATATTTAAACCACTGGGGTCAGGACTCAACCCATAGTCAACCATGAGGGAATCTAGTGCCTCAACCACCATGCCACCTGCTAACCCTTTATTTCTTATCTTTTGGAGATATCTACTGAAACATTTACAAGTGAAATGATGTGAGATGTGAGATTTGATTCTTGATTTAAAACTATTCTGTATGTATGAGGAGTGAAACACAGAGAAATGCATGAAGACAAGGATGAAATAAATCTGCTTGTGAGTTGATACACTCTGTAGCTGGGTACATGGAGGTTGCTAGTGCAATCCAGTTTTGTGTATGTTTGAAAATTTCCATAATGGGACCAGCAAATGGCATAATGGTTGCATCACTGGACTCCCACATGGGTCAAGATTTCATGTGCATGGGACCAGCAGTTGGCATAATGGATATGTTGCTGGACTCCCATGTAGTCAACTGTAGTTCAAGTTCCAGACCTGGTGGCTTAAACTTATATCAGGTGTGTGTGTGTGCATGTCCAAGATCCTAAGAGAATGGAGGAGAAGGGGTTGCTGTGTGGCCATTCCCCCGGGAGGGGGGGGGTGATTTCTCGCTTTCTGTCTCTCTGTCTCTCTCTGTCTTTCTGGCAAGCACATGTGCCCTATAGCAAAAACCTCTCCAAAAAAAAGAAAAAAAAAAAATCCTGGACTTGGCAGTTTGAAAATCACATCAGGCACATGTTTGTGTGTGCCAAAATCCTGAGAGGAGAACGGAAGAGAAGAGATTGTGGCATTGCCATCCCCCCAGGGGGTGATTTTTCACTTTCTCTCTCTCTCTCTTTCTTTATGGCAAAAATCTCTCTTTTAAAAAAAAGGAAAAGGAAATTTCCAGAATAAATACCTTTTCTTAGGTTTTTGCCATAGGGCACATGTGCTCACTAAAGAGAGATCAGAGAGAGTGAGAATGAGAAACGACCCCCTCCAAGGGCAGATGGCCACGCTGTAACCCTTCTACTCCAGTCTGGCCTCCGGCTTTGAGGCACACAACACACTTATACACTGGGTGATTTTCAAACCACCAGGTCCAACTGCGGTTGGTCATATGAGAATCCAGCACCTTAACCAACTGTACCACCTGCTGGCCTATAATAAATACATTTTATAAAACCATGAGGCTATTCTAATTCTTGGCAACACCTTGAATGCTTTGGTGTGAATGATTGTGTAATCCTTCTTTGAAAGTGAAGGGCGGGGTCAGCAGGTGGTATGATGGTTAAGGTGCTGGACTCCCACATGGTCGACCACAGTTCAAGTCCCGGACCTGGCAGCTTGCTTTCTCACTTTCTCTCTCTCTCTCTTTCGCTGATCAAATTAAAAAATAATAATAACAAATAAAAACTAAATTCTTTAATAATTTTTAAAATTATGTATTTAATTTAATTTATTATTATATTTTTAAAATTTTCTACAGGGCATGTGCACTCACCAGAGAAAAACAGAGAGAGAGAAAGGGTTGCAGCATGGCCATCTTCTCTGGGAGTAATTTCTCACCTTCCCTCTCTCTGCCCCTCACTGGAGAGCACACACACCCTATGGAAAAACCTTTAAAAAAAAAAAAAAAAGGAACTATTCTTTGAACCCATGTCTTGACTTTCTCATTTGTGAAATGGATATAGAAATAATATCAATTTTGCATGACCATTGTAAAGAAGGAAAGAAATCCATATGCAAAACACCTACTAAACTCCCAGCTTTATATAACTTCAAAGAGAGCTGAAGAGGATAAGGCTTCAGTTGGGCAGGTGGGTTCTTAGTCTGACAGCACCTTAGGGTATGGTTCTCTCTCTAGATTGTTTTGGGCAGATTCACAGCACTTACCCATTGTTTTCTATTGCTGCAGACGAAGTTATCACAAAAGGGACCAGCAAAAATGGTGTAGAGGTCATGTTGCTGGACTACCACATGGCTAACCATGGTTCAAATCCCAGACCTGGTGGCTTAAGAATCACACTGAAGGGAACCAGCAGTTAGCATAATGGCTATGTCGCTGGACTCCCATGTAGTCGATCGCGGTTCGCGTCCCGGACCCGGTGGCTTAGAACTCACCCCGGGCGCGTGTGCGTGCATGCCCAAGATCCTGAGAGGGGGAGGATGGAGGAGAAGGGATTGCAGCGTGACCATCCCCCCTGGGGGGTGAGTTCTCGCTGTCTGTCTCTCTGGCTCTCTCTGTCTGTCTGGCGAGCACACGCGCCCTATAATGAAAACATCTCACAAAAAGAAAAAAAAAAAGAATCACACCGAATACATATGCGTGAGGAGAATGGAAAAGAAGTGATTGTGGCATGGCCATACTCTCTGAGGGTGATTTCTTATTTTCCCTCTCACTGTGTTTGTCTTGCTCTCTCTCCATGAAGTGTACATGCCCTATGGCGAAAACATCTAAAAAAATTAGAAATTACCACAAATGTACAGCTTACAGCACCTGTACTGTCTCAGGAATCCAGGTGTGATCTTGAGGCTGCTTCTCCGGGCATCTCAAGGTTAAAATGAAGATGTTATCTGAGTTGTGTCGTTATCTAAAGGCTTGGCTAGGGGAGGATCTGTTTATAATTTCCCTTGGACTTTTGAAGAATTCAGTGCTTTTTTGTTTTGTTTTGATTTTGGCTTTTGTCATAGGGCACGTGCGCTCACTCACCTGAGAGAGACAGAGAGGGAAAGTGAGAAATCACCCCTCTGTGGGGATGGCCACACTGCAGTCCTTTCTCCTCCATTCTTCTGTTGGAATTTTGGGCATGCACACACACACATCTGGTGTGATTTTCAAGCCACTGGGTCTGGGACTCAAACCATGGTCAACCATGTGGGACTCCAGCACCTTAACAATGCTACCAGTTGGTCCCAAGAATTCAGTGCTTCTCTAATGGCAGTGTGATTGTTCAATGTCAGCAGTGGAGAGGCAGAGACTCCCTGCTGCTTGGAGTCCCTGACTTCAGGGAAGATCTGATCCCTTTTTAGATGGATCATTTAATTAGGTCAGGACCACTCGGAATGATTTCCCTTTTGATTAACTCAGAGCCAACTGATTAGGGGCCTTAATTACACCTGCAAAATCCTGTCACCTTTGTCGTATAATATAATTGCCATGACATCCCATCACCCTTTCCATATTCTGTTGGTTGGAAGGTCAGATCCCACTCTTACTCAGTGCCAATAACCAGAGGGAGGAGATCATGGGAGTCATGCCCATTGATCAGTGATAGATCTGGCTTATACCCAAATTTCTATACAGTCTTGTATCACTTAATGATGGGGCTACGTTCTGAGAAATGTGTCTTCAAACACGTTCGTGCTTGTGTGGACATCACAGAGAGTACCTACATAAACCTAGATAATACAGCCCACCACACACCCAGACTGTCAGGTACAGCTTGCTGCCGCTAGGCTGCTTACCTGGAGAGCGTGTCACGGTACTGAACTCCGTAGGTAACTAACATCACGGTGTCTAAACATAGCTTGACATAGAAGAGGAACAGTAAAAATACATAACATTTTCTTTTTCATGGTATGCCTGTATACCACTTAGCCTGAGCAGGGCTTGAGGACTGGAAGTTACTCTGGTGCATCGGTGAGTGAGCACTGAGTGAATGGAAGGCCTACATGGTGTCCACTTTTGTAGAATTTATAAACACTGTGCATTAGGCTACATTCAGTTTATTGAATTTATTTTAGGTTGCTGTAACTTTTTTACTTTATAAGCTTTTCCATTGTGTATGTGTGTGTGTGTGTGTGAAAATACTTAAGACAAAAGCAGGGGAGACCAACAGATGGTGTAATGGTTATGTCACGGGACTCCCATGTAGTTGACCATAGTTTGAGTCCTAAACCCAGAGGCTTGAAACTCATACTGATCACATGTGTGTGTGTGTGTGTGTGTGTGTGTGTGTGTCTCCAAAGTCCCAAGCAGAGAATGAAGAAGAGATTGTTTCATGGCTATTTCCGCCCCACCCCCCTGCCCCGGATGGTGATTTCTCATGTTCTGTCTCTCTCTCTTGTCTCTCTGGAGAGCACAAGCATCCTAAAGCAAAAAAAAAATCTCAAAAAAAAAAAAAAATCAGGGGTTAGCAGGTGGCATGCACTGGATCCCACATGATTGACTGTGTGGCTTGAATTCCAGAACTCGTAGCTTGAGAGACACACCAGGAGTATGTGCACGATTGCCCAGAATCCTAAGAGGAGAATGGAGGAGAAAAGAAAAGATTGGTCATCTCCCCTGGTGGGCACTTTCTCACTTTCCCTCTTTCTGTCTCTCTCCCACAATCACACATGCCCTATAACAAATAACTGAAAACAAATGAACAAACAAAAACATTGCATAGCTTTGCAAAAATCCTTATGTGTATATTCTTATCCTATAAAAACTTTAAAAATTTTTTGCTACTTTTTAAACTTTCTTGTTAGGGACCAACAGTTAGCGTAATGACTATGTCGCTGGACTCCCATGTAGTCGACTGCAGTTTGAGTCCCGGATTCAGTGGCTTAAACTCTCCCCAGGCGTGTATGCATGCGTGTCCAGGATCCCGAGAGGAGAGTGGAGGAGAAGGGATTGTAGTGTGGCCATCTCCCCTGGGGTGTGATTTCTCGCTTTCTATCTCTCTGTCTCTCTGGCGAGCATACACGCCCTTTAGCAAAAACCTCTCCAGAAAGATTTTTTTAAATTAAAAAAAAAAACAATAAAACTTTCTTGTTAAAAACTAAGACACACAGGGCCAGCCCCATGGTGTAACAATTAAGTGTTGCACAGAGGAAGCCAGATCCCACACTGCCACCAGGTTTCAAATCCCAGCCCTGTGAGCTTCACTCTAGGCTCATGCATGCATGCCCATGGTCCTGAGGGGATGAAGAATTGAAGGAGAAAGGGTTGCACTTGACCAGACCCCACTGGGGGTTTTCTCTCTCTCTCTCCCTCTCTCTCTCTCTGTTTTGTGGACACATGTGTTTTATCTATCAAGAATACAAATAAATGAACTTTACAAAAAACTAAGATGCCGATACACACATTCGCTTAGGCCTACACAGGGTCTGGATGGTCAGTATCACTGTCTTCCCCCTTCTCATCTTGTCCCACTGGAAGGGCCATGATGAACTAGACAACATGAAATTAAATCAAGCACAAGATAAAATGATACAACCAAGAGACACAGTAGACGTACGATCTATGAAGTTGCTGTCTATGGAACATGGGACAGTATTGTACACTGAGTTTTTTAACAAGGAGTACATTCTAAGATAACAATAACGAGTATAATATAGTAAATACCTAGGCCAGTAACATAGTTATTGTCACTATTGAGTATTATGTCCTGTACATAGTTGCATATGCTGTGCTTTTAGCGGACTGGCAGTGCAGTAGGTTTGCCTACTGCACACACCGGCATCACCACCACTGGCTAAGTCGTGCATTGACACTGTGACACTATGACAACTACAACAGCACAGCAGATAGGACTCTTTCATCTTGTCAGGCCGCCATCATAGAAGCCGTCCGTTGTGAATTGCAACATTAAGTCACATATGACTGCGTTTGCAGATTTGTCATGCACTGTGCCAGGGGGAGCCAACAATGGGTTCAGGACTCTCCATTTTTATACATTTGACACAGGTACTAAGAGCCTTGGACCTGGGCCCAGGAAGCAAGCTCTGGCTCCAGCTCTGCCACTAACTCGCTGCAGGAACTTGGGTGGCTTCCTTCCTGTCTCTGAGAGCCCCCTTCTTATCCGACCTATGGGAATAATTGAGAGTCATGCCGACCTCCCAGGGCTGGTGTGGGAATTTCTGGATGAGAGTTTTTGTAACTATCTGCCATCACTCCTGCTCACACCCTGCCCCTCTTAGGCACACAGCAGTCTCATCCCACATACCCCGTCTCATGCAGTCGTACAACAGGGTTCTGCAATTACACCTCGTTTTCAAAACTACCCAATGGCCTTGCCTTCACATCTCCCCCACCCAGGGGCTTTCCCATTCCCACGCAATGGGTCTGCCAGCCGTGAGCAATTCTGCCTTTGGATGAGCATGGACACATGGCTTTAACACGTGGCTGCTCCCTAAGGAAGGGGGGAAGCAAGGAAGACAGGCATGACCTCCTAAAGAAAACCAGCACAGTATATACCCTGTCAAGTTGAATGTGAGATCTGGCCCTCCCGACAGCCACCACCAACTCTACACACCAACCAACTCTACAACAAAGAGCCACACACGACCCAAGGTATTAGCTTTTACTCCCGCTGGATTTACAAAGACATTTGGTACAAAGTGGCAAGTAACCAGTTTATTTTTATTTATGTGTTCATTTTTAAGAGAGATTTTTGCTATAGGGTGCTTGTGCTTGTCCAGAGAGAGACAGAGAGACAGAAAGTGAGAAATCACCCCCAGGGGAGATGACCACACTACAAATCTTTCCCCTTCATTCTCCTCTCAGGGTCTTGGGCACACACGCACACAGTCCCAGAGTGAGTTTTAAGCCACCAGGTCCGGCACTTGAACTGCGGTCGACTGCATGGGAGTACAGCTGCATAATCACTATGCCACCCACTGGTCCCCAAGTAACCAGCTTAAATGCCTGCGTGAGACTTTGTTCATGAGTCCATTCATTAAAAGGAGGTTGAAGCCTGGAGTAGCTGAGGAAAGCCCCTCAGGAGCTACCCTTCCGGGGTGATTCTGGCTTCCTCCACTATGTCACTTCGTCATTATCTAGGTATTACTTCTTTTTCTTCTTTCTTTCTTTCTTAAAAATTGTAGCAAAATAAACATAGCGAAATTAACCACTTCAACCATCTTAAAATGTACAGTTCAGTGACATTTAATACATTCACATTGTTGGCCGACCCTCCCAGCATCCATTTCAGAACTTTTCCATTTCCAACTTCCCCAGCTGAAATTCTCTTCCCCCTAAACACTGACTCCCATTCCTTCCTCTCACCAGCCCCAGGAAACCCTTCTTCTACTTCCTGACCATGAATTTGACTGCTCTTGGTACGGCAGGGATGTGGAATCACGAAGTCCTTGTCCTTCTGTTTCTGACTCTCTTCACTTAGCAGAATGCCTTCAAGGTATATCCATGTTATAGCATGTATCCAAATTTACTTCATTTTATTTTGTATTTTATTTTATTATATTTTTTAATATCTTGCTCAAGGGCATGTGTGCTCACCAGAGAGAAACAGAGAGAGAGAGAAAGAGGAGGAGTGAAAGGAAATGAGAAAGCCTTCCTCGTAGGGCATGAGCATGCCAAGATCCCTTCTCCATTTTCTTTTTTTCTTGAAATTTTGGGCATGTGTGCACATGTTCCCACCATGTTTTTCAAGCCACTGAAACTGGGACTCAAACCACACAGTTAGTTATGTAGAATCCAGTCATCTTACCCACCAGGCTCAGGCTGGCTCAGAGTTTCATTCTTTTTAAGGCTAAATAATATTCCATTCTATAAAGGGACCTCATAAAGTTCATGGAAGATGGAATTAAAGTATGAGTTTATTGGGAACCAGCAGTTAGCGTAATGGCTATGTCACTGGACTCCCACGTAGTCGACCACGGTTCGCGTCCCGGACCCGGTGGCTTAAAACTCATGCCAGGCGTGTGTGCGTGCATGCCCAAGATCCCAAGAGGAGAATGGAGGAGAAGGGATTGCGGCGTGACCATCCCCCCGGGGGGTGATTTCTCGCTTTCTGTCTCTCTGTCGCTCTCTGTCTGTCTGGCAAGCGCACGCGCCCTATAGCAAAAATCTCTCCAAAAAGAAAAAAAAAAAAAAGTATGAGTTTATTTTTGGTGCAAAAGTATTTTGAGATCTATGTAGTTTTTATTTTTCTTTTTTTTAAAATGAATTATTTAATTTTGTTCATCATTACTATTTTAATTTTTTCTTTTTTTTTTTTTTTTTTTGAAGTTGACCAGAAAGAGAGAAAGAAAGTGAAAAAGCAAGCTGTCAGGTCTGGACTCAAACCAGTCAGTTATATGGGAGTCCAGCCACCCCAACCACCATGCCACCTGCCAGCCCCCCATGCAGTTTTCCTTTTTCTCTTTCTTTTTCTTTTTGAGAGGTTGTTGTAGACCTTTTTCTCTTTCTTTTTCTTTTTGAGAGGTCCTTGTAGAGTGCGTGTGCTCACAACCCCCATGCAGTTTTCGAGACAGAAAATAAGAAATCACCCCCAGGGGGATGGCCACACTGCAATCCTGTCTCCTCCATTCTTTTCTTGGGATCTTGGGCATGCACGCACACACGCCTGGCATGAGTTTTAAGCCACTCGGTCCGGGACGCGAACCGTGGTCGACTACATGGGAGTCCAGCAACACAGCCATTATGCCATCTGCTGGTCCTCCATGTAGTTATTTTTAGTACACATTATCATGAGCTTTTGGGACACCCTGCATTCATGTATACCTCCTTTTGTTGATCCATTCACCTGTCAGTGGACATCTGTGTTGCTTACACCTTTTGGCTACTTCTAAGTACTGGCGTACACCTATCTATTCGTGTTCCCATGTCAATCTTTTGGAAGGATACCCAGAAGTAGAATTCCTGGGTCATGTGGTAATTCTATGTTTAATTTTTTGAGGAACTACCAAAGTGTTCTCCACAGCAGCTGCACCATTTCACATTTCCATCAGTAGCACACAAGTGTTTCCCTTCTTCCAAAGCCTTGCCAACCTGAGCTTTTCTTCTGAGTCTTCTATTTGTTGTTGTTGATAAAAGCCAGAATAATGGGCATCAAGTAGTATCTCAAGGGGTTTTTCTTGCATGTGTATAGCCCCCTTGACTCAGTCAAAATTCCGATCTCCTACTTTGGTCAAGCTCATTTTCTGGGAGCAGCTTGCTAGCTGGGCTTGTCCTGGCCTACCAGGGACCCAGGCTATCCTTGAACATCAGTTACACCTTGCCTGGAATGTCTGTCATTTTAATTTTTTATACATTTTTTGAGATTGGCACTATTGGCTACTGGTTAATAGAGTGGGGTCCAATGTGGTTGATTGCTGGATTCTAATCCTGGCTCGGTGGCTTGACAAACATACTAGGCATGGGAGCTGGAGGATGCTTTGTCTGTTTCCTTCTCTCTTCATGTCTCTGTCATTGGCAAGTAAATGTGACCTCTGGCAAATTAAACAATCTTTTTTTTTTTTAATGATAGAGCGTGTGTGTGTGTGTGTGAGAGGGAGAGAGAGAGAGAGAGAGAGAGAGAGAGAGAGAGAGAGAGAGAGAGAGAGAGAGAGAGAGAGAGAGAGAGAGAGAGAGAGAGAGAGAGAGAGAGAGAGAGAGAGAGAGAGAGAGAGAGAGAGAGAGAGAGAGAGAGAGAGAGAGAGAGAGAGAGAGAGAGAGAGAGAGAGAGAGAGAGAGAGAGAGAGAGAGAGAGAGAGAGAGAGAGAGAGAGAGAGAGAGAGAGAGAGAGAGAGAGAGAGAGAGAGAGAGAGAGAGAGAGAGAGAGAGAGAGAGAGAGAGAGAGAGAGAGAGAGAGAGAGAGAGAGAGAGAGAGAGAGAGAGAGAGAGAGAGAGAGAGAGAGAGAGAGAGAGAGAGAGAGAGAGAGAGAGAGAGAGAGAGAGAGAGAGAGAGAGAGAGAGAGAGAGAGAGAGAGAGAGAGAGAGAGAGAGAGAGAGAGAGAGAGAGAGAGAGAGAGAGAGAGAGAGAGAGAGAGAGAGAGAGAGAGAGAGAGAGAGAGAGAGAGAGAGAGAGAGAGAGAGAGAGAGAGAGAGAGAGAGAGAGAGAGAGAGAGAGAGAGAGAGAGAGAGAGAGAGAGAGAGAGAGAGAGAGAGAGAGAGAGAGAGAGAGAGAGAGAGAGAGAGAGAGAGAGCACCCTCCTCAGAGTCCAGTCATGCTGTGAGTCCTTTCCTCCAGCCCTTTGGATCTCAGACCCTCACACACCTGCCCAGCATGTTTCAGACTGACCAGGATGGGGGTTTGACCAGTCACTGTGTAGAACCCAGTTTCTCTTGAGCAGTACCCCTCTTCTGTACCACTGAGCTGGAGCAAGTCTGCAATTTTTGGAACACTCTTTTCCTCCTCCTTGGTCAGAAACCAAGTCTCAATCGTCTCTCTAATGACTTGGATGAGGGCTCCTGCCAGATGTGGAAATACCCAAGCCAGCCCCTCCCTGGGCCTACGTCACACAGAGCCAGGCATCTGTCTGAAGCTGAGGGGGGGCTGGCAGAGGCTGAGGTTTCAGTGCTCTGCCTCTGAAGAAACGTGATGGTCTGCAGGCCCACGAAGCAATGCCCTCTAAGTGCTATTTTCAGCAGGGCTGTCAGAATGCCATTTGGAGCCGAGATGGAACACTTGGATGAATTTCCCTCGTGTTCTGAACCCACAAGAATTTATATTGGTCAGAGTGATACACTGTGGAGTGCAGTTTGGGGACACAGAGGCTTCCAGGGTATATTTTCGGTAAATTTGATATATCCTTGATATGCAGTTGCTTAGAAACAGTGATTTGTATGAAGTATACAGTGACCGTATTTTCCATACTTAAAATCAGAAGACTATGTCTGGTAAGAATGGGTATATTTATGATGAGTGTATTTATGGGGACACAGAAATTTTGAAACTGGAACCATCCCAGAAAAACCCAGAAGTGTAGCCTCTGCAGAAAGGCATGACATATCAACTAAGCTTGCAAACAGAATGTGATTCAGGGTAATTTATTTCTCTGGGTTCCCAATCTTGATGTTAGGACTAAGCTCTGCACACAGCGGGAATTGTCTTTTTAATTTGATTTTAACAACCTAAACAATGTATAAATACATTCTTGTCAAAGACTTTAAAACAATAAAGCCAAAGTCTTCCTTGACAATTATCCATAATTCCAGTCCCATTTTAGCACTAACTACTTTTTTTTTTTTTGAGAGGTTTCCGCTATAGTGCACGTGCTCTCGCCAGACAGACAGAGACATAGAGACAGAAAGCGAGAAATCACCCCCCAGGGGGGATGGTCACGCCGCAATCCCTTCTCCTCCATTCTCCTCTCGGGATCTTGGGCACGCACGCACACACACCCGGCATGAGTTCTAAGCCACCAGGTCCGTGACGCAAACCACAGTCGACTACGTGGGAATCCAGCGACATAGCCATTATGCTAACTGCTGGTTCCCAGCACTAACTACTTTTGTAAGTTTAAGATATTGCCTTCCCCGACCAGCAAGTGGCATGTTGGTTAAGGTGCTGGCCATGTGGGAGTGTCCAGCACCTTAACCAACATGCCACTTGGGGGGCGAGAAATCACCCCCCAAGGGGAACGGCCACACCGCAATCCCTTCTCCTCCATTCACCTTTCGGGATCTTGGGCATGCATGCAAACATGCTTGGTGTGAGTTTAAGCCACCAGGTCCAGGACCTGAACCACGGTCAACTACTTGGGATCCTTGGGAGTCCAGAGACATAGCCGTTACGCCAACTGCTAGTCCCATAATCC
>NW_006159776.1:3045378-3068292 GCF_000334495.1 Tupaia belangeri chinensis | reverse complement strand
TTTTTTTTAAGAATTATTTTATTTTAACTTTATTTATTTATTTAATTATTTTTTAATTTGATCAGAGAGAGAGAGAGAGAGCAAGCCATCAAGTCTGGGATTTGAACCATGGTCGGCCACGTGGGAGTCCAGAGCCATTAAACACCACACCACCTGCCAGCCCCCTGTTCAGTCTTAAAATTACAATTTAGATTTAAATTGAACTATTGCTCCAGGAGACCTTACTGGGTGCAAGAGAAAAGGGATAAATGCTTACATCCATGACACACGTGCTGTGTGGGCACCTTCTCAGATATTATCAAATGCAGTCCTCCCGGTGATTCCTCAAGGCAAGCACAGCAGTGTCCTCGTTTTACTGATGGAGAAGATGAGACTTACAGAAGTTCAGTGTCCAACGTCTCCTAGGCAGCACGTGGTGGCCCTTGAACATGGTTCAAGGACTTCAACAACTACGTTGAAATTGGCCACACAGGAGCTTCCCTCCAGGAACCTGACTCCAGCTCCTTCTGAACGGTTGGAGTGCCGTCTCCCAGATTCTGAGCCATTGGCAGTATTCTGTTAGGTCCCCCCTCCAGGGTCCCCTGGGTGCCACAGCCACTCTGCATCTGTCATGGCACCAGGGAGTGCATCCACATGGGTCAGAACTGGGTCTGGAGTAGCCATTTCCCACAGCGCCCACTGTCCCTAGAGGACAGACATTGAGGGCCACCCACAGACCAAATCTATTCTGCAGATGCCATTTTAGGCCCTTGTGGCTTAAAGTTCAGTGCTCTTACCACCACGGTGTTTCACACTGATGAAGCCTCTATTTTATTCTCATCCTGTAGAAAAGAGTTTCAAAGGCGCGCTCTCTCTCCCTCTCTGTCTCTCTCTGGCGAGTGCACATATTCTAGAGCAAGTAGTTCTGAGACATCCAACAGTGTTCATCAGACAACAAATGAGAAGATAAATGCAGAAGAGTTTTATAAGCAATATACACCTGGTGGCGCGCGAGAAGGTGAGAACACACCCTCCAGAGGGGATGATTACAGGGCAATCCCTTCTCCTCCACTCTCCTCTAAGGATTTTGGGTATGTACACCTGGCATGCTCTCGAGCCACCAGATTCAGGACTCAAATGACAGTTGGTCAAAACATTTCCTTCTTACCATCAATTAGCAAAACCAAGGAAGTCCTTACATTGATGTCTTGTCCACTTCTGGGCAGGAGCAAAAGTCTTCTGTCAATGAGCTCTTAGATGTCTGGCAGCATAAATGTACAGTTAAGATGTTAGCGCTGGGGACCAGAAGGTGGAGTGGTGATTAAAGCGCTGGACACCCACATGGATGGCCAAGGTTCAAGTCCTAGACCTGGTGACTTGCTCTCTTTCTCTGGTCAAACTAAAGAATAATAACAATAAATAAAATTAAATGAATACACACACACACACATAAAAAAAAAAGATGTTAGCATCTAGCGTTCAGGGAAATCCTTGCTTTCATTCTAAGAGTCTTCATTTCTGCAGATGAAGGCACTCGATCTTTTTTTTTTTAATTGTTTTATTAACACTTGTCAAAGGGTGCATGTACTTGCCAGAGAGAGACAGAGTAAGAGAGGGAAAGCGAGAAAGCACTCCCCATGGGGAATGGTCACACGGCAATCCCTTCTCCTCCATCTCTTCCTCCTTTTAAGATTTTGGCCACACGCACACATGCACAATTGGCTTATTTCTTAAGTCTCAGTGTTGGGGACTCGAACCATGCAGTCAGTCATATGGGGTCCATCCACTTTAACCACCCTGCCTCCAGCTGGACCAAGGTGCTCAATCTTCGAAGAGGGTATTTGCTCGCAGGTATCAGAAACCCAGTCACATAGGTTTAACAAGAAAAGGTTTCATTTCCTGACATATCAGGAAGTCTGGAAGCAGCAGCCAGGGATGGAGCTGTGACTCTGACCAGCTTCTACCACCCCCTGCTCATGCCTCTCTGCTCTTTCTCAGGCTCTAAGGACAGCTGTAGTACCTCCAGGCATTCATCCTCCTTCCCAGCAGGAAGCGGAGGAAGAACAAAAGGTAACAATCATAAGCAAGCTGAGCCTATTGTTTTTATCAGGAAAACAAACAGTAGATTCCTTGCAACCCCACCCACTGTCTTCACTGGCCACCCCAGCACATGAATACCTGGGAAACCCGGTTTCTTTTGCCGTCCCTAATGGTTAGGGTCTTGTTAAGAAAAAGGTGAAACCACATAGCTATTACATAGGCTCCCAGCAGTGTTTGTCATATGGGAGATGTCCGTATTCCCCATGGTAGTGTATTTGCTTAAAAGATATTTTTTTGAGTGATAGCAATAGTCCAATGTCACATCAACTTGAAAACAAGGCAAGCCATGGCTCCCCTGCCAAGTTTCTGACAACAGAGGCCATTGAATATAAAGGGTGATTGTGCCTTTGGGAGTGAGCCACGCTGGCCCATTAGTACAGAGCTGAGGAGCTGAGGCTCTGAGCAGCCGGGGGCTTTTTCAGAGAAACTGGTAAATGGTATTTCTCTTCTTTATTTCTTTCTTTCTTTCTTTCTTTCTTTCTTTCTTTTAAAATTTGGTCAGCACCTGGATCTATTTTTTCCCATTTATTTATTTTTACAATTTTCCACAAACATTTACTTTACATATCAAAAAATTTTTGCTCATACTCCATAGTTCTTGACAGTTAATAAACAACTTTCGAAATTTCAAGCTACTGAATTTTAAAGATAATGTATCTCTATAGCAACGGAGACAATATGGTTTTGAATATTTTTGAGAAAATATTTACATGTCGACTACTCAAATTGTTGAAAAAGCAAATGCCCAGCACACAAGTTAATCTTCAGGTATGACATTCCAATCAAAGTCCTGTCCAATAATAAGTATTTCCAATTTCTGATTCAATGCAACAAGCATCACTGAACTTATGCAAATAACCCTTCTGCCAAAAAAATAAGAATACTCCCAAATATTTCCAACTCAAGAGAGGTCAGGAAGGAAGAAAAGTTTATGTTTCCATTTAAAAAAACAAACAAGAGAAATATTTTAACAAATTGCTGAGCCTATCGACAACTCAAAAGAAAGTAAAATGTTTAAATTGGGAAAACAAAGCATAGTAAAAAAAAGAAATCAGTAATGTTTTACTCAAAAGTCATAAAATTGTATTTTGTGTGCTCGCCAGACAGAGAGAGACAGAAAGTGAGAAATCACCCCCCGGGGGGGATGGCCACGCTGCAATCCCTTTTCTTCCATTCTCCTCTCGGGATCTTGGGCACGCACGCACATGCGCTCAGTGTGAGTTTTAAGCCACCGGGTCCTGGACACGAACCACGGTCGACTACGTGGGAGTCCAACGACATAGCCATTATGCTAACTGCTGGTTCCCGAGTTGGTCATTTTCTTGATTGCCTTTTGTTCTCTTATTTCTGTATGTGTCTTTAGTTTTCCTGGTAGAGCACTCTGTTCAGAACTTCTTGAAGAGTGGGTCTGTTTTTGGCAAATTCTTGCCGTAGGGAGGGTGCCACCACGCCCTATTTTTGGCAAATTCTTAAGTCCTGTTTATCTGAGAATATTTTTATCCTTTCTTTCCATATAAAAGATAATCTTGCCAGGTATAGTACTCTTGGTTGAAACTGTTTTTCACTTAACACTTTGAATATATTTTCCCATTCTTTCCTTGCTCACATTGTTTCTGAGAGGTCTGAGGTTAACCTGATTGGATAACCTTTATAAGTAACCTGACGTTTCTCTCTTGCCAATTTTAGTATCTTGTCTTTGTAGATTTGGCCAGTCTGGCTGTGACGTGCCTTGGAGAAGATCTTCTTGGGTTGATTCTATTAGGGGTCCTTTGTATTTCTTGGGCCTGGATATTTGCATGCCTCTCTAGATTTGAAAAGTTTTCTTCTAAGATTTCATGGAGTAGATTATCAATGCCCTTATTAGTTTCCTCACCTTTTGGGATACTGATTATCTGCATGTTTGTGCACTTAATGGTGTCTAGTATTTCTCATATAGGATTCTCATTTTGGGGGGTTATTTTCTCAGTTTTTTTGGTTGTTTTTTTCTAGATGAGAGGTTTTGAATTCAACATATAAGATTTGATTTTTTGCATGGACTAATTAATACTTTTGAGGAAGGTTTTGATTTCCTGACTGGCATCCTTCATCTCTAATAGCTCCATTTGATTCTTTTTCATGGTGTGTATTTCCTCTTTCAGGTATGGAAGAACTTCAACACCTCCTGGAACTCGTTGTCTCTTTTCTTTTGCATCTTTTGGAGTTCATTATCTCTCAGCTCTTGCATCTCGTTTAGTTTTGTCACTATGAATATTCTGAATTCTCTATCAGGCATTTCCATGAGATCTACTGTACTGTCTATGGATGAAGGATTGTTCTTTTTCCTTAGGGGAGAGATATTTTCTTGATTTCTCATGTTTCTTGTGCCTCCGTGGTTGTTTCTGATCATTCTGTGACAAAATCTGTCCTCCACTGTGCTTCACAATGTGGTTCCCACAAAAAGATTAAGAATTCAAATTGATAAAAAAAAAAAATTCTTCATTAAAGCAAGAGTTTCAGTAAGTGGTGAGGATTTCAATTATTCTAAAAGTATTCAGATGCTTGGCTACTATGCACCTAGGCCTATCTAGACATTCAGTGTGTGGAGAGTGAAGCTTAGAGTGAGAAAGTAAGGATTAAAAAAAAAAAAGCAAAAAGGAAAAAGAAATAGGAAAAAACTACCAAAAAAAGAGAAAAAAAATATTTTTTACATGCAAAAAAATGAAGAGTCTAGGAGATGAAGCCTAGAGCATAGCTTCCCTGAACACACCAAGACACACTTCAGCTTTAAAATGGCTTCTGGAATTAGCAAATGAAAGAAAAGGCCCAAGGTGAGGAGAAGTGGTTGAAAAGCTAAAAAAATTTTTTTTAATTTAAAGAGACAGAGGGTGCAAGACAGACAGAGAGATAGACAGCCAGAAACAGAGGAAAGACAGAGGTCACCCTCCCTTGTTTGAATATTTTGGGAGTCTAGGAGATGGGCCTAGAACATAGCTTCCATGAATATGCCAGGACACACCTCAGCTTTAAAATGGCTTCTTGTCTGAATGTTTTGGGAGTCTCAGTATTTCAAAATGACTCCTCATGATTTGAATATGCTCCCCTAAATTCATGTGTTGGAAACTGAATCCTCAATTCAACAGCGGAATTGAGGTGGACAGAGGTGGAACCTCTAAGAGGCAATTAGGTTGGACCAGTAGGTGGCATGGATGTTCAGCTAGCTGGATGCCACATGGCCAACTGTGGGGTTCCAGTCTCCAACCCTGCAGCTTGAAAACCAAACCAGGTGCATGGGCCAGTGTGCCCAAAATCCCGAGATGAGAATGGAGGAGAGGGGATTGCAATGTGGCCATTCTCCCTGGAGGGCAATTCTCACTTTCCTTCTCTCTCTGTCTCTTTCTAGTGACCACATGCATCCTATGGCAAAAAAATCTGGAACTAAAACAAAACAAAGAAAAAGGTAGGGGAGTTTCTTTTTACATCTGAATCCTTACTGATATGACTAGATTAACACAAATTGATGGGCAGGACTGATTTTATAAAGTAGGGTTATGTAGGGGGCCGCAAATGGCATGTTGGTTAAATGCTGAACTCCTACGTGGTTGACTGTGGTTTGAGTCCCAGACATGGCAACTTGCTTCTCACTTTTCTTCTTTCTCTGTGGTCAAATTAAAAAAATAATAATAAAGGAGCAAAGTGGCTTGGTGCTTAAGGGCTCTGGTTTCCCATATGGCCAACTGCGGTTCTAGTCCTTGGCCTGTTGGCTTGCTTTCTCATTTTCCCTCTTTCTCTCTCCCTTGCTCTCACTCTGTTCCTCTCCAGTCAAATTAAAACAAATAAGTAAATAAAGTTAAATAAAATAATTCTTTAAAAAATCATAATAATAAATTCAAGTTAATTAGTTAATTATTTTTTAAAAGTAGGCTTATGTATGGTTGTCCTTTAATAACTAAGAATGTGAACTTGTCAAGGTGATCAGCAGATGACATAATGGTCACATTGCTGGACTTGCACGTAGTTGACCATGGTTCAAGTCCTGGACCCAACAGTTTAAAATTCATGCTGGGCGCGTGTGTATGCATGCTCAAAATCCCAAGAGGAGAGAAGAGGAGAAGGGATTTTCCCTGGGGGGGGGGTGATTTCTTACTTTCTGTCTCTCTGTATCTCCGGCCAGTGCACATACCCTAATACCCTATAACAAGAATGTGAACTTGTCAAAAGATTCATGGAAGAATAAAGAAGTTACTTTTTCTTTTCTTTTCTTTTCTTTTTTTTTTTTTTTTGAGAGTTTTTTGCTATAGGAGGCATGCGCTTGCCAGACAGAGAGAGACAGAGAGACAGAAAGCGAGAAATCACCCCCCCCAGGGGGGATGGCCACGCTGCAATCCCTTCTCCTCCATTCTCCTCTCGGGATCTTGGGCACACACGCACACGCGCCCAGCATGAGTTTTAAGTCACTGGGTCCAGGACACGAACCGCGGTTGACTACATGGGAGTCATGTAACATAGCCGTTACACTAACTGCTGGTCCCTTCAAGAAGTTACTTTTTCTTTAGAAAAAAAAGTCTTATCTTTTCTAGTCCTGATATTCTGCTTTGAACTGAGTATATACTGCAAAGGAATCGTACTCAATTTGTTTGGCCAAGCACCTAGAACAGAAAGGCAAAATCTGTTTTGTGTTTGTTTCCATTTTCCACTCTGTACTCATGACAGATATTACTAATCAACCATGCCCTTTTCCTCCGACACTGGATGTGGCTCTATTTCTTCACAGCACTTACACAGTCAATTCTAATTGATTCATTTGGGAGACAAGACAAAGTGTTTAGCCATGCCTGTCCTAGAACAAAGATGAATTTGAAATGCCAACAGACATTTTTTAAAGTCTCTATTTTTTCGACAATTTTTTTTGGCTGAGTGCTTGTTATATACGAGTCTCTGTACTATGTCCTTTAGAGGAGTACACAGATTTCTTTCAATACAATTTAGTGTCAGGGAACCTTTGGGAAGTGGAATCTTGTACCTAGTCGTATTACAAGATATAAAGGGGTAAACATTTCCTGCTGGATCCAGAGGACCAGATCTTGTGGAATGTTTGGGCTTTGAACATGTGGCAACAGGGGTCCAGAAGGAACAGAGAAACATGGTGGAATATATTCTGGGGAGGAATTACATGAGCACAAGTGGAGAAGGCAAAGCGAAGGTCAAGGTGAGCAGAGGTAGAAGGGATAGTACAATCTGGCAGAACGAACAAGAGAATGTGATGGGAAGTGGCGGGAACCATGGCGTGGAGGACAAGATGGCATTAGATTGTCAAGGGCCTTGAATGCCTGGCTTAGGGTTAGGGCCTTACACAGATGGCAGACAGTAACTAAGAGGGGAGGTTTGGCATGGGAGGATGGTAGGTTAGAACTGCACTTAGGAACCCAGATTTGTTGTTGGGTGAGAGATGCATTAAAGCAAGAGGCCAGGAGGAGGAGAGGATGTTGAGGAGCTGTCGCTAGGGCCTGAAATATCAGCTGAGGCCTACTCAGGAAACGGAAGCCAGAAACCACACCTATAATTTGAAAATGTCATGTAAGAACCATTGCTTTTGGAGTAAAATACATATAACATAACATTTTCCATTTTAACTATTTTTAAATTTTTAAAAAATTATTTTATCTAGCTTTATTTATTTATTTTATTTGACCAGAGAGGGACAGAGTGAGAGAGCACACGTGAGAGAGAGAGGAAAGTGAGAAAGCAAGCCACCAGGTCTGGGACTCGAACCATGGTAGTCCATGTGAGAGACCAATACCTCTAACCATCCCACTGTCTGCTGCCCCCCCCCCATTTTAACTATTTTTTAACATTTATTTATTTACTTATTTATTTATTTGTTGTGATTTTCAACCTGCCAAGTCCAGGACTCGAACGCTAGTCAGCCACATAGGAATCCAGCTCCTTAACCACCACACCACCTTCTGGCCCCATTTTAACCATCTTTATGCATATATTGGGTCGCTGGGAAAGTCATGATGCATTTTTGCATAGAAAAACAGAAAAATATGTCATGACTTTTCCAGCGACCCAATATGACATCAAGTACCCTCACATTTTGGTGCCAACATCCCCATCAGTCATCTCCAGATGTTTTTCACTTTCCCAAACTGAAACTCTGCCCCCTTTATGCAATAACTCCCCATTGCTCTCTCTTCTCAGTTCCTGATAATCACTATTCTACTTTCTTCCTCTATGAATTTGATTATTCTAGATAACGCATATTATTATGAAAGATATTAAATAAGGAAAATGTGATTAATCATTAGAAGAGGCAAAAGAGAATTCTAAAGTGAACAGAAGTAGCAAGTGCAGAGAGATAGCAACTATCTCTAAAGCTGAGTGAGACAGAGACAGAGAGATAGAGAACAAGCAAAGAACCAAGAACATTTAAGAACCCCTCTTTGTCTCTCCCTCTGACGCTCAAAGCCAAGATCCAAACCTCCTTGGAGAGCACAGGCAGCCACAGGATCGTGTGGCCCCAGTGGCTCAGAAACTTCCCACAGGGTATGGGCCAAAGCTAGTGCAAAGATATTGCTTTCCAGATGGCAGAAAAAGTTATTGACAGGTGTAGGCAATTAGTGGCACTCAACAGGGGCAGCTCCCAGGTGGAGGTCACAGAAGAACTGCAAGGTGAATGCTGCTGGGCCTACTGGCTGATCAAATGGCTTGCAGGCCAAAGAGCAGCCCACTGGCAGCAGGAGCGGAAGCCCTGTCCTCTTACTCTGGCCTGGCAGTGTGGCCAAAAGACTCTCCATTGATAAAACCTAACTCTGAATGGCTGGCCAAGCAGAGAAATATCCACAGGGTCCAGTTCCGGTATGACAAAGCAGGGAAAATAAGGACGGATTTGGGCTGAAAGGCAATAAACTAGTAGCTGCTGTGCCAAGGAAGAGGTAACTGGGAACTGGGCTGCATGGGAGGCTATGGGGGTACTCAGGAGGAACTAGCCCCAGAGCCATGGGGGTGGGGAAAGGATGGACAGCATTTCCGATGCCATCCTGTTTTTCTATAGTTAATATGACACTCTTCCAGTCCCTAAGTCTTTGGCCTCCACAGAAACATTTCTCTAGGGTCTCCCTTTAAGCAGGTGCAATAGCAACATCTAACTAAAGGACACACAGACACAGAGAGACAAAGAGACAAGGTGCAGAAGATTTAGTATGAGTCCGGAGCACCGGAGACATTCAGAAACATCCCACCTGTAATCTGACTGATCAATGAGGCAGTGTGACACCCGTGTTATGGAAGGGGAAACTGAGGCTTGCTCAGATGAAGCAAATTCCCTAAGAGTCACACAGCATGCGAGCTGCCAGGTGAACAGATCGACAAAGCAGGACACGCTGGGGCAGGCTCTCTGGCTAACAAGCGAGATTAGGCATTCATGATTCTTCTCTGAAAGCCGAATAGTCAATATTTCAGAGTCTATGGTCTGTGTGGTCCCTTTCTCCACCACCTAATTTTGCCATTGTAGTGTGAAGGCAGCCAAAGACAATACATAAATGAATACGCACGATCATGTTCTAATAAAACTTTATTTAGAGGCAGCTATATCTGAATTTCCTATGATTTTCATGAGTCACAAAATATTATTTTTCTTTTGATTTTTTTAAAAAAGAATTATTTATTTATTATTACTGTTAATATTATTTTTCACGTGAGTTTTGCCAGAGAAAGACAGAGAGGGAGAGTGAGAAAGCAAGCCGCCAGGTCCGGGACTCAAACCATTGTGGTCCACGTCCCAGACCCAACAGCTTGAAAATCATGCTAGATGCATGTATGTGTGTGCCCCAAATCCCTAGAGGAGAATAGAGGAGAGGGCATTGAGGCATGGCAATCCCCTCTGAGGAGAGACTTCCCACTTTCTCTCTCTCTGACTCTTTCTTGCAAGTACATGTGCAAAACTAAAACTAAAAAACCTTATTTGCAAACTTTAAAAAAATAAGATTAAAATTAAAAAGTGAAAATCATTCTTAGTTTGCAAGTTATACAAAAATATACTGGAGTTAACCCATGAAACTTAGTTTGTCAATTCCTGATCTAGGCTCCTGTCACTCAGAGTACGAGTTTTGCATGGAAATTGCAGGCCTCATTTGGGATCTTTACGGAAATGCAGAATTTCAGGCCCTGCCCTGGACCTGCTGAATTAGAGTCTATGTTGTTTTTTTGTTTTGTTTTGTTTTGTTTTTTTGAGAGGATTTTGCTATAGGGCGCATGCACTCGCCAGAGAGACAGAGAGACAGAAAACGAGAAATCACCCCCTAGGGGGGATGGCCACACTGCAATCCCTTCTCCTCCATCCTCCTCTCAGGATCTTGGGCACACACACGTACACACCCAGTGTGAGTTTAAGCCACCAGTCCGGGACTCAAACCATGGTCAATTACGTGGGAGTCCAGTGACCCAGCCATTACATCAACTGCTGGTCCCAAGAGTCTATGTCGTTTTTTAATATTTACTTTTTTGCCCGTGAGAGAGATACACACACAGAGAGAGAGACATCACCCTCAAAGGGTCCACATGCTGTGATCTACCCCACCCTCAGGCAGCCCAGACCATGGGTGCCTATGCCCATCATGCGCAAGGAGGTCATGGGGTGTGAACCAAGGACCTTCCCACATGGATCCAGCTGCATCACCGCATGGCCCCTAGGCTCTACATTTTGACAAAATGCTCTCATAATTTATATGTACCTTAAAGTCTGAGGCAGAGGATTTGATCTGGGATTCTTTATTAAGACACAAATACCTTGGGACCAGCAGATGGCATAATGGTTACATTGCTGGGCTCCCACATAGTCAACTATAGTTTGAGTCCTGGGCCTGGAGGCTTAAAACTCACCCCAGGTGTGTGTGCATGTGTGTGTGCATGCATGTTCAAAATCCCAAAAGGAGAATGGAGGAGAAGGGATCGTGGCATGGCCATCCCCCTGGGGAGTGATTTCTCCCTTCCTGTCTCTCTGTCTTTCTTTGTCACTCTGGCAAGCACACATGCCCGAGAGCAAAAATTTCTTTCTAAAAAAAAAAAAAAAAAGATACAAATACCTGGTTCCATCCACAGAGATCCTGAAAATCTCCCTGGAGGTGCTGATACTGGCCAACATAAGGAGTAGGTTTTAAGTAGCAAGGCTCTAAAATCCCCTTTCTCAAGTGTAGTTGCATACTGGAATCACGTAGCATGTTTTGACTTATATAGACACCTGAGTTCCACCTTCAGAACATCTGATGTAATTAATTGATCTGGGGTAAGACCTGAGTATCAGTCTTTCTTTCTTTCTTTTTCTTTTTCTTTTTTTTTTTTTTTGAGAGGTTTTTTTTATAGGGACTGCGCCCTCGGAGACAGAAAGTGAGAAATCACCCCAGGGAAGATGGCCACACCACAATTCCTTCTCCATTCTCCTCTCGGTATCTTGGGCACGCACACACACGTGTCCAGCATGAGTTTCAGCCACTGGATCTGGAACTCGAACCACAGTCAACTTCATGAGAGTCCAGGGACATAGCCATTATGCCAACTACTGGTCCCGAGCATCGGCATTTCTAAAGCCTCCCCAGGTTCATGGGTGGCCAGGTGGTCCAGAGCAGAGGGTACAAGTGGGTGGCCAAATCCAATCGGCACATCTATTTAGGTTGGCCCACCGGTGTTTTCAATCTGTTTGATTGCCAACATTTAAAAATGAAAATGTCATATACATGCACATACAAAAACCTAGATTTCCCACTTTTTCTGAAAAATCAGAAAATCTGGCACAGTCAGCCCTGATTCCTACACAGCCACAATGGGCTGTTGTTGAATTGCTGCTGCCTTCAGAAGTCCGGCCCACCTCATTCTCCACTGTACTTCCCTTTACTGCCTCGCTCTCGGACATTCAGATTGGCCAACCCTGACTGCACTCCAGAGGCACCCACTGGACCTTCTCGCTTGGATTCTGTCTTTCTTCAGCTGTGCTGCTTGGCTGAAGGAGAAGCATTTCTTTCCAAAATCTGGTTTTAGATTTTTAGTTGCAAAATAGCCAGTATGTTGTAAATCTGGGTATCATGCCCACACATCTTAATCTTTAGGACATTACAACCTGCACGGTGTTGTTTTACAGGCGTGTTTGGATGTCCCAAGACAAATTATGATCCCTTGTTGGAAAACCATATGAGCCGCTTGATGGATCCAACACCTGGTCAGTTCTGGCATTTCCAACTAATGTATTAACCTCACTGTTCACATGCCGGTATTTGAATGTAGAATAATAACCTCTTATGTATTCAGACTTCTTCACAGTTATTTTTTTAAAGAACAATTGTTGGGACCAGCAGATGGCATGGTGGTTGAGGGCGTCGGACTCCCACATGGCTGACCTCTCTCTCTCTCTCTCTCTCTCTCATTCTGTCCCTCTCTGGTCAAATATAAATTAATAAATAAAGTTAAATAGAATAATTCTTTTTTTAAAAAAATGTTTTTTGAGAGGCTATGCTATAGGGCGCGTACACTCGCCAGAAAGACAGAGAGAGAGACAGAGAGACAGAAAGTGAGAAATCACTCCCCAGGGAGAATGGTCACACCGCAATCCCTTCTCTTCCATGCTCCTCTCGGGATCTTGGGCACACACGCACGTGCACCTGGAGTGAGTTTAAGTCATCAGGTCCGGGACTTGAACTGTGGTCGACTACAAGGGAGTCCAATGACATAGCCATTATGCCAACTGCTGGTCCCAAAAAAATAAAAATTGTTATAAGGCATCTGTGCTCACTGGAGACACACACACACACACACACACACACACACAGGGAGAGAGAGAGAGAGAGAAATGAGAAAGCACCTCCCTGGGGGGATAGTCACACCACAATCTCATCTCTTCCATTCTTCTCTCTGTATTTTGGGCACACAGGCACATGAGTCCAGCACGTTTTCTGAGGCTCTGGGTTGAGAACTCAAATTGCACCATTGACTGTATAGGATCCAATTGCCTTAACCACCATGCCACCAGCTGGCCTGAGTGCCTTGCAGTTCTAAAAGTATATTTCTGGCCTTTTTTTTTTTTTTTTTTTTTTTAGAATCTGCACAGTAAACAAGGCAAATGCTTGTTTAAGTTTAGGGGATGTTTTTTCTTTATTTGTGATAGTGAGTGCTTGTGTGAGAGGGGCAGGGAAGGAGCACCTTGCGTAGGATCTGGTCAGAGCTTGATACCCTTCTGCCAGTCCTCCAGTGCATCAGATCCTGGGCACTTATTTGCATGCCTGGAGTGTTTCAGGCTGACTGGACCAGGGGATTGAACCACGGTTGCCAAAAAATGCAAATGTTTTACCCTCAGTTATTGACAAGAAAAATGAGGTTCAAAGAGGGCAAGTGACTTTCTCAAGTTGACCTGGCTTGTGTTTTAGGACTCTTGAAGTTATACTATTTCCTAACCCCAAATTTCATACTCCCTCTGCTGCCTCTGAGAATGCTTCTCTAAGAAATGCTCCTTTGAGAAATCCCAAGAGAACTGTGACCCTCCTCACTGTAAAACACAAGGCTTTGAAAGGATTCTGCACATCTGCTTTCTGACCTCATGTTGTTCAGATTAGATCTCTCTGGGAAAGGCCTTGATTTATCAGGGAAACAAAAGTTAGGAAAAGATGCTTGGTACTGTGGAAAAGGCATGGGCTGTGAATCATAAAGACTGGGTTCCAAGAGTCCCCAAGTCTTACCCTACCAGCTCAGTCAAGAGGACAACCAGATGTACCCAAGTGGTTGTGCATGAAGAAGGAAGAGCAGAACTCAGGGGAGGGTAGAGATGTTAAAAACAAACAAAGAAAAAACAAGAACAGTATGAGCTGGAAGAAAAAAGGGGCAGCCAGGAGACGAAGATCACCTCAACATCTGGTTTAGGCGGGCCCAGAATGGACAAGGAGCTATTCAAAGGAAAAGAACTGTTTGATAGTATCTCTGGATCTTGGTGTGTTTGTATAGTAGGTTAGGAGGGGCTTCTCTGGTATCAGGATGTCTCTGCCCACCCTTTTCATTAGGAAGACAGGTGTTATATTTGCTTAGGCAAAATCACTCCCTTGTTGAAATGAAGTACAACCAATTGGAATTGGGGGAAGGTACTGGAGAGTTCACATCCAGGGACATTTTTACTAATGATGTCTCTGGGCTTGGGGAAGGATAAAGGGCCAGGGAAATTCTGTTTCCATTCCATTCTTGTTCTTGTTTCATCATCTGTCACCTGGACCGTTGTATTAGCCCCCTAATAGACAACACAGAGAGGAGAGGAGTGCAGTTTGCAAAGGTTGATAAGAAACCAGTAGAATTTCCTGAAACGTCTGGGCATGCGCTCAAGTGGCCAAGATCTGATGGACTGGAAGACTGGAGGGAGGGGATCGCGGCATGCCCAGATCCTATGGAGGGCGTTTGTTGAGATCTTTCTCTACCTCTCTATCTCTCTCACATGCATGTGCACATGCTCTATCATGAATTGGAAAAAGAAAAAAGAAAGAAAGAAATGTCATTGTAGTTGAGGGTCAGGAGACTTGATCTGTAAAAGAAGAGTCAGGAGGTCGTGCCCAATTATGCCATTAACCAGGGTCTTGAGCTGATCACTTGCCCTTCGGAGGTTGCCAGTGGAATGATGAGGTCAGACTCAATCATCTCTGAGATTCTTCAGAACCATGACTTGGTTTATCCTTTGCCTTTCCCCAGATCCTCATGAGATTGCTACCGTAAATTCTTTTCCAAACATGGAAAAAGGATTCTTCCTTGCCTAACGCCTGGCTCCCGCCCCCAGGTGGAACTAATTAGCTTTCAAGGATTGATGTGGGGAAAAAAGGATTCCATTCTCATGTTATATTTGTTAAAAACACATTTCCATATAAGCACATACATCTGTCTTTGTGCTTGCTCTGAAAGATGCTTCTGCCGACAGTTTCTTGGCAACTTCAGCAAGCGGGAGGCCTCCGTTCCCTTACCTCACTCAGGAGTGAGGGATTGGAAGCCAGTCAGTCTATTAGACTTTGTGGTGTTGGGATGTGCACACACACCCCTTTCAGTTTACATAAATTATGTCATTAGGTCCCCATCACGGCCCTACAAGGTAAGTAGCAAGGATGTTGTTATCATTCCTACTGGTGAGACAACTGAGGTTAGCAAACGTTAAGTGACTTGCCAAGATCACACAAGGGTCACTGGTGGGCCTGGAGTGCCAATCAAGGTGTCTTGACTCTGTAGTCAGCCCTCTTACCACTACTCATTCATTCATTCATCCATCCACCTGACATACATTTACTAAGCACTTCATACAAGCTTTAGCTTTTAGGTTTTTCCTCGACAGGCTCTAAAAATACAAAGATGAGTAAGATGCAGATCTTCCCTTGAGGAACTTAGTTCATAGTCTAATGAGTTGGGAGACATACACAAAGCATTAATGGCAATACAAACACAGTGCTTTGGGAGGAGAGAAGAGAAGATAACTAGGTCTGCCAGGGAATCAGGGAAACTCAGAGAGAGGCAGGTGTTGGAGTGGGAGTTTTTAGAGGAATAAAGAGTGAGAGGCCACAGGGAAAAATAACAAGGGAAAGGCCCAGAGCCAGAGATAATTGAGACATTCAGAGACTGCTGAAAAGTCCAGTGTGGTCGAAGATCAGGGTGCTTGGCAGGGAGTGGAGGGAGATAAGACTGAGGAGTGAGCAGAGACTTGGTGGTAAAGACTGTATTTCCCTAGTGGAGCTGGGCTTCATCAGGTTAAGTGATGAGCCACAGAGCAGTCAGCGTGTGGATTTTCCAGATTTTCCTGTTTGGTTAATGGTGTGTTCACTACTGCTTGATACACAGAAACCTACGCAGTCTGATCGTCTTCCTCCTTGCACATGTCTGACTTGACCCAGTTATCCCAGAGCATTGCTCAATCTCAGAGTAGCTTCCATAAGAGGCTAAAGAGGGGGAGGAGAAGAGGGAGAGGCAGATGAGAGATGCTTGAGTAACTCAGGAGGCCCAGCCAGGATCTGGCCTCTGAGAGGCCCATGTGGGGCTCACGCTCTCAGGACTATGTTTGCCATCCTCACTGACAGAGGGAGCATGGCGATTCTCCATGGACCATCTGGGCACATGTCTAGGCTTAAATGAGAGTGAGTGGCAGCAGGGCAGAGTTGTAAGGAAGCCAGGTGGCCAGTGGTGGACATGGGTAGAGAGATGTTCTTCCTCAGAGATTTTCCTGCTCCTGAGGCTACCTCTAGTTACCAAAAATCTTTTGAGTTTCCTTTTGCCCCACTAATGGCAAGAGATGGAAAAAGGGGCCTTGTCAAGTATTGAGGGTGAAGAGAAGACCATTTTACTTCCTTTTTCTCCCCCCTGCCTTAGTTTATAGTTAGCCACACTAACTTCTAACCACAAAATACAGTATACTCTGCTGGTTATTTGCACAGCCCCATAAAGTTTATAAGTTTACATTTTATTATCCAAACTAAGACTCTTGAGAGTGTTCTATTGTTAAACAGACCACCAGGACATCAGAAATAAACTGGGACTGTTCTGGACACACTATGATATATGGCTACCATAGATATTTCCAACTCTAGGGCTTATTAAATTCTCCCTCTTGGGACCAGCAGATGGTATACTGGTTATGTTGCTGGATTCCCACATAGTTGAGTGCAGTTTGAGTTCCAGACAGAGGCTTAAAATTCATGCCTGGTATGTGTGCGTATGTGCCCAAAATCCTGAGAGGAAAAGGAATTGTGGTGTGGACATCCCCCCTGGGGAGGTGATGTCTTGCTTTCTGTCCCTCTGTTTCTCTCTGTCTCTCCAGCAAACACATGCACCCTATAGCAAAAACCTCTCTTTAAAAAAAAATTCTCCCAAGAGCCTGGGAGAGCACCCTACTATCTCACTTACAGTTGAAAAGACACATGAGTGTCCTCTAAGCTGGCACCATCTAGGGGGTGTGCTCCCAGGGGGATGGAAGAGGAAGATGGTCCAGCATTGATGGGGAGAGGTCAGTGACCATCTTGCCCAGCTCCTCATGGGCAGCAGGGACTGTGTGACTAGAGGCAAGGTACACCTGCCTGGGGCTAGGCAGGTCTTGCCTTCTGGGCTTGTACATTCATTACCTCATTTTACTCTGGCATTATCCCTGTGAGAAGATAATATTTTGCAGATGAGGAAAACAAGGTTTAAAGACATCGAATACTTTGTACAAGGTCACAGAGACAAGTGGGGAGTTGAGATCTGAATCCGAAGTTGTGCCTTTTCCTTTTATCGCAGTGCTATCTCCACACTGGCACACTCCTGCATGGAAGTCCTTAAGGATGTTCGTGGTCTGAGTCTGGGTGGTAGTCATTATTCCCTAACATTCTTGTCTACTCTTTTCAGTAACAAACTATAACTTTAGCCTTTAGGCAATTTTTTTTTTCAATCTGCCATCAGGCGCGAGAGCTTGCTGGGGAAAGAGAGAGAATGACAAAGAACCCCCCCCACCACCACCACCACCACCACGAGGAATGGTCACACAGTTATCTGTCCTTTCTTTTGAGACTTTGGACATGCACCAGGTACATTTCTCAAGCTGCTGGATCTGGGACTTGAATCACACAGTCAGCTGTGTGAGATCCTTAACCACCATGAGATGGGCTGACCTTCAGGCTCTTATCTTAATACCCTTGAGTCTAGCCAGAGTTTTGTCCAATAGAGGGGAGTCTTTGTAAGGGTCATGGAAAATGTGTATTAGCTGAAGAAAACATGCATGAATTTCAGTTTTTTCCACCAAAATAAACTCATACTTTAATTCCACTTTTCCACAAGCTTATAAGTCTGTTTATTTCTTCATTAGTGAGAGAGATAAAAGAAGAGAGATAAAACAGAGAGACAAAGCACTCCCAACAGGATCTTGACACCATGATCCACACCCAGCTTCAGCCAATCCAGAAACATGGACACACAGGTGCTCAGCACACAAGGAGGTCTTCAGATTTGAATCTGGAACCGTCTTATGTGGGTTGGCCTCGACAGTGTCATTTCTTATCACTATGCCATCATCTGGTCCCTCTATGAACTCTTTGAAGTCCTCTCTTATGGTTTTCCCCTTTAACCCGTTCTGATCCCAGTTAACTCCAAGAAGTCTTCTGGCAGCTACTCGCTGCCTCTTTTCCAGTGGCAAGGTCCAGCACACCAGGCAATGGGCATTTGGTGTGTTATTCTCTTCAAGCTACTTATATATTTCATAACACGTGTCTGCACGGGGAGTTACCTCATCCCAGATTGCTTGTCCAGGTGCCTGCAGAATCTTGCCAAGTTTCCTCTAGAACACTGTGAGTCCTATGAAGCTCTTGTTTACTTGAAGTTTTCTCTTTCTCCAGTGAGTCAAGCCTAACACTGTCGAGTCTTTGCTACGCTGAGTGTGGACGACAGTTCAGTTGTATGGTACCACCAAAGAGTTATAAACAACGCACAATCTCAGGTCCCACCCCAAGCCTATTGGACCAGACTCTGCATTAACCTATATCATGTGCATAGTGAAGATCTAAAAGAACCGTTCTATTGGGTTGTTAGAAAACTCATGATGCAGGGCCAGCAAGTGATATGGTGGTTAAGGTACTGGACTGGACCTGGTGGCTTGCTTTCTCACTTTCTCTCTCTCTCTCTCTCTCTCGTCAAATGAAATAATAATAACAATAATAATAATAATAATAAGTCAAATAAAATAAATAATACTTTTTTTAAAAGTCATGATGCATTTTTGCATAGAAGATGTGTCACTTTTCCAACAACCCAATAGACATCCATGATGGTTAAATTTCAAAACCCAATCATCTTTTAAAATAAAGTTCATGTAAGAAAGCATTGAAGACGATGGTCAGGCCAGCAAGTAGCATGAAGGTTAAGGCAGCTGGATCCCACATGGCTGGCTGAGCAGTTTAAGTCCCAGACTGGGTGGCCTGAAAATCATGCCAGGTGCATATTCACGTGTGTCCAAAATCTTGAGTAGAGAGAGGATTGTGGGGTGGCTATATCCCCTATAGGGTGCTTTCTCATCCCCCTTCCATTCCATCCATCTCCCTCTGGTGATTATGTGTGCCCTATAGAAGAAGAAAAAAAAAGATGATGATCAAGTGCTATAAGATGCTATTAAAAACCATAGAGCACTCCTCTACTCATACCATAAAATGTTAATATCAGTTAAAGAGATTAGTAAAATTGTCCTAGTTTAATAACGTTTACTGGGACCAGCAGTTGGCATAATAGCTATGTCGCTGGACTCCCACGTAGTCGACCACAATTTGAGTCCCAGACTTGGTGGCTTAAACTCACTCCGGGCATGTGTGCGTGTGTGCCCAAGATCCTGAGAGGAAAATGGAGGAGAAGGGATTGTGGTGTGGCCATCCCTCCTGGGGGGTGATTTCTCGCTTTCTGTCTCTCTTTCTGGTGAGCACACATGTCCTATAGCTAAAACCTCTCAAAAAAAATCATTTTCTAAGCCTGTCTTGTAGATCAAAGTAAATAGGTGGCTACTTGGGATTCTATGTTGAGATACGTTCAGGTTAGGGATAAGCAGGATTAAAGTTAAGGTTAGGGTTAAGAAGAGGCTGGATTTAGGTTTGGAGGAATGAGCTGTGACGGATTAGCATTATCTCCCATGGACCCAGGACAGTGGAGTGGCCATATGTATGCCATTATATCTCTTGGTGGTTTCTGTATTCAGCCCCTGGCATTTCTCAATAACTCCTGGGACTAAAAGCTGGATGACTCTGGACCTGATCATTTGGGACAAGGATTAACCAATACCTGCTCACTGTCCTGTAGTTAATGACTCCTTGTTCTGGCCTTCTATCACTCCATGGTCATGGCAAAGTTTCAGTAGGAAGAAAGCACCAACATGGTCCTGAAATGGGCTCCCCTGTGTATTTAATTCACTTTTCTCCATGCAAGGGCTGGGGAAACCATGATCTTCTCACTACATGGACTGGAACTGGAAAAATTGTCCAAATCACAGAGCATTACTGTAAATACCAATGTTACTATTCAAGGTTTTAGGTACAAAGTTAGTTACCCTTAGCCTCAATCCATCCTGCTTTACCCTGAACTAAATGGCAGTGAGCCCAGCAACTGATTAGTATGAAACTCTGTGACCCAGGATTTCATTAGCCTGGATGCCGAAGGGTAAACCAAGGAGGCAAGAAGAGTGCAGTGTAAGGCCCAAGGGTAGAAATCTGCCCTCATTTCCACTTGGACAGAGTAAGCTGCCCTAACTCTCAGGCCTTTGGGTCAATAATCCTTTTCTTCGCTTTTGAAAATAGGCACTTGCTGGGGCTTCATAAACAGAACTTGAGGATACTAGGACCCTTTTCCTTGGCTATCCCAAGTTCTCCCTCATTCCATATCTGCCTAAAAAATGGGGACCAATATATATTGAGTGCTTATTAACCGTTACACAATTTCATAGACTTTATTTTGCTTAAACGTCATAATGTAAATGTCATTATCCAAATTTATAGACAAGTCACATGTTCAAGACCATGCAGCTAGAAAATGGTGGACTAAAATTCAAACCCAGTCCTATTTGGCTCCCAAATTGGCATGGTTTACATGTTCAATGTCTGCAATGAAATCCAGATATCTCCCTGGTGCCAAATCTAATGGTCACTTCTTAGTTCTCCATGCACTTAACATTTATTGTCATTCAACACAGCTAACCCACGACTGCCTTCTCAAACCATTCTCTTCTCTTGGAGTTTATAAAACCTCACTTGCTTGTGTTCCTACTTCATTGGCTCTTCCTTCTCAGTCTCCTTTCTTTTTTCTTTTTTAGAAGTGACATCTTGTATTTTAATTTATTTTATATATTCAATCAGTATACATCACTTAGCTTGTAAAGTCAATTTACCCAACATGAATACACATCAGTCCAGTTGAGGATACTATACACATTATCATCAATACGTAATTATCCATTTCTGTGTCCCATAAATGTCTTGCCTCTCTGTTTTTCTCCTTGATTTCTTTCATCACAGTCTCCTTTTTAGATTCTCCATTTTCTGTATAACCCATCAACTTTAGTGAACATAGGCCTCACTCCTAGCCTCCTTCTCTTGTCCACCTACACTCTGCCTGAGTGAGCCCACCAACATACCATGAATGTGAGGTTTTCACATCTGCAGTTCTTGTCCTCTGGAAATTCAGACTCATATAATCAACTCTTTTTTGACATTTCTATTTGGAAAGCTAATAGAATTACTAATTTTTTTTTCAGATAATTTTTCCTTAAATTTTCCCCACCAAAGCAAACAGCACCATTATTCAAGCCAAAGTCCTAGGAACTACCATTGAATCCTCTGTTTTACTATGCCTCATGTCCAATTCTTCAGCAAATACTGTAACCACTACCTCCAGAAGATATCCTGAATCCACTTCTCTTCTCCACTCTTAGTCCCTTATTATCTCTCTCGTGTCACTGTAGTGCCCTTATAACTGGTGTCGCTGCTTTCAGTCTTCCTACAATGCATTTGCCACATGCAGCCAGAGGATCTTCTACGTATATGAGTCAGATCAAATTATTCTCTTAGTTAAACCATCTAATGTTTCCCATTCCACTTGGAATAAAATTAAAAATCCTTGTCTCCCTCACAAAGTCCTACATGATCCAAACTCTCATGTTGCTCTCACCTTCTCCACCACCCTTTAGCCACATTAAGCCTTCCTCCATTTCTCACCCCCACCAAAAAGTTTCGGCATGAGAAACTTTGAATGTGCTCTTCACTCTCCAGAATATTCTTCCCTTGATCTTTCTAGGTCAGTGCCTTCTTGTCATCAACTGGACAGTTGGTAGCATGTGGTCTACAGTGTTGGAAGCCACATGGCAACTGGGATTTGTATCCCTGGCCTGGTTATTCTGAAGCACAGCAGATGCATGAGCTGGAAGTCTGGGGGAAGGGGATCATGGCATGACGAGACCCCTGGGGTGTACTTCTTTGTGTGTGTGTGTCATACAAATGTACACACTCTCTATTATACATTTAAAAACTATTTTTTTCTTTAAGCTTTCTTTTTTTATATTTTTTACATTCAATCACATTATTTAGCTTACGAAGTGAACATTTCAATATGTGAACATTTCTCCCTACTCCAGTTGATCAAAATATCTTCAACTGATAACACCACACCTCTCCATCCCATCAATGCTCTGCCTCCGTATCCCTCCTCCGAATGTCCTTCCCTAAGCCCCACTCCTCCACACACACCACATCTGGGATTCACACCCATCTCTTGTGTTTGTATATCCTTTAGTCAATCAGTTTCAGTCATAGAGTGCAGACAGTTGGTGTATATTAAGTGGGGACATACCATGTCTCTCCTTCATAGCCTGCTTGCTTCACTCAGCAGTAAATCTTCCATATTCTTCCACTTTCTGTCAAAAGCCAGGGTTTTGTTGTTTTTTTATGGCTGAATAGTGTTCTTTAGAGTATATGTGTCACAGTTTTTCAATCCATTCATCCATACGGGGCACTTGGTTTGGTTCCATGTCTTAGCAATAATGAATAGTGCCACAATAAACATCGACATGCAAGCACTTTTCCAATGAAGAATTCTTCTGTCCTTTGGCTAGATACTGAGGGGTGGGATTGCTGGATCATGTGGTAGTTTTATTTGTAGATTTTTGAGGAATCTCCAAATTGTTCTCCACAGTATCTGGACCAATTTACATTCCCACCAGCAGTGTAAGAGAGTTCCCCTTTCACCACACCCCCACCAACACTTATCATTTTTTATTTTTTTAATCTTAGACATTCTGACTGGGGTTAGGTGATATCTCATTGTTGTTTTGATCTGCATTTCCCTTATGATGAGGGATGTTGAACA
>NW_006159776.1:3043562-3043982 GCF_000334495.1 Tupaia belangeri chinensis | reverse complement strand
CTTCTTTTCCTATTTGAATGCCTTTTATTTTTTCCTCTTTTCTGATTGTGTTGGCAAGGACTTCCAGTACTATATTGAAAAGGAGTGGAGAAAGTGGGCATCCTTGTTTTGTACCTGTTTTTAGTGAGAAAGCTTTTAGGTTTTCTCCATTCAGAATGGTGTTCACTATGGGTTTTTCATAGATAGCTCTTATTGTGTTGAGAAATGACCCTTCTATGCCAATTTTGCTAAGAGTCTTGATCATGAAGGGAAGTTGTATCTTATCAAATGCTTTTTCTATATCAATCAATATGACCATATGATTTTCATCTTTCTTCCTGTTAATATGGTGTATTACATTTATGGTTTTGTGTATGTTGAACCAACCTTGCATTCCTGGAATAAAGCCTACCTGATCATGATGTATAATCTTTTCGTAAA
>NW_006159776.1:3042066-3043147 GCF_000334495.1 Tupaia belangeri chinensis | reverse complement strand
AGTTGTTCATAATATCCTCTAATGATGTTTTGTATTTCTACTATGTCTGTTGTTATATTGCCTGCTTCATTGCAGATTTGATTCACCTGATTCCTTTCTCTTTTCTTCTTGATAAATCTTGCTAGTAGTGTACCTATTTTATCTTTTCAAAGAACCAGCTTTTACTTGCATTTATTTTCTGTATAGTTTGCTTATTTTCTATTTCATTTATTTCTGCTAGTATCTTTATTATTTCCTTTCTCCTAGGGTTTTTTGGATATTTTTGTTGTTGCTTTTCCAATTCTCTAAGGCATGATGTTAGGTGATCTATTTGCCTTCTTTCCGTCTTCCTCTTATGTGCACTAATTGCTATGAACTTCCCTCTTATGACTGCTTTAGCAGTGTCCCAAAGATTATGGAAACTCGTGTCCTCATTGGCTTCCATGAATCTTTTGGTTTCAGTCTTTATTTCATCAGTAGTTGTAGAGTCATTCAGTCATTATTTAGTTTCCATGTATTTGAGTACTTCTGAGGATTTCTCTTGAAATTAAACTCAAGTTTAATTCCATCATGGTCAGAGAAGAAGCTGGATATATTTTCTATACCTTTCAATCTGTAGAGGCTGCTTTGTGCCCTATGATGTAGTCAATCTTTGAAAAGGATCCATGTGTGGGTAAGAAAAAAGTGTATGTCGTGGTTTCTGGATGGAAAGTTCTATAGATATCTGTTAAGTCCATTTGATTTATGGTATTGTTTAGATACTTTATCTCTTTATCTATTTTTTTGTCTAGATGATCTGTCCTGAGGGGATAGTGCAGTGTTGAGATCTCCAACAATTAGTGTATTGCAGTCGATCTCCCCTTTTAGATCTAACAGTCCTTCCTTCACATATTTGGGTGCTCCTGTGTTAGGCACATAGGTATTTATAAGTGTTATATCTTCTTGATCTATTGATCCTTTTACTACAATGTAGGGCCCTTCTTTGTCTCTTCAAACAGTTTTTGTTTTAAAGCCTATTTTGTCAGAAATTAGTATCGCAACTCCAGCTCTTTTTTGGTTCCCAATAGCATGGAAAACCTTTTTCCAACCCTTCACTTTCAGT
>NW_006159776.1:3041311-3041789 GCF_000334495.1 Tupaia belangeri chinensis | reverse complement strand
CAATCCCTTCTCCTCCATTCTCCTCTCGGGATCTTGGGCACGCACGCACACGCGCCCGGCGTGAGTTTTAAGTCACCGGGTCTGGGACACGAACCGCGGTCGACTACGTGGGAGTCCAGCGACATAGCCATTACACTAACTGCTGGTTCCCCGAGGGTTTCTGTTTTTTTATCCATTTTGCCAATCTGTGTCTCTTGATTGGAGAATTTAATCCATTCACATTCAATGTTATTATGGATGTTACCAGATCTATCCTGACCTTTAAGTTGTCCATTATCTTAGCTGCCTTTTATTCCTTTGTTTCTGTCTGTTAATTCTTTAGTTTTCCTGGAACAGTACTTTCTTCAGGGTTTCTTGAAGAGCTGGTCTGGTGTTGGCAAATTCTTTCAGGTTTTGTTTGTCTGAGAAGATTTTAATCTTTTTTTCCCATATAAAGGATAATCTTGCAGGATATAATAATCTTGGTTGAAATTGTTTC
>NW_006159776.1:3040068-3041076 GCF_000334495.1 Tupaia belangeri chinensis | reverse complement strand
TGCCTCTCTAGACTTGGGAAATTTTCTTCCAGGATTTCATGGAATAGATTTTCCATGCCGTTATTAGTTTCTTCACCTTCTGGGATGCCAATTATTCTGATGTTTGGACATTTTATGGAGTCTAGTATTTCTTGTATATTATCCTCGGTTTTATTTATTTATTTATTTTTTTATTTTCTCTATCTTCTTGGTGTATTTTTCCAGGTCAGAGGTTTTACCTTCTACATTGGAGATTCAATCTTCTGCATGGCCTAATCGACTTTTAATACTTTCAAGAGTTTTTGATTTCCTGTATTACAGAGTTCATCTCTACTAGCTCCATCTGATTCTTTCTCAGAGTGTCCATTTCTTCTTTCATATCATGGAAGGACTTCTTAATCTCCTGAAGTTCATTTTCTCTTTTCTGTTCCAACTCATAGAATTTGTTCACCATGAACGTTCTAAATTCTTTCTCTAACATTTTGGTAACATCCTCAGATTTTAGGTGAGATGGAGGGGAGTTACTCTGTTCCTTTGATGGAGACATATTTCCTGGTTTATTAAGACCTGAGGTTCTTCTTCTACTTCTAGCCATTGGAAGATGTATTCACTTTTGAATACCTCTTAGGAGAATGTTTCTTCGACTAGGAGCTAGTGTGTTTCCCTTTTGCTGTGAATTGATGTGTGTGGAAGTCTCTCTTCTGTTGTTTTTAGCAATGTGGTCTCAAGAGGGGTACTCTGTTCAAGTGTCTGAAGAGTCCTGTCTACGTATTCATAGTTGGTCAGTACAGAGATGGATCCCAGGGAACCTTACAATACTAGGGAATGTCAGAACTGTGATTCTGGAACTGTCTAATCCATCTGGCAGGGTGGAGGATGAGGAAGAGAGGATAGTGTAAGAAGAAAGAAAAGAGTATAGAGGAGAATAAAGAAAAAGCGGCGCACGATTTCGCCAGGGGCCTAGAGATGGAACTGGATGGATCCTGCAGAGCAAGGGCTGGGCTGGTCTTCAAAACTTTTTTTTTTTTT
>NW_006159776.1:3033682-3039901 GCF_000334495.1 Tupaia belangeri chinensis | reverse complement strand
TGGGGGGTGATTTCTCGCTTTCTATCTCTATGTCTCTCTCTGTCTGGCGAGTGCACGCGCCCTATAGCGCAAACCTCTCAAAAAAAAAAATTTATTTTTAAAAGGAGAGGCCAGCTCCATGGTCTGATGATTAAGGCAATGGGATCCTACATGGCCAACTACAGGGTGTGAGTCCTGGATCTGCTGGTCTGAGAAACATGCTGGGTGCTTGTGCATACATGTCCAAAATATTGACAAGAGGAAGAGATGGAGGAAAAGAAATTTTGGCATGACCATTCTCCACTGGGGAGTGCTTCCTTTCTCCCTCTCTCTTTCTTTCTTTTTTTAAGAGGTTTTTGCCTCGGGAACCAGCAGTTAGCGTAATGGCTATGTCGCTGGACTCCCACGTAGTCGACCGTGGTTCGTGTCCCGGACCCGGTGGCTTAAAACTCACGCCGGGCGCGTGTGCGTACGTGCCCAAGATCCCGAGAGGAGAATGGAGGAGAAGGGATTGCGGCGTGACCACCCCCCCTGGGGGGTGATTTCTCGCTTTCTGTCTCTATGTCTCTCTCTGTCTGTCTGGCGAGCGCACGCGCCCTATAGCGAAAAAACCTCTCAAAAAAAAAAAAAAGAGGTTTTTGCCTTAGGGCATGTGTACTCACTGGAGTGAGAGCAAGAAAGAAACAGAGACAGTGAGAGGGAAAGTGAGAAACCACCCCTTGGGGGGATGGTCATGCTGCAACCCCTTCTCTTCCATTCTCCTCCCAAGATCTTGGGCACACATGCACATACACTCAACGTGATTTTCAAGCCACCAGATCTGGGACTCAAACTGACATTGGCCATGTGGGAGTCCAGTGACATAACTGCTACCTCATCTGCTGGCTTCCTCCTCTCTCTTTCTGTCTCTGTTTCTCTCTGGCAAGCAAACACAGTCTTTGACAATTAGAAAAGAAAACTGAAAATATTGACCTTTTCCTTGAAACACAACAACTCTAGCATCATTATGCTCAGAAAACATTCTTCTTTGGCCGGATTTTATTACAAAATGCCCCACACTGGCCCAATTTTTGTTGTTGTTGTTGTTGTTCTTAGCCTATGGAATTAGTCTAAGTAGTTCCTCTGTGAGTCCCTAAATTTTTTTTTTTGATAGAAGGGGAAATTTGAGTTTCTCTTGTCCTAACATATTTCACAAGTCAAAAAACAAGGATGATAAGCCCGAGTCTTACGGCTATCCCTGGGTGAGTTAGAAATGCAGTCATAATACTTGATGAGTTTTTCTTTTAAGAACTGTTTATTTAACTTTATTTATCATTATTATTATTTTAGTTTGCTATAGTGCACATGCACTTGAGGAAGAGAGAGAAAGAAAAAAAGTGAGAAAGCAAACCTCCAGGTCTGGGATTCAAACCATGGTTGAGCCACATGAGAGTCCAGCGCCTTAATTTCCACACTACCTTTTGGTCCTGGTGGGTTCCTTCTTTATGGGAATCTCAGGTTACTGCCCCTTGTCCTCTAGCACACCTATCTGCCTCCTTTCTGGAGAAGGAAATTTCACCAGGCTGCAAGCTCATGTTGAACAGTCCGTGGGCCTGTGATGTGTCTCCATAATCCTTTAATCCAGTCCTTGCATCTTTCCTGCCTCAGCTTTTCAAAGATGTTTAGCCTCCTCCCACACTCCAAACATTTTCCAGACTTTCTCAGGCTATCTTGTTTCCTACTGTCCCACATGGAGGCCCAACTTCTCTCCACCTCAAATGTATTGGATTTTCACTTCTTTTCCTCTAACCTACTCTGAATTTCTCCCACTTCTTCTGCTCCATTGATTTCCCTCTCTTTCTTTTACTCCAATCCTTCCTCCTCTGGTTCTCTCCTCTCTCCATATAAACACTCCAAATGTCTTCCATTCTGAAACAACTCTCTCTTCTTGCCTTGTCCTTAACTCTTCATTAACATCTTTCCCCCTCACTCTGCAGCCAAATGAATTGAACAAATACTCCTCGCACTTAGCCTCTTCTTCCTCGCCTCGCACACGTCCTCAACCCACAGCAATCTGGCTTCATCTTCACCTCTGTGCTGAAACCACTTTGACAAAGCCTCCTTTTGCCAAACCAAGTGGGTGCTTTTCAGTCCTTATCTGACTTGACCTTTCTGTGAGAGCTCTATGTTGATCACCCTGTTCATCCTGAAACTCACTTCCCATGGTTTCCACAACTGGTGTCAAAGTTCTCTTCCTACCTTCTTGGCATGTGGCTCTTTTTCATGGTTATACTTAAATAAGAACTTCCCCGCACTTCCATCCACAATGAGAGCAGAGAGAACACCAGTGTAAGAGGTAGTACATGAAACTCAAAGTCCCAGTGCTATTGCTGACTGGCAGTGAAACAGAATCCCACTGTAGCTGTTAACCAGAAGCTTGGCAAACCTGAAAAAGAGAGGGTAAAGGAGCTAAGGATTGTGGGTACAGGTGCTAGGAAAAATTCTGCATCATCTATCTCTTCAAATTGTCTTCCACGGACACAGATTCCTTCCTATCAAGAAAAAGATATCCAGAAAACAGTTAGACACATAGCCTCAGCACTCTGATCCTACCTAACTCCATGACATTAAATAAATCAAAGCTATTTCAACCTAACAACTGTGAGGATCAAGGATGGGAATGATTGATCAGTGGTCTCTCCTTTCATGCACTCCTTCATATCCTGTCTAGCCTTTGAGACCATTGCCCTAGCCATTCTCTCCTGTCTGGTCTGTATGGTCAGGTCTTTCCTCTGTATTGGACCATTCACATCAGCACATGTGCTGTTATTCTTGCCATCTTTGAAAAAATCCTTTTGTTTCTCCTCTTCTTTGCTCCCTTTTGCAGGCAAAGCTCCTTGAAAGGCTTGTTTAATTTCTCTTTTCCCAGTGCCTTTTAAACTGACCCTAATTACACTTTATTTACTGTTTCCCCACCAAAAATAATCTTTTTTTTTTTTTTTAGAGGTTTTTGCTATAGGGCATGTGCACTCACCAGAAAGACAGAGAGACAGAAAGTGAGAAATCACTTCCCAGGGGGTATGGCCATGCTATAATCCCCTCTTTTCCACTCTCTTCTCTGGATTTTGGGCATACACGCACACGCACCCAGTGTGAGTTTAAGCCACCAGGTCTGGGACTTGAACCACGGTCGACTACATGGGAGTCCAGTGACATAGCTATTACACCAACTGCTGGTCCTGCTCACCAAAAATAATCTTATTGCAAGTGACTTCCATGTTGCAAAATTCAACAGTCAGTTCTCAGTCCTCCTATTACTTAACTGACCAGTAGCATTCGACATAGTGAATTACTCTCTCCTATTTTTATTTATTTATTTATTTATTTTGAGAGATTTTTATTATAGGACATGTGTGCTTGACAGAGAGAGATAGAGAGACAGAAAGCAAGAAATCACCCCCACCCCCAGGAGGATGACCATGCCACAATCCCTTCTCCTCCATTCTTCTCTTGGGATCTTGGGCATGCATGCACATGAGCCTGGCATGAGTTTAAGCCACCAGGTCTAGGATTCAAATCACAGTTGACTACATTGAGAATTCAAGAACACAACCATTTGCTGGTCCCTATTCCCTCCATTCTTTAAAAAAATTACTTTATTCAACTTTATTTATTTTTATTTATTTTAATTTGAACAGAGAGGGACAGAGTGTGTGTGTGTGTGTGTGGGTGGGGGGGAGTGAGAAAGAAAGCCACCAGGTCCAGGTTTTGGACCGCAGTTGGCTATGTGGGAGTCCAGCACCCTTAACCACCATGCCACCTGCTGGCTCCACTAATCCCTCCTTTTTAATATATTTTTTTTTAATCTGGCTTTTGGACTACCTCATTCTTGTTTTAACCTTCCTCATTAAGAAGATAACTTTTTCTTAGTCTCCTTTTTGTTCTCTCTCTCTCTCTCTCTCTCTCTCTCTCTATTTCCTTCTGCTTCTCCTCTCTCTCTTTCTCTCTCGGTTGGAGTGGCTTCATGAACTAGTACTTATCCTAGTTTTATCTGAATTCACTCCTTGGTGATAATTTTAATATCACCTCAAATACTTATCTCCAGCCCAGATTCCTCTACAAACCCTTTGACCTCTTCCCATAGACATCTGATAGACACTCCAACTTAGACATGCCTTAAACGAAATGCTCCTCACAATCTGCTCCACCCACAAATTTCCCCATTTCATGGGGTTGACTTCCTTCTATTTGCTCAAGCTAAAAATCTTGGATCAACTGTAATGCCTCCCTTTCTCTCAAACTCCACAATTGATTAATTGGGAAATGGTGCCGACGCTCCTCAGAACATATCCGGAAATACGCTCTGCTTCCATGTTTGCTCACCAGCCCAGAAGCTCTCCAAATTCCCTTTTAGGGATTTTAATGGAGGCTTCACCGTGTAGGCATGATCTATTATTAATGCAACTTCCAGCCCATCTGCATTCCCTGGAGGATAGGGGCTGAGGGTGGAAGTTGCAAGGTTCTAATCATGGTTTGGTCCTTCTGGTGACCATCCCCTACCCTGACATTATCTAGGATCCTACCAAATGTCACCTCATTAGAACAAGAAAGCTGATATCGCCCAGGAAATTCCAAGGGATTTAGAAGCTATGTGTCAGAAACTGGAGTCCAAGACCAAATACTAGAACAAAAGACTCTTCATGTCCCCATCGCCCAGGAAATGACAAGAATTTCAGGAGCTCTAAATAGAGACAGAGACTATACAGATGAATTTTTTTTTTTTCATGTACAAGACATCCATCTCCGGCCTTTAGTCAGCCCTGGGTTATGGGTGCGTACACCTCTGCATGTTCAGGGAGGTCTCAGGATGCAAACCTGGAACTTTCCCTTACAGAGTGCTGTGTTTTACCTCTGTGCTATCATCTGGCCTGATTTACATGTATTTCTTGTGTCACAGTGGGTCTGTCACAACCTATTGTGACACCGCCGTAACCACAGACTGCGGGTACTACACTTCCACATTTGGCTTTTGGAGTACATCAGCCTCGTCCAGCGAGTCCAAACTCTCCTTAGCGGCTCCCCACGAGTGACGTGGACAGATCATCTGCATAAATTGACTGTCTTTCCCAGTGATACTCAGCAGCCTGCCACACACGCAGTTTCGGCTGGATTTTCACAGCCTCTAGGAACAGCATAGCCTAGATCAAAGAGCATGAAATCTGGTGTCAGACTCCAGCCAAGGCCAGCAGTGGTGTGGTGGTCAGAGTGACTGGACCCTACATGGCCGACTGTGCAGTTTGAGTACCGGTTCCAGCAGTATGGAAACCACATTGGACATGTATGTGTTCATGCCCAAAATCCCGAGAGGAGAATGGAGAAAGAATTCTGGTGTTACCGTCCCCCCTGAGGGATGCTTTCTCATGTCTCATGTTTCTCTTTCTCTTCTCTCTGTCTCTCTGTGGAGGACGCATGTGCCCTATGGCAACAAGTTGAAAAAAAAGAAGGGAAAAAAAAAGGACTCCAGCCAGGACTCTGCTGCTTACCCAGGTGTGTCACCACTCAGAGATTCCATCTTCTCATTTTTAATAGGGGAATAATGACGCCTACTCCATGGGGCTGCGAGGAGGATAAATCAGGCAACATAAGAAAAGCGCTCCCTTCTCTACACTGTCAGCATAAGCAGCTGACCAAAGACCAAGCCAGTCATTCGTCCAAGCAGGAATATGGCTCAACAGCAAAGACCTAGCGGAACGTCAGCTCTCACACTACTTTTTCTATGTGTCTATGGGGCCATAGCAAGAAACCAGTGGGAACTCCGATGACTGGTCATATTGGGGCAGAAATGAGGTGGCCCTTGGTAACACACTGGGCAGGGACTTCCTCTGGGGCCCTCGGTGTGAGCAGTGGGCAGACCAGGAGGCTGTGAAAGGCTGCTGGTGGGAGGCGCAGGAGGGTCTTGACTAGTGAATCACACAGCTTTGCACTGACATCTGAGCCACTTAAGGAACAGTCAGGCAGGGGTCGTGACACCGGGTTCTTACTGAAAAACTGGCCTGGAGGAGGCAGTTAGGACCTGGCTACTTCTCCTCACTCCCACCCAGGCAAACCTTAACCCTATTCATGACCTAATTGGCAACTGTATCTTTAACCAGAACCACTGCCCACCCTGGCCTCCTGGTGCACTGGCTGGCTGATAACTTCATGGAGACAAGGAAAGCATGAGGATCCTGGTGCAATCGGGGGAAAAAGGAGTGAGCTCTG
>NW_006159776.1:3016762-3030957 GCF_000334495.1 Tupaia belangeri chinensis | reverse complement strand
CCTCCTTAGCGGCTCCCCACGAGTGACGTGGACAGATCATCTGCATAAATTGACTGTCTTTCCCAGTGATACTCAGCAGCCTGCCACACACGCAGTTTCTGCTGGATTTTCACAGCCTCTAGGAACAGCATAGCCTAGATCAAAGAGCATGAAATCTGGTGTCAGACTCCAGCCAAGGCCAGCAGTGGTGTGGTGGTCAGAGTGACTGGACCCTACATGGCCGACTGTGCAGTTTGAGTACCGGTTCCAGCAGTATGGAAACCACGTTGGACATGTATGTGTTCATGCCCAAAATCCCGAGAGGAGAATGGAGAAAGAATTCTGGTGTTACCGTCCCCCCTGAGGGATGCTTTCTCATGTCTCATGTTTCTCTTTCTCTTCTCTCTGTCTCTCTGTGGAGGACGCATGTGCCCTATGGCAACAAGTTGAAAAAAAAGAAGGGAAAAAAAAAGGCCTCCAGCCAGGACTCTGCTGCTTACCCAGGTGTGGCAACACTCAGAGCTTCCATCTTCTCATTTTTAATAGGGGAATAATGACGCCTACTCCATGGGGCTGCGAGGAGGATAAATCAGGCAACATAAGAAAAGCGCTCCCTTCTCTACACTGTCAGCATAAGCAGCTGACCAAAGTCAACAGCAAAGACCTAGCGGAACGTCAGCTCTCACACTACTTTTTCTATGTGTCTATGGGGCCATAGCAAGAAACCAGTGGGAACTCCGATGACTGGTCATATTGGGGCAGAAATGAGGTGGCCCTTGGTAACACACTGGGCAGGGACTTCCTCTGGGGCCCTCGGTGTGAGCAGTGGGCAGACCAGGAGGCTGTGAAAGGCTGCTGGTGGGAGGCGCAGGAGGGTCTTGACTAGTGAATCACACAGCTTTGCACTGACATCTGAGCCACTTAAGGAACAGTCAGGCAGGGGTCGTGACACCGGGTTCTTACTGAAAAACTGGCCTGGAGGAGGCAGTTAGGACCTGGCTACTTCTCCTCACTCCCACCCAGGCAAACCTTAACCCTATTCATGACCTAATTGGCAACTGTATCTTTAACCAGAACCACTGCCCACCCTGGCCTCCTGGTGCACTGGCTGGCTGATAACTTCATGGAGACAAGGAAAGCATGAGGATCCTGGTGCAATCGGGGAAAAAGGAGTGAGCTCTGCAGAGCCAAGTCGCTAACTTCCTTTTCTTCCATGACAGGAGAGAAGGAGAGCGAGAAAGGACCTTTCTTCCCAGGAGTGGAATAGGGCCACCTCCCTACTGTCAGAGCTGGACCAGCAGCTTCCTCTCTGACAATGCTCCCAACCCTCCTCTCCACTTATTGGGGCTTTGCCAGACACAGTGGAGCCCCTAACGTGGGGGTGCGGATCTAGAGGAAAATTGGAACTTCACCACTGTGCCAATGAGGACACCAGGACTGACACTGTGCACTGAGACAGGAGGAGGGGGGCTCACTCTGGGGTCACTGCTCTGCACCCAGTCTTTCTGGAACCGTGGGGTTTGCCAAGGGAAAAGCAACTGTGGATGAGTCTGGTAGCTAAAGGAGGAATGTATTTGGGCAATAAAGAGGTCCTGAAAATGTCCAATGAGTCTAGGTAGCAGTCTGGTATATATCATGTGCACATAAAAAAAAAGAAAAGTAGCTGTACTGCGTGTGTGTGTGCGCGCACGCATGTGTGTGTGTGAACACTGTCACTAAAGCACTGTACTCTAGCAGCAGGTTTCTGCAGTGGGGCTCCCTCTCCCCAAGGTGACACTGGAGGGACAACAGCCTCTCTTCCTGAGGAACAGCTCAGGGACGAGCATCCGTGGTGGCCGTTGGCCATGGTATTGGGCTAGACTTACTGAGCACTTCGCGATGATTCTGGCACCGAGCAGGGAGAGCAATGGCGGACAAGCAAGCTGGAGGCAGCCTGGAGGAAACCAGCCTTCCCCAGAACCTGCCAGAGACAGGCAGGCACAGGTGGTCCTGCTCCCCCACAGGCAGCCCCTGAGCGTCCCAGGGCAACATCTGGGGTCAAAACTGCACCTCTGGATTTTTTGATTTACCACAGATCCAGAAAGGTGAAAAAGATTCGTTTTGTAGGCAGTCTTAGATCATTCCACTTGGACTTTTTATTCTTATTTTTTTAATCACCAGAATACACATTTGCAAGAGAGAGAAAGCACAATCCTTTTTCCTCCATCCTGTTAGAATTTGGGGCATGCACACACATGGATCCAGAGTGGTTTACAAGCTACCGGCACTGGGACTCAAACCACACTCGGCTATGTGGGATCCAGGTTGCTAAGCACAGGGCTTAGGCCACTGCTCTATGGGAGTGGCCCTGGATTTTTGTTGTTGCTTTTTAAATCTGAACTGATTTGTAACACTAGCTGTCACAGTGGTACATATCAGTTATTTAGTTTGTTTTGGTTTTCTCTTACCAATATAGAATTCGATTACATTAATAATACATGCTAATTTATCATAAATAGAACATATAAATATCCGGACAGAAACAAAAGGCACCTAGGCTCTTACCACCCTAAGAGAACCACCATGAAAGTCAGTTATCAGTTTTTCCTATACCTCTAGTATCCACACACATATGCCAATTTTCATAAACCTCCCATTTTCAGGGCCTCCCCCCTCGCCCACATCAACTCCCTTACCACATCCAGACCACCCCTCCCCATCACCAGGCAATCTTTCTTCACATCTGAAAAGGGTCCTTCCTTTTCTCCATACTCACACAAACTCATGGAGCTATTAGATTGTTGGAAAAGTTATTGTACTTTGCTATTTTTCTATGCAAAAATGTGTCGTGACTGTTATTTGTGGGGCCAGCAGGTGGCGTGGTGGTTAAGGGTGTTGGATTCCCACGTGGCTGACCATGATTTGAGTCCCGGACCTGGAGGCTTGCTTTCTTACTTTCTCTTTCTCTCTCTCTGGTCAAATTAAAAAATAGTAACAAATGGAATTAAATAAATAACTTTAAAAAAAAAAGACTGTTACTTGCATGATTGCTTTTGACTTTATAATTAACTTGATTGTTTTTTTTCTAAGTTTACATTTTTCAGTGAGTTATTCATTCCCAAGATTCAAATTATTCAAATATATAAAAGGGTCCACAGAGAAGTTGCCCATTCCTGTGTCTCAGACACGCCATTGCCCACCCCCACAGAAGTCCAGTTACTGGTTCCTTGCATCGGTACTTCGTGAACTATAAATCCTTTTTATCTTCTTTATTCCACTCACTCCTCCTACTACAGTGAGTAGGTGGAGCAGATATCACCCCCTGTGTCACCAGTGAGGAAGCTGAGACTCGAAAAGATAAGAGATTAGGCCTAGCCTGAACTACCAGATCTCAGGCCCACTCTGTCAGGCTTTCTGTTCACTGAATCAGCGCATTGTGTGTTCAAGAGGGAGCCAATTATAAGTCTTTCTCTAGAGCAAGCCCTCTTCTCCCACTCTGATTTATTAGCTCAGCACGCCTGGATGTTTCTCCCGCGGGTTTCTTTTTGTTTGTTTGTTTCTTTTTCTTTTTCTTTATTTTTCCTTCTTTTTTCTTTCTCTTTCCTTTCCTTCCTTCTTTCTTTCTTTTTTTTCTTTCTTTCTCTTTCTTTCTTCTTTTTCTCTCCTTCTCTTTCTTCTTCCTTTTTTTTAAAACTGCAGAGGACACCTGATTCTTTCAGCAGCAGGATGCAACCAAGCCAAGGCTGTCCTACCTGTGTCTTTCCACCCCACCTGCCTCCTGCGAGCACCTGAAAGCACTTCCTAAGAAGGTCGGTGCTTATACAGCTGGGCCTCTTTTTTTGTGCCTTATCTGCCGGGTATCTGCCCTCAGGCCTACAGGACAGAGGCTGTCTGTTCGAGCCTCTGTTTTGCTGCCTGCCAGGATGCCCCCTTGATAAGAATCCCCCAATGCTCAGTTGAGAAAGAGTGCTTGTGCTTCCATGGCCTTCATCCATCTGATCCTCGCAATATGCTCACTGGACGGCCTCAGGATGCTGAGGATCAGAGAGGCCAAGAGGCCTGCACAAGACCTCAGAGCGTATGAGTGGCCCCACTGAGAATTAAACGAAGAGTGTCTAATGCCAATTCCCACACTTGGTCTATAATGCTAGGCCACCACTATGCAAGGCCCAGGCCCTTTCAGAAGGCGAGGTCATGGACTGGGGGATCAGCAGACTGGCTCAAGATCGGGCTATGGCACTTGCTGGCTCTGTAATTGTGGGCATGTTCATGATCTTCGTAAAGTCTGAAACCTGAAGGTAATGATGATTTGACTCACTTGGTTCTTGTGAGATCAAAACATGCAATGAGAACATGAGGCAATGAACACAACATAATCCTCAAGGGCTAAGTTGGAAGTGAATGGTAAAGGCTATTACAGTGTTTAAATCTCCTACTAGGCATATGCCCAAAAGAAAAGGAATCATATGTCATAGAGACATTGCAAGGCCAGCAGATGATGTAGTGGTTATGTCACTGGACCCCCACATGGCTGACCATAGCTCGAGTCCCAGACCCGGTGGCTTCAAACAAATGCTGGGCACCTGTGCATACGTGCCCAAGATCCCAGGAGGAGAATAGAAAGAAAGGATTGCAGCATGGCCATCCCACTGGGGCAGGGGGAGGGGGTAATCTCTTGCTTTCTGTCTTTCTGTCTCTTTGGCAAGTACGTGCACTCTATAGCAAAAATCTATCCAAGAAAAAAAAAAAAAAAGAAAGAAAGACATCTGCATCCCAGCATCCCCTGCAGCTCTATTCACAGTAACCAAGATATGGAATCCATCTTAATGTCCACCAAATGACAAATGGATAAAGAAAATATGGCATATATGGGGCCAGCAGGTGGCATGGTGGTTAAGGTGCTAGACTCCCACATGACCGACTGATTCAAGTCCCAGACCTGGCACCTTGCTTTCTCACTTTTCTTTTCTCTCTCTGGTCAAATTAAATAGTAATAATAATAATGATGATGATGATAAATACAATTAAATAATTATTTTTTTTAAAAAAAGGAAAGTGTGAAATATATCTACCATGGAATACTGTTCGCCCATTAAAAAGGACAAAATCCTGTCACTTGAGGTCAAATGGGTAAGCTTGGAGGACATTTTGTTAAGTGAAATAAGACAGACACAGAGAGACTCCACCCGTTTTCCCTCATATGTGGAAATTAGAGAAGAAAAAAAAGCCCTCATAGAGGTAGAGATGAGGAATGACTTCTAGAGGCTGGGAAGGATGAGGTAGGGGGGTAGGTAGATATTGATTTAATGGACAGAAAAACTACAAATAGGGAAGTGGGAGATTGCCTAGGTATAGTAAGGAGAATAAATTTAACTCACTGTGTATTTTATAGTGACTAAAAAAAGAGGATTTTGAATGTCCCTGGCATAAGTAATAATGAATGGTTCGGATGATGGGCATACTAACTCCCTGCTTTAATCACCATACATTGTAATCTTGTACAGAAAAATCACATTATCTCCACAAATATGTACATTTTTATAGGTCGATAAAAGTTTTTTCCCTTATAATTTAAAGGCTTATTACAGCCTTTAATAAGTTCTTCTCCCTTTGTTCTGGTAGACAGAGATATAAACTCCTTAATCTTCGAGTTAGGGCAGTGCTCTGCACTGCACAGTTCATGTGTGAGCTGGGTGACTAGTCATTAGGCCAGCCAGTGGCACGGTGGTTAAGGAAGCTGGAGTCACACGATTCGTACATGGTTGGAGTCCCAGACCTAGCAGATTGAAAAACACACCAGGCACACATGTGCACATGCCCAAAGTCCCAAGGAAAGAACGGAAGAGAAGTCACTGCGGTGCGGCCGTCCCCCCAGAAGGTGGTTGTCTCACTGTTGCTCCATCTCTCTGGAGAACACATGTGCCCCATAGCAAATCTGCAAAATAAATAAATAAATAAATAAGGATGACTCGTCAGACAGACAAGCTGGAAGTGGCCAAGACCAGCAGGATAAAGGACTGCAGGTGTGAGAGTGCCTGGAGGTGATCCCCAAATGACTTATCCCATGTGACTGGATGAAAATGGTCTAGTTTATGTGGAATAAAAGGTGATACATACACAATAACAACGTGGCACTCACCGTTTCTCGTTTTATAATATTTTCATAACATGCCACCAGCATTCGCTTTGTCTAATAACCCATCTGTGTTATTCTATTTTCACGAACATTGAAATATTCCATGGGGCCAGCCCGTGGTATGGTGGTTAAGGTGCCGGATCCCATATGACTGACTCCTGGACCTGGGAGTCCCAGACCCAGCAGCCTAAAACACATGCCAGGCACATGTGCATGCATGCCCCAAATCCTGCAAGGAGCATGGTGGAGAAGGCATTGTGGTGTGGCCATCGCTCCTGGGGGGGTGACTTCTCACTTTTCCTCTCTCTCTGTCTCTGTCTCTCTCCAGCAAGCATATATGCCCTATGGCAAAATCTAGAAAAATATTAACGACGACAATAATAATCGTAACTTCCCAACATCATGTAATTCCCTAAGCCTTGCCAGCCTATGGGTAGTCTTGGAGTTACATTGCAACGTATTGACTCAACTTTTGCAATCTACCTGTGATAGGGAGAAAATCCTACCCCGCACTCACCAAAGGTCTACATCCCGGGCCAGCCCTTAGCATGGTGGTTAAGGATCCTGCGTGGCCAACTGCACTGTTCAAGTCCCAGACCGGGTGCCTGTGTATGCATGCCCAAAATCCCAGAAGGAGGGAGACGTGGAGGAGAAGGAATTGCAATGTGACCATTCCCCATGAGGAGTGCTTTCTCACCACCCTCCTCCCCTGTCTCTCTCCAGCAAGTGCATAACCTTCTGACAAAAAAATTAAAATAAAGTAAATAAAATGAAATAAAATAAAAACATCTACATCTTTATCCCTAAAACCTGGGACTATGTTAGGTTATCTGGAAAAGAAAAATTAAGATCGCAAATAAGGTTAACACTACTAACTGACTAATCTTAATAGTAATACAAAATCATTTTGGGGGACAGCATGTGGTGTAGTAGTTGGGGCACTGAATGGACTCCCACATGGCCAACCATGGTTCAAGTCCTGGAAGTGATGGCTTCCTTTCTCATTTTCTCTTTCTCTCTCTCTCTCTCCCCCTGAATGCACATGTCCAATGGCAAATTTAAAAAAATAATAATAAATTCAAATTAAAAAAAATAATAATAAATTAAATAAAATAAATAATTTTTTTTAAAAAATCATCCTGGGACCAGCAGATGGCATAATGGTTATATTGCTGGACTCCCATGTAGTCGACTGCAGTTCAAGTAGCGGGTAGCCTAAACCTCACACTGGGAGTATGTATGTGTGTGCATGCATGCCCAAGATCCTGAGAGGAGAATGGAAGAGAGGGGATTGCTGCATGGTCATCCCCCCCAAGAAGTGATTCCTCACTTTCTGTCTCTCTGTCTCTCTGGTGAGCACACGCACCCTATAGCAAAAATCTCTCTAAATAAAAAATTCTAAGTCTTTCAAGTAGGCCCAATGTCATCAATCACAGGCTCCTTCTAAAAGGGAGATTGGCATGTAAATTTGAAGGAGGATGATAACGGAAGTAGAAGCCTGAGCGATTCAACCACAAGCCATGGAATGTAGGGAGCCTCGAGAAACTAGACAAGGCAAGGAAACGGGTCCTCCCTAGAGTCTCTGGAAGGTACACAGTCCTGTCAAACCTAGCCTGTGAGATCCACGTGGGATTTCTGACCTCCAGGCCTGTAAGATAATACATTTGCACTGGTTTAAGTTACTAAGTTTGTGGTCGTCTGTTGCAGTGAAAATAGGAAACTAATGTAATACTCTTACTCATTACATTGGGGCCTCAACTCTTTCTACCAACCCTCAAGTCTCACTGTTTATTCTGGACAGACATCTCGGGGCTGACACAGGAGGACTCATAAGTGGTTTTCCAGCTCTTTCGGTGGTGTGTGATGTCTGCGTGGCCACTGGCCATGCTTTCCCCCTGCATCAGTGTCCCGAGAGCACCCACGACCATCCCAAGGGTCCATCTTGCAGGACAGGTAGAGCATCGCATGCTTGGGTTTCTAAAGCAGCACCCTGTCCCTGTCCCTGTTGCCCTCATCACTTAAACCCCACCATTGTCCATAAAGGAGAGAAGGCACCTTTCCCCAAGGTATGCTTCACATGGGCATCTGGGTCTCAAGGGAGTGAGGTCTGTGTCCCTGTGCAATATCTCCAATGTTCCCAACCCCTAGGGGTGTGGTTTCCAGGGAAGGAATTGGGATCTGCGATGTGATGAACTTCTGCACACACACCCACTTGTTCACCAGATGTGTCCAAGACATTTTTATCCCCGCTAAGGCCCCAGGGGCCCCCTCTACCACCATAAAGGGCTCCAGAGTTTTGCTTCCTCCTACCCCTTATCCTGTTTCAAAATCTTGAGTTTTTCACTGTAGGGGTTTTCACACCAGTAGGGAAGGGCCACTGAAATGCTTTTCTTCTAGGGGAAAAAATAATCTTGTCATCCCAATTCCCCTTATGGTCACCAGTTGTCAATTTTCATTTCTGCAGCTGGGCTTGTGTCTTCAAAAACTTGTTGGGGCCAACAGGTGGCATGGTGGTTAAGGCACTGGACTCCCACATGACTGACCACAGTTTAAGTCCCAGACCCGTAAGCCTGAAAACCACACTGGGTGTATGTACATGTGTGCTCATGATTCCAAGCAGAAAATGGAGGAGAAGAGATTGTGGCATGGCCATCCTCCCTGAGGGGTGATTTCTCACTTTCCCTCCCTCTGTGTCTCTCTGGAGAGTACATGCATCCCATAGCAAAAAAATATTAAAAACAAACAACAGCAGCAAACTGCTAAGACAGCCTTTTCTGGACTGTGCTGAGCAGAAACTGAGTACCATTAACTTCCCCTGAAAGCTTTTCAACCTCTCATCCCTGGTGGACGTCAGTAACAGGCAAGAATGACCCTGGCCCTGGCCCAGCCCCAGGGCTGGCCCAGCTGCTTGGCAGGCCTCTGTGGCTGTCTTTGGCTGACAGAGCAGTTCCAGGGAAGGGGAGGGGTCTCCCGCAGCTTGAGCCAGGGCCCACCAATCAGATCCTGTCTTTGCAGCTGAGTCTCTTGTGTGAGCTCATTTGCATAACTCAGCTCAATATTTACCAAGCCAGCCTCATTTTCTGGGCCGTCTCCACGGCTGACAGCTGGGAAGGCTGCAATTACAGAATTACACACATGCAGGAAAGCCACTGGGAGTCCACACCAAGAGGCGGCTTCCAAACAAACCCAGCCTAGGGGAACCCGCCTTGGTCTACCCCGATCCCTGCAGCTGGAAGTCTGCCTGGGCCACAAGTCTGCAAGCCAGGCTCCACCCAGGCACAGCTGCCAACAACAACAAGGGCAACAGAAACAATAATGGTTACTTTTTATTAAGTTAATAACAGCTGGCTTTTGTCTGTTTCTTGCTTGTGTGCAGGCACTGGGCTAAGTTCTCTACTTAGATTTCTTGCTCCAACCTCACAGCAGCCCTAGGAGGGAGGGCATCAGATAGGACAGTTTCATGCAACTGTGTTAGACAAAACGAGGCTTCATTAGTGCAGAAAAAGCCCAGGAAAGGGACCAGCAGGTGACGTAATACTCCCCATAGTCGACTGTGGCTTGAGTCCCAGACTGGGTCGTTAAATTTACACTGGGCGTGTTGCGTGCATGCCCAAGATCCCGAGAGGAGAATGGAGGAGAAGGAATTGCGGCGTGGCCATCCCCGCCCCCAGGCGGGAGGGTGATTTCTTGCTTTTTGTCTCTTTCTCTCTGTCTCTCCGGTGAGTGTATGTGCCCTGTAGCAAAAATTCCTCTTAAAAAGAAAAAGATGGGACCAGCAGTTAGTGTAATGACTATGTCACTGGACTCCCATGTAGTTGACTGCAGTTTGAGTCCCAGACCTGGTTGCTTAAACTCACACCAGGCACATGTGCGTGCATACCCAAGATCCCGAAAGGAGAATGGAGGAGAAGGGTTTGCAGCATGGTCATCCCCCCTGGAGAGTGATTTCTCACTTTCTCTCTGTCTTTCTGGTGAGTGCATGTGCCCTATAGCAAAAACCTCTCCAAAAAAAAAAAAAGAAAAAAGAAAATAAAAGCCCAGGAAGAGCATTGGATTAGCTTCATGCTCAACTACATTCCGGGTGCGAATGACATCGTTAAGACTCAATTTTGCTTCACGTAACTGCTGACTGCATTCCCAAACTCAGCACAGACAGCTGTAGCAACGGCTGCTCTACTCGCAGTTCTCATGGGTGGGAAGACTGAGGTCTCTCCCAGAGTCCTGAGATTCACCGGCTTGGTTGGACAGGATGAGTTTGAGTCGTGTAATCATGTCCGACCCAGCACGTAGCAGACGACCGTAACTGAGGCTCCCTTCCCCAAGCTGCCAGGCACCAACAGGAGGGAAAGAAGGGATAAAAATCAGGAATTGGGACCAGCAGTTGGCGTAATGACTGTGTCGCTGGACTCCCATGTAGTCAACCGTGGTTCGAGTCCCAGACTCGGGTGCGTGTGTGTGCATGCCCAAGGTCCCGAGAGGAGAATGGAGGAGAAGGGATTGCAATGTGGCCATCCCCGCTGCGGGGTGATTTCTCACTTTCCGTCTCTCTGTCTCTGTCTTTCTGGAGAACGCACACGCCCTATAGCAAAAACCTCTCAAAAAACAAACAAACAAACAAACAAAACAAAACAAAAATCGGGAATTGCTGTCGGATTAAATGAAAGGCAATACACAATGTCTCCCAGGTAGGGATTTTTAGCAATCTACATTATTCTGATGAGAAAACTCAGACCTAGAGTGAGGGTGTGGTCATTTGAGAGTGCCCTGCACCTAGCTCCCACTGCCTTGACATTGGACACAAATGTCCTGGAAAGGGACCCCAATGGGCTCTAGCAAAACCTGGGGTGTCCGTGGGAGGCTGCGCACCAGCGAGTCTGCGGAGGCCATTTTTCATGAGTCTCTTACTATTGCCATCTTAGGCTCAGAGAGCAATTACAAAGGCCACAATTGGCTCCTCTTCAAAAACCTCACCTTCAAAACCATACTCTGATTGGCCACTTCCCATAGCAAATCGGTGAGCTTAGAATCCCTCAGATTTGCATATCCGGGCACCTCATGATTGGTCCACAAAGCAACCAATCATAGCCCACCTTTTACTATCCTTCATTCAACCAATCACGGCCCACCAACGTGTATATAACCATGATCCCTGGCTCATAATCGCCAGATGACCCTGAAGACCCTGAAGAGCTGTGACACCATGCCGTCTCCGGAAGACCCAGAGCTGTGACGCTGCGTCGTCTCTGGACGACCCTGAACAGTGTCATCTCTGTGCTGCCTACAATAAAGAGATGACCCTGAAGAGACACTGTGTCGTCTCTGTGCTGTGACAGTGCACCGTTCGTCCCGTCTCTCACTCCTTCCCTCAGGAAACCTGTTTGACTGTCCTGCGGGTCAGGACAGGTGTCAGCAGAATTTCATGGTGCCATTAGCAAGACAGTTCCCCAGAAACAGGACAGCATGGTGGGTGGTGTCCTACCTGATCACTGGAGGGGAGAGCCGAGGCTCTGTCATCAGGAGAACCTTGCCCTCAAGTCAGACCCAGACCATGAACCTGGCTCTTCTGGCCTCTCAAAGCTTGTCCTGTCCTGCTGACTAACATGTTCCTCTCCAACCAAGCTCGCTCTCCCTCTCCCTGCCTCCACGGTCCTGCCTCTACCTTTCTGCTAACTGGGCACCTCTGCCTCATCTGTCATGTGCATTTATTTGATCCAATCTCTTCTCGAAGGTCCACTGGTGCTTTGTGAAGTGTCCGACCTGTTCCTGCCACACCAAAGCCCCGACATCTCTGGCTCCCACCCCCTGTCAGAAGTAGCAGCCCCTCCCTCTGAATTCTCCAGCCCACCCTCTGCAGTGCTCCCCTGCACGTTCTGTAGTGTCAGATAATCCTTCTATGACAGTGAGAACTCTGGATTAGTCTTAGATACAAGTCTTACCTCCTTTTTTTTCTGCCCACTGAATGTACCAAGTTCATCCCCAGCTTCATTCACAGAGCTATCTCCTTCTCATTTTCCAGATTTTAATTTAAAGTCTCTTTTCAGAGAAAGACCCCCTTCTCTAATCATCCCAGCTAAAAAACCCTCTTTCCCAGGCCAGCAGGTGGCGCAGTGGTTAAGGTGTTAAGACTTCCACATGGCCGACAGCATTTCAAGCCTTGTACCTGGCAGCTTGCTTTCTCATTTTCTCTCTCTCTCCGTTTGGTCAAATAAAAAAATAATAATAATAATAAATAAAATTAAATAATTCTTGAGAGAAAGAAAGAAAGAAAAGGAAAAAGAAAGAAGAAGAGAGGAAAGAAGAAAGAAAGAAGTATGTATCTACAAAGTATCTACAAAGTATGCCAGATTATTCAACTTGGCAAATTAAAAGGAGCCACCATGAAGCAAAAGTTATAAGTGAAAAGAGAATGTATTGGTCTCATGAAGCTATTAGGTTTTCAGGAAAGTTATGGAGTATTTTTCTATGCAAAAACGTGTCAGGACTTTCCAGACAACCCCAATAGCATCAAATAAGGGTCAGACCCTGGGACATCAGTCAGCCCCACCAGCAGCATGGCCAGATGGAAATGGCACAGGTTGGCTGACTCTGAATAGGCTGGAGTCTTTTCTATTAGTAAAAGGGTTGCAATATGTGCATGTTGTTCTGAAAGAGCTGACCTTGGACAAAGGCAACAGAGGAGGGTCTCACGGAGATGAGGAAGAGACAAGATTGGCTGAAAGTCCTTTAGCAGACACGGTCAGGAGCAGCTTATTGGCAGTGATGTCCATTCAGCAGAATGCGTGATCAGCCCAAGAGAGACTGCAAACCTGGAATCATCTTGAGAAAGAATGTCTCGTGGCTGTCATGTTGTGAACCTGCACGCAGTCTGTACAGTCACTCCTTCTTCCTCTTAGTTTTCCAGTCCTTAATATATATATGTAGATAAATGATAGATAGATAGATAGATAGATAGATAGATAGATAGATAGATAGAGATAGATAGATAGATAGTAATCTCTTTGCTGGATAAAATTAATCTGCCAACTTAATACAAGAAATTACAGGGCAGTTCTGTGGCCTGGTGGTTAAAGCAGTCAGATTTCACATGGCCAATCCTACAGGTTAAGTCTTGGACCCAGTAGCTTGGAAAACATGCTGGGCACATGTGCATGCATGCCGAGATCACAAAAAGAGGGAGAGATGGAGGAGAAGAGGTTGCAGCATGACCATTCTCCATTGAAGGGTACTTTCTCCTCTTCCTCCCCTTCTGTCTCTGATGAGCCCACCTACCCTTAAGCAAAAAAGAAAGAAAGAAATTAGTAACTAGGTGTTAGAAGAGCAAACCGGAGAGGTACACCCCACCTGCAAGACACCCTCTCGCTCTGAGGTCTAGAGGAATAAAGGGGGAAGAAGAAAGGGGCCACCCAGGAAAGCCAGACTTACAGTCTGCCGGACCATGAGGATGGAACCACGGAGGAGATGCAGGCACTGCCTGAGACATCGCTTGAAGCTGGGAGAGAGAGACAGAAGAGAGAGGAATGCTCCTTTTCTCTCACTCTTGCCAGTGCCTCCACTGGACAAACCTAGGCAGAGCCAGCTCCCATGGAATCCTGGGAAATGGAGTTTTCCAAGCAGCCACCTTCATGATAGAGTGGAGGGAGAGAAGGGAGAGAAGGATCTGAGCACGGACAGGCAAATGACCAACACATTGCTACACGTGTTCGTTGGCGCTCCCACGGGAGAGGACCGTTTTGTTTATTCCCCAGCACCCAGAAGTGTCTGAACATCAGAGGCTTCCAATAAGTATTGACTAACCGAAGCTGATTATTGCTTCTTGAGGAATGGAAGGAATGGAACGTATTTGAGCCTTAGTTTACACAGTCAATAAATGTGGGTAAAAATAGCCACCACCACCCCACCAGTTGGGTTGCAATCGGTACAGATAGGCAATAATTTCGGACAGACTATGTGTGTCTCCTGATTCAACAAGGTATTAAAAATATAGTACTGATACTTTTTTTAATGAATTATTTTATGGAACTCTATTTATTTTATATATATATATATTTTTTTTTGGAGAGATTTTCACTGTAGGGCGTGTGCGCTCGCCAGACAGAGAGAG
>NW_006159776.1:2997101-3008957 GCF_000334495.1 Tupaia belangeri chinensis | reverse complement strand
CAGTCCCACTTTAGCCTAAGTGGCGGGTCCGTGCCGCGCATTCATCTGGTATTCATGAGCCTGGCATTAACTCTAATGGCACCGCACGGCGGGCTCTGCCTTTGATACTCAGCACGGCCTTGCTGCTCCCTGCCTGGGTCACTCTGTGATTTCCCATTAGCGAAATGAACACGCAGAACTCAGAGCCACAGTCGCCGGACTGCAGGGCGGGGCACACACGCATGCGCACTTGGCTGTCACCCTGCACACGCAGGCGTGCGGGGCTGGCTCCTGACCCAGCGCCTGGGTGAGAATGGCAGGAAAGGTCACTCTGGACCCAGGTAGACACCCTCGGGGGCTGCCTGGAGGAAAGCAGTGATCCAAAGACAAGAGACAGGGGTGGGGTCCCGGCTGAAAGCACAGGCCGGCTGAATGTCACGTGGCCCTAGGCCCGTCCCTGGGCACAGTATGCCCATGGCCTCAAGTTCTCACAGAGCATGCTCAGGAGATGTTACTGTCCCACTCTCCAGGGCAGGACACCAAGATCAAGGGGCCTGACTTTATTTAACTAAGAGGCAACACCGGCTTCAAAGCAGCTTGGGTTCCCGCCAATGCACAAGCCGCTATGGACATTCTGCTCCCTACGGACCTCGCGGCCTTCTCAGGGCCTGGTTTCCTTCCCCCTCTTACCCAGGGCTGCTGTGAGGGGTAAGTCAGACGCAGCCGCTGAGACCCGTCAGCTTCTTCTGAGAGAGCAGTCTGTCCGTACAGACGCTCCTCCACAGACACCCACCCCAAGACCTGAGAAGCCTCCCCCGCGGAAAAGAGTGGTACCCACACGTCGTGGGAGGCGCGCCTGTGGAAGATGTGAAAATGACTGGTCCTTTTGGGGGATAATCTGATAAAGGCTGTGACTTCCTTTAGCCCCATACTGGGCAGTATCGAGGTTTTGGGTATCAACCACAGCAGGAAGACAGCCATCGACAACAGGCAGTACTGCTTTTGTACGTAGATGCTTCTCACAGCCCTGCTAGGGCAGCTTACGGAAGCGCATGTCTGCATGTGTCTTCAGGCCACATGTTTTAATCACGTGTTTTCAGACTGCCTGCTCTCCACAGTGCCCACCCAGCCGCACTAGGAAAAGCCTGGGCGTACTCCTGGTTGTGAACTCGAACTTTCGCCCGGACCATGAGGATGGAACCACGGAGGAGATGCAGGCACTGCCTGAGACATCGCTTGAAGCTGGGAGAGAGAGACAGAAGAGAGAGGAATGCTCCTTTTCTCTCACTCTTGCCAGTGCCTCCACTGGACAAACCTAGGCAGAGCCAGCTCCCATGGAATCCTGGGAAATGGAGTTTTCCAAGCAGCCACCTTCATGATAGAGTGGAGGGAGAGAAGGGAGAGAAGGATCTGAGCACGGACAGGCAAATGACCAACACATTGCTACACGTGTTCGTTGGCGCTCCCACGGGAGAGGACCGTTTTGTTTATTCCCCAGCACCCAGAAGTGTCTGAACATCAGAGGCTTCCAATAAGTATTGACTAACCGAAGCTGATTATTGCTTCTTGAGGAATGGAAGGAATGGAACGTATTTGAGCCTTAGTTTACACAGTCAATAAATGTGGGTAAAAATAGCCACCACCACCCCACCAGTTGGGTTGCAATCGGTACAGATAGGCAATAATTTCGGACAGACTATGTGTGTCTCCTGATTCAACAAGGTATTAAAAATATAGCACTGATACTTTTTTTAATGAATTATTTTATGGAACTCTATTTATTTTATATATATATATTTTTTTTTTTGGAGAGATTTTCACTGTAGGGCGTGTGCGCTCGCCAGACAGAGAGAGACATAGAGACAGAAAGCGAGAATTCACCCCCCAGGGGGGATGGTCACGCCACAATCCCTTCTCCTCCATTCTCCCCTCGGGATCTTGGGCACGCACGCACATGCGCCCAGCGTGAGTTTTAAGCCACCGGGTCCGGGACACGAACCGCGGTCGACTACATGGGAATTCAGTGACATAGCCATTACGCTAACTGCTGGTTCCCTATTTATTTTATATATTTTAATTTGACCAGAGAGGGATAGAATGAGGGGGGCGGGGAGAGTGAGGAAAGCAAGCTGCCAGGTCCAGGACTCATGTGGGAGTCCAGTACCCTTAACTACAACACCACTTGCTGGCCCCAGTACTAATACTTTTTAACAAGCTTTCCCATCTACAGTGTACCTTTATCATTTGATTCTCTCTCAACATCTGTGTGAATTAGGTAATAATAACAATTAATTAATGAGTACTTACCTATGCCAGGTATTGTTCTAAATTCTTTGCACCTATTAATGCCCCTAGTCTTTGTAAGAGCCCTATAAAGTAGTTGTTATGGATGAGGGAATGAAAGCACAGAGAGGTTAAGTATGAGGGGTCTTCAAAAAGTGTATGGAAAAATGTATATTATGGAAACTTCATGCATAGGTTTCCACATTTTTTTCACCAAAATAAACTCATACTTTAATTCTATTGTTTTCCCCATTTTTGAAGTCCTCTCATAATTCCAAAGGTCACATAGCTGGTAGATGGCTGAGCTGGGATTTGATCCACGCCATCTGGCTCCAGCCCATACTCTAACCATGAAGCACGATACTGTTCTCTTGGGTTGTCAGAAAAGTCATGATGTCTTTCTATGCAAAAATGCGTCATGACTGGGACCAGCAGTTAGCATATTGGCTATGTCGCTGGACTCCCATGTAGTCAATTGCGGTTCAGTACTGGTCCCGGTGGCTTGAAACTCACGCCAGGTGCGTGTGCGTACATGCCCAAGATCCTGAGAGGAGAATGGAGGAGAAGGGATTGCAGCGTGGTCATCCCCCCTGGGGGCTGATTTCTTGCTTTCTGTCTCTCTGTCTCTCTCTGTCTGTCTGGCAAGCGCACGTGCCCTATAGCAAAAACCTCTTTAAAAAAAAAAAAAAGAGTCATGACTTTTCTGATCACCCAATAGTTCTGTGAGAAAGCTTGATCTGGAATGGTGCCAAGGTCTTCCAGGTAGTAAGTGGCCTGTATCCTCTTCTCAGCCAGTCTAGCTTTGCCTCTTTCATCCAAAGGCATGTGCTATGGCGGCTCCTCAGAACTCCAGGTGTCCGTGGGCATCTACCCATGGGACTCAGGGCCCAGACCAGACATATGGGCACAGGTAAAGCCTGTGAGGTGTCTGAGAGGTTGGGGCCAAGAACATGGATTCCCTACTTAACTTTGCTTCAAGCCAAATTATTTGCACCAACAGTGAATGCAGGCAATGCGTGGTATGAGAAGGAGACCCCAGCTGGCAGCTTCTGAAGAGCAGAGTCAAGCCTGAAGCAGCTTTGAGTGCCCTGATACAGCACCCACCCACACAGAAGGGGACCAGGAAATGCCTGATGGGCCAAGTCCACACAAGCACACACTGAGGTGGGCCTGTGGGAGTTTTCTTTCACCCACCAGCACAGAGAAGACACTCAGACTGAACTGTGACCACGTCAGCAGACTGCATTCTGGGACTGCCCACACACCCCTGGGGCAGTGAGCGGCACCTGAGCGATTTATGGCCACGAGACCTGTGTGGGAACAGAGGGCAGCAGGGCAGACAGGTCAAAAGTTTACTCCTGAGAGCCAAAATCTCAGGGACACTAAATACAAACCAGGAATATCTTGATTTGGAAACAGTAAAAGGCCATTAGTGGAAATTCACTAAGTCTGTAGTTTAGCCTATAGTAATATTCCAGTGTTAATTCCTCTACTGTGACAGATGGGCTGTGGTTATGGAAGGTGTCCATGTGTGGGAGAGGGGGACCCAGGAACTCTGTGTTACCCTTGCAACTTTTTCTGAAAATCCAAAATTACTCCAAAAAAGTATTAATTTTTCTTCAGTTCTTCAGGATGGAATCTCAGCTTCATCATATACTACGTGCATCACTTAAATTCCCCATGCCTCCATTGCATCATCTGAGATAGGAACACAGAGATAATAATGGCCTCAGCCTCAGAGCAGGAAGTACTCAATTAATGTCAGCTATTATGATGATATGCACAGTCCACAAAGTGCTTTTTATCTGAATTGTTGGTTAGGTTTTTTTGTTGTTGTTGTTTTGTTTTGTTTTGTTTTGCTATAAAGTGAACACACTCACCAGAGAGGCAGAGGTGGAAAGACAGAGACTGAGAGACAGAAAGTAAGAAATCACCACCAGGGGGGATGGTCATGCTGCATTCCCTTCTCCTCCATTCTCTTCTTGGGATTATGAGCATGCAGGCACACATGCCTGGTGTGAGTTTTAAGCCACCAGGTCTGGGACTTGAACCGTGGCCAAACATGTGGAAGTCCAACGCCTTAACCTCCATGCCACCTGCTGGACCCCCTCAAAGTGTTTTTACAGGTTGTGGAGACCACTGTACATCTCCCTTCATGGCAAGACTTGTCACTCCCTGCAGAAGCAAACTAGCCCCAGGTCACTTTCTGGGGCAGTGACAACCTGGTACCTAAGTGATGCAATGTGGAAGGGGAGAGAGAGGGTGAAACATTAAGGTCCAGCCCCTTCAGTCAAACGAGGGGCAGCTGTATTGTGCAAGGCTCACGCTGGGTTTTCCAAGTCTTTGTCAGGTCCTCATCGCAGGTCGACTTCTTTCTCCACCCAGTTTCTTCACAGATGTCACTCCCTTGTAAGCATGGCATCTGCACTCCATCTCGATGTTGGCTTAAGAGGCTTATCTATGGCAGTTGCTACTGGAAGTGGTCCAAGAAAGCAGGTGATTAACTGGAGCTTGAGAGCAGGATTATTCACCTTTCAGCTGACAAGGAGGACCCCACCACTATGGTAGGTGGAGCTAGCCAAGCCCTAGCACAGGGCAGCTACTCACTGTTAACACTTTCATTGTGTGGCATTGGATGGTGCACCTGTGGAGTAGTGTACTAGTAGGCAATAAATTCATTAGACATTTGGACCTGGGGGGATTGGTAAGAGTAGCTATACAGGTAAAGGGGCTAGATAGCCATTGCCAAGTGCCACTGACTTACCTACAGAAAGATAATGAACATCTGATGGCCAGTAGCAGCTAATAGGAAGCCAGAAATGGAAGCCAGAGGGCCTTTTTAATTGCATGCAAAGAAACCTTCATCTCTAGAGAGTTGAGGGGAGAGAACCTAGGACAAGCCCAAAAATTATTAATAATAATCAGAGTGGCTGAACTTCAAAGTCAGTTAACTGCCTAATCAGGGAAGTCTACTAGACCACGGTAGGGCCCCAGTTCAGTGAAACCTGCTCCTGATCAATGGAATAGGGCCACCTGGGTAGATGGCCCTGCTTGTTCCAACTTTCCACTCTCCTCTGAACCATCTGAGCCAGAAGCCTGGTGCAGCCCTTCCTGTTTAAAGTTAGTGCTCCCTGTCCCCTCTGCAAGACAAAGGGCCCTCCCTGCAAGCAATGGTGCTCCTTCCCACTCCCCCATCCCCCTACTCAATTCTAACTCTTCTCCTCGCTACAAGGTTTTCTTTAAGAAATCCTTACCCAGGGGACTACCAGTTAGCGTAATGGCTATGTCGCTGGACTCCTATGTAATCGACCATGGTTCGAGTCCCGGACCCGGTGGCTTAAAACTCACGCCGGGCGCGTGTGCGTGCGTGCCCAAGATCCCAAGAAGAGAATGGAGGAGAAGGGATTGCGGCATGGTCATCTCCCCTGGGGGGTGATTTCTCACTTTCTGTCTCTCTATCTCTCTCTGTCTGGCGAGCGCACGCACCCTATAGCAAAAACCTTTCCAAAAAGAGGAATAAAAAGAAATCCTTACCTATCTGAGCTTAAAATAATTTTCATATTTCTGAAGCCAGCAGGTGGCATGGTGGTTAAGGCACAGGACTCCCACATGGCCCACCACAGTTCAAATTATACAGGGCATGTGCATGCATGCCCAAAAATCCCAAGAGGAGAATGAAGGAGAAGGGATTGCGGTGTGGCCATCCCCCCTGGGGGATGATTTCTCACTTTCTTTCTCTCTCTTTCTCTCTCTGGCAAGTGCACATGCTCTATGGCAAAATAATAATAATTGTCATGTTATTTTAAAGAGTTTTTATACTTTTACCTTTCACACATAGGTCTTTGGTCAACTAAATATAAGTAAAGGCACACACGCATAATAAAGTGATTTCATTTTTGTCCAGATAGGAGCCAGTTTCCCCAACACCATTTCTAATTATTCCATCCTTTGGGCACCAATTCTCAATATCATTTCTATCACATATCAAGCTCTCATAATCTCATAGGATTGTCTATTTTGTTCTGTTTGCTTTGTCCTGTGCTGTCCCTTCTATTATGACTTTATGATATGTCTTAATAAATGGTCAGTATGGGAGATGTGAGTAATAATTATCACTCCAGATAAAGACACCAGGCTCAGAAAACATGAACGAGTTGTCTCAGATTGTAGCTAGGCTGCAAGAAAGAACCAAAGTCATTCCATATTTTTTAAAATTTTATTTAACTTTATGATTATTATTATTATTTTCCAGTTTGATCAGACAGAGAGAGAAAGTGAGAAAGCAAACCACCAGGTCCAGGACTTGAATTGTGGTTGGCTATGTGGGAGTCCAGCACCCTTAACCACCATGCCACCTGCCGGCATCCCAAAGTCATTCCAATATGAAATGTGACATAATAGATTAGTCTTTCAACAGTTCGCTAACCCTTTTGCCAACTGATCTTACTTTACTGTTTCATTTGTAGCAAAAAAACCTAATCGTAGCTTTGCTGAGTTTTCACAGGAACTGGGCCTTGAAACCACAGCCAGAGAGCAGAGGAAAGAGATGCTGGCCTTGAGGACAAAGTGACCCTGTGCATAACACTCTAGAGCCAAGAAGTCTCCACACGACCGTGTGGAAGAGCACACAGCATGCCCCCTCTTCCCACATTCCTTATCTTCTTTTCCGTTAAAGTCCCCTGTCCCAGTCTGTGACTTCAGAGTCTCTGCTCATTCACCATCTTCCCAGGTCACCAGTTCCCCAAATAAAGCTAACTTTCTTTTCCTCCAACACGTGTCTCTCAATGATTGGCCTTCAAGCTGTGGGCACCAAACTTAGCTTCAGTTATGGGGCCGGACTCACAGACGGTCCGGTTATAAGATCACACAACTAATAAAAGGCTCAAGCAGGATTTGAACTCAGGTCTGTGTTATTTCAAACACTGGGCTCTTTCTACTCCACCAGATTGTCCCCAGAGTCAGCTTTCTTTTCCAGGAAGGTAAAGGGAATAGGATGGTGATGGTGTTCTGATTGCATTGGCTTCATGCTCCTAGCCCCAAAGGAGGTCAAGTTCCTTCCCAGAAAAACCTGACATTTCCCTCTGGCTCTTGGAACCCAACAGAAAGGCCACATTGTTGGCTTTCCTTAGGAACACATGGCAGGGCAGAGACAAACAAGACTGAGCTCAGCCCCAGAAAAAGAGCCCTGCAACCCCCTCCCCTGGGCCTCCTTCTTCCTGCACTATGACTGCAGAGAAGGGCTGGAAAACCACATCATTACCTTCATCTTTTGAAAGTAGATCTAGGACCAGTCCCATAGCCTAGTGGTTAAGGGAGTTGGATCCCATACAGCTGACCACTCTTTGAATCTTTGCTCCAGTGATTTGAAAAACACACCAGGGTGTGTGTGTGTGTGTGTGTGTGTGTGTGTGTGTGTGCGCGCGCGCACGCGCGCCTAAAATCCCAGCAGGAAGGAGAAACAGAGGAGAAAGGACTGCAGTGTGACCTTGCCTTCATGGGGATGCTTTCTCCTTTTCCCTGGTTCTCTGTGTGTGTATGTCTCTCTCTGGTAAGCATGCATGCTCTCTGGCAATTAAGAAGAAGAAAGAAAAAAGGAAGAAAGAAAGGAGAAAGAAAGAAAGAAAAGGGAAGAAGAAAAAGAAAGAACAAAAGAAAGAAAATCTAAATACACCTGTCTCTTGCTAAAAGTAAAATAAATACACACTATGCCCCTGCCAAAAGAAAAAAAACTGCAGCACCTTCCCAATGAAGAAATGGGTTATAGACTTGTTTTATTTCAGACAATAAACCTCTTTTTCTCATAACAGATACATATGCAGAGACCCCAAAACAAAACATTAAGATGTAGTTTTAGAGATGGATGGCCTGGAATCTCTCCTGTTCATCCTCCCCCTTGTGCCTGGAATCTAGTAGCTGCTTAGAGCTTGGGGTCTGCCCATGGATCCCAGCTGGCCATCCATGACTTCGAGCTCAAGTTTCAGACTCCAATATGACGTTTAAGCTCCTTCTAGATGTTCCTGTCTTCACCTCCCAGACTGGTTCCTGAGCCACATCAATGAGTTCTTCATTCCTCAGTCTGCCTGGCTCTTCCTTGCATCTTTGGGAAAGCAGTGCCCTATGCCTGGAATGACTTTCTCCCACTTGTGCAGCATGAACTCCTACCAAGCCTTCACAGCCCTGCTCACCTGTCTCCTGCCCTGGTTTGTCAGTTGCTCTGCAGGCTCCACCTTTATGCTGCTTACGCAACTACTATCATACTCATGATGGCTTTGCAGAGCTCTGCCTGTCACAGGACTCCTCTGGGCAGGGTTGGGGCTTGGTCCGCACCCTCAGCCTAGTACTTGATCTGGTGCTTAGCACTCAACATACAGTACATGGGTGAATAAAGCCGACACACAACCTCAGCACATGAATATGGAATAATAAACAACCCTGAGGGCTTTCATTTGAGCAACTGGCCCAGAACAAACTTCCTGGATCGGGCAGCCATGATGGCTTTATTTAATATGCCAAATCTGGGAAAGTCAGAAATCTATGGGGCTGGGTTTCTACCTTCCATCTCCAGCTGAGAACTAGCTCTTTCAAGAGCAGGGGCCTGCTCAAAAGAAGTCCCTGGGGTATTAGGAAAGATGGGCTATCAGGGCTGAGTCTAGAAGGTTTAGTTGGGAAGCTGGGTAAGGAGTGTCCAGGGGGTCCTGGAGCAATAAATGCAAAGTCTGGAGGCCACCCTGATTCCTTGGGCTTTAAGCAGGCTGATAGATGGCCACAGGTACGTGCACGAGTTCCAAGCTCACAGTGGGAAGTTTACAAGGCCTAAACACCTTTCCTGGATTAGTGCAAGTCCACTATGACTCAGAGTTGCACTGTGTGGCTCAAAATTATGAGCTTTACAAAGTCATAAAGTAAAGGACATAGAAGCGAGACCAGTAGATGACATAATGGCAGCATTGCTGGACTCCCACGTAGTCGACCATGGTTCAAGTCCCAGATGCAGTGGCTTCAAACTCACGCTGGGTGCGTGTGCATGCATGTCCAAAATTCCAAGAGGAGAATGGAGGAGAAGGGACTGTGGCATGGCCTTCGCCCCTGGGGAGTGATTTCTCACTTTCTGTCTGTCTCTCCAGCAACTTCACAGCCCTGCTCACCTGTCTCCTGCCCTGGTTTGTCAGTTGCTCTGCAGGCTCCACCTTTATGCTGCTTACGCAACTACTATCATACTCATGATGGCTTTGCAGAGCTCTGCCTGTCACAGGACTCCTCTGGGCAGGGTTGGGGCTTGGTCCGCACCCTCAGCCTAGTACTTGATCTGGTGCTTAGCACTCAACATACAGTACATGGGTGAATAAAGCCGACACACAACCTCAGCACATGAATATGGAATAATAAACAACCCTGAGGGCTTTCATTTGAGCAACTGGCCCAGAACAAACTTCCTGGATCGGGCAGCCATGATGGCTTTATTTAATATGCCAAATCTGGGAAAGTCAGAAATCTATGGGGCTGGGTTTCTACCTTCCATCTCCAGCTGAGAACTAGCTCTTTCAAGAGCAGGGGCCTGCTCAAAAGAAGTCCCTGGGGTATTAGGAAAGATGGGCTATCAGGGCTGAGTCTAGAAGGTTTAGTTGGGAAGCTGGGTAAGGAGTGTCCAGGGGGTCCTGGAGCAATAAATGCAAAGTCTGGAGGCCACCCTGATTCCTTGGGCTTTAAGCAGGCTGATAGATGGCCACAGGTACGTGCACGAGTTCCAAGCTCACAGTGGGAAGTTTACAAGGCCTAAACACCTTTCCTGGATTAGTGCAAGTCCACTATGACTCAGAGTTGCACTGTGTGGCTCAAAATTATGAGCTTTACAAAGTCATAAAGTAAAGGACATAGAAGCGAGACCAGTAGATGACATAATGGCAGCATTGCTGGACTCCCACGTAGTCGACCATGGTTCAAGTCCCAGATGCAGTGGCTTCAAACTCACGCTGGGTGCGTGTGCATGCATGTCCAAAATTCCAAGAGGAGAATGGAGGAGAAGGGACTGTGGCATGGCCTTCGCCCCTGGGGAGTGATTTCTCACTTTCTGTCTGTCTCTCCAGCAAGCACATGTACCCTATAGCAAAAATCTCTCCGTGGAAAAAAAAAAAGGATCCAGATGCTTGAAAAGTGTTCCAGGCCACAGAGAGGACTGCCCTTAGGAAAGTTTCTTGGTTTACTTTCTGCAGACACCTCCACCTGCCCAGAAGCTGCAGAGGCCTTTGCCTGAAGAATCCATACAGACAACTAGGGACCTTTGACCCAGCTCTCTGGCTACACGAGCTATCTGTCTCTATTTCAATCAGATTTATAATCCTCTTCCTCCCTTCTAATTATGACAGGGTGCATGTATGCACATGTCTGTGTGAGAGAGAGAGAGAGAGATTACTTACCTCTGGTTATACTACAATCCCTTCCCTCCAGTCTGCAGACTGTCAGAACTTGGGCACTCATGTACACACCTGGGGTGTTTGGGGCCTACCAGGCTGGGGATTTGAACTATGGTTGCCATGTGAAATCCCACTTCTTTTGAGCAGCACATTTCTACTGCACCATGGAGCCAGCCTTTGGGTGGTTTTGAAAGTGAACAGGTTCAATTCCTCTTCAAGGGTAGGCTTCCCCACCCCTGCCTCCATTTATACTAATATAAATCTGAAAAAGGAAAACAAACTCGTCTAACTCCAAATTTTATCAGTTTTCCCTGCGCCCTTCCCTCCAGGAGTGTCTCTGAAGGGTGAAAATCCAAGACCTTCTCAGAAACCTGAAAAAAATCCCACTGTCTGCCTGACGCTAAAACGTGCATAGAAGGAAAGGTGGTATAGGGTGGACCCAGAGGAGACCTGGAGCCAGGTATGATTCCCATCTCCCCTCAGCTATGTCCCAGCTGTGAGAACTTCAGCTCCCTCTCTCTAAACCTCAGTTTCTTCATCTGCATGGTGGTTTTAGGATTAAATGAGTCCATACAGATAAAGCTTCTCGCATCTGTGGTTCTCTAAGGTTAGTTCCCTTCCTCCTTTTCCCTGTGGAGCCTAGGCAGTAGAGGCCAGTATCTCCCCTTCCTCCTCCTAACCCACAGGTTCCCCACGGGTTGATTCAATTCTTCCAATGACCCAGTGACCCTTTTTTTTTTTTTTTTTTTGAGAGGTTTTTGCTACAGGGCGCATGCGCTCGCCAGACAGACAGAGAGAGACATAGAGACATAAAGTGAGAAGTCACCCCCAGGGGGGATGGTCACGCCGCAATCCACGCGCCCCACGTGAGTTTTAAGCCACCGGGTTCAGGACGCAAACCGTGGTCGACTAACGTGGGAGCCCAGCAACATAGCCATTACACTAACTGATGGTTCCCAATGCTGGTTCTTTCTCACCTGCCTGGTCTTCTCCCATGCTGAGCTCCTCACCTCAAACACTGCACAGCCCTCCTTCACCACAAGGGGGTGTGCTGAGAACACAGCCCCTTCACCTTCCCAGCCTGCTGTGCTCATCAGGTCCTAGCACCTCCCTATCCATTACTTGGGCTTTCCTTTTCTTTCTTTCTTTTTTTCTTTTCTTTTTTTTTTTTTTTTTTTTTTTT
>NW_006159776.1:2973726-2997086 GCF_000334495.1 Tupaia belangeri chinensis | reverse complement strand
TTTGAGGGAGATTTTTGCTATAGAGCACATGCACTTGTCAGAGAGACAGAAAGCGAGAAATCATGCCCCCGGGGGGTAGCCACACCACAATCCCTTCTCTATTCTCCTCTCGGGATCTTGGGCATGCAGGCACATGCACACGTGGGCTTTTCATTTTACTTACCCTCTGCAATGTCAGGCGGACCCTCTGTCCTCCCCAGGCCCGTTGCCATCAAAGTCTTCCAAGCACGATTTCTTCTGTTAGCTGTTGGTGCCGAGCTCCCATTACTGCTGATTGGTAGGGCAGCCTCTGCTTTCGGCTTTGACACCCTGTCCTTTAAAGTGAATGTGAAATTAATAGCTAGGATCAGTTATGTACAGTTTTGTTTTGTTTTTTTGTACCACTTTTTTTCAGAGAGTAGAACAAAGCAGCAGTCCTCTGCTGGCTCAGGGGCAGTGAAGCCTTCACGAAAGGATGTAACACAGAAATGGGTTTTAAAGGTTGAGTAGGAGTTCATATGAAGTCAGGAATATGGGAGAATTTCTAGGTAGAGTGACTTGCAGAGTTAAGAGTTTGTTAATCCTGAAAGTACAAATGGAGAGTATTCCAACAGCCGGGCATCAGGTGGTCTTCGGACAGCTGATCTTCCAACCGTGTCTCTAGCAGACAATGCTTCACTACATCCCAGTTACCTTCCCAGGCAGGCCTTTCTGGGTCCTTCCACAAGTCTAAAGAGGAAAAACCATCACCTGACAGCAGTTCTCAGACTTTCTGGTCTTTGGATCTCTTTCTCCTTGTAAAAATTACTGAGAATCCTAAAAGAGCTTTTGTTCATGTGGGTTTTATCTATGCATATCTACTTGACTAGAAATTAAAACTGAGACATTTTAAAAATATTTAATTTGCTTCATTTAAATCCATTACATGATAGAATTTAAAACACCTCTTCTTATGAAAAATAACTATTTTCAAAAATTTGTGAACGGACTGACATTGCATTGGAGTTTTGGAAATCTCTGCCTCTGGGGTAATAGAAGACAGCTGGGCTCACATCTGCTTCTTCGTTCAACCTGTCGTGCCATCACATGCCACGTAGCTTCTGGGAAATTCTTATGTACCTGTGAGAGCGTGGGAGTAAAATGGCCAGCAGTCTGAGTGTTATCATGAAAATAATTTTGGTCTCTTAACATCCCTGTAAATGCCCCTCATACAAAAATTTTAAAGAATTATTTTATTTTGACTTATTTGTTTTGACCAAATACAGAGTGAGAGAGAGAGGAGAGAGAGAGAAAGTGAGAAAGCAAGCTGCTAGGTCTGGGATTCGAACCACGGTCAGCCAGTGTGGAAGTCCAACACCCTTAACCACCACACCATCTGCCAGCCTCTATTTTTTATTTAAAGAATTATTTTGTGAACAGCAGATGGCATAATGTCTACCTTGCTGGACTCTCATGTAGTCGACCACAGTTCAAGTCCCGAACCCGGTGGCTTAAACTCATGCTGGGAGCGAGTGTTCGTGCGTGCCCAAGATCCCCAGAGGAGAATAGAGAAGGGATTACAGTGTGGTCATCCTCCCTGGGAGAGGTGATTTCTCACTTTCTGTCTCTCTGTATATCTCTGTCTTTCCGGCAAGTGCATGTGCCCTATAGCAAAAACTTTTCCAAAAAAAATTTTTTATTTTGACTTTATTTATTTGTTTTAATTTGACTAGATAGGGACAGAGAGAAAGAGAGAGAGAGAAAGCAAGAAACATTTTAAGAACTATATAGTTTTGTTTTTGAAATTTGTTTCCAGCTTTTTTGAGATATACTTGACAAATAAAAGTTGTATGTATTTATGATAAAAACAACAAAAACAAAATTACTGGTCTAGGGCCAGCCCATGGCATGGAAGTTAAGATGACTGGAGAAACCAGCAGATGGCATAATGGCAACATTGCTGGACTCCCACATAGCTGACCTCAGTTCAAGTCCCAGACCCAGAGGTTTGAAACACACACCAGGCATGTGTGCATGTATGCCCAAAATTCCAAGAGAATAGAGGAGAAGTGATTGCAGCATGGCCATCCCTCGTGGTGGGTGATTTCTCACTTTCTGTCTTTCTGTCACTCCAGAGAGCACATGTGCCTCATATTAAAATAATAATAATAATAATAATAATAATAATAATAATAATAATCTCTCTTTAAAAAAAATAAGAGATAACTAGAGCCCACATGGCCCATTGCACAGTTCAGGAACTGGACCCAGAGGCTTGAAAAACATGCCGGGTGAGTGTGCATACATGTCCAAAGTCTCAACAGGAGGGAGAAATAGAGGGGACTGTGGTGTGGCCATCCCCCCTGGGGGGTGCTTTCTCACTTTCTCTCTCTGCCTCCAGAGTGTATAGGCACCCTATAGCAAATTTAAAAAGGGGGTGGGGGAGTGGCCAGAGGGTGGGAGGTAATCAGGGAGAGATGCACTCACTGTCTGAAACTGAAGGGTTGCTGTAGGGAAGAGGTGGAATTGTCTCAGGGTGCCCTAGACGTGAGCTGAGGCCTGAGGAAGGCCACTACAGACACAGAGGGGAAGCTGATGGGGTGGCTCTTCAATCACTGGGGCATCTGGCATCTGAGGCTGCGCTGGTAGGAGTGAGCCCAGTCACCAGAGCATTCAAATGGAGGCCGGAGGTCATGCCTGAGCGAGGCTGGGGGTCCATCAGCCATGACACCCACACACTCTTCCCAGATCTGAGTCCTATACTTCTAGCTGACTAAAAAGGCTCTCAGAGGAAAAGAAAGAAAACAAGGAGATGGGAAAGATGGTCCTGAGACAGGCGGAAGGAGCCGTGGGTGTTTGGTCAGGCTGATTTGCTGGGTTCTCCATGAATCCAACCTGGAGGTGGGATGTAGTTAGCTGCCAGTCCTCTGACCTAGACAGACCCAGAGAAACACAGCATTGCTCAAAACAGGTCACAGAAACCAAATGTTCTGTCCCTGAAATGCCCAGTGCCTGGACTGTGCTGCCTGGCCAGGTGGAAAGCCCCTCATTCCCTGGTACTCTGAGGGTCAAACTGTGGGAAGCCAAGCAGGGAGGCCAAGGCACCATGACTCAAGAGGCCACTTTGCGCTCCCATAAGTAACTCAGCCACTGCTCGGCCCTCTTGCAGTGACCCTCTCACTGTGGAGAAGGTGAAGAGCTTCTCTACAGACTGGCTTTGGCTTTAGGGTAGGCAGTGAGCATTGCTTCGAAAAAGGCCCGGCCTTTGGAACGGCCTTCGGAACGACACTCTCCTATCCACACTCCCTCAGCCTCCACCAGGGCAGGTCCCAGTGCTTGACTGATCTTACAGATAAGAAAACCAGAGCACTTAACTGAGGTCAGAAAGCTGCTGGGGAGTGTGAAGACAGAAGTCCAGGCGCAGGCCCCGCCACAGTGGAGAGACACTGGGAGGCCCCGGTTTGGATCCAAGGTCAGCTTGGAGGAAGGATTGCAGTGAGGCAAGACCCTGTTGAGGGGTTCTCTCTCTCCTCTCAAGAAAAACTTAAGGGTCAGCCAGGGTGGTGTGGTGGTTAAGGGGACTGGTATTCATGTTTGACTCAGTTTGGGTCTGGACCTGGTGGCCCAGGAAAACACTGGGTGCATGTGCATGCCCAAAATCCTGAAAGAAAAAGGGATTACTGCATGGTCAACCCCCTGGGGGCACTCTTTCACTTTTTCTCTCTGACTCTGTCCAGAGAGTAAAAGCATGGTGTAGCAAATAAAAAAAGAAAAACTTAAAGCCTCCAAGTTCCCAACCCCAAGCCCCCTGCCTGGCCTCAGCACGGGTCTCCTGGGAATGCAGCTGCTGGTCTGCTTTCCATCTGAATCTTGGGTGCACACCCATCTGGAATTTGTCAACAGAATCTGGCTTCTTTAAGCTGCCAGCTTGCTGTTTGACAGTCAAGTCTTTCAAAATGTGGTGCAAAGGGCCCTGGGGCTGAGGAAGAAAAAAACAGAGCAGCCCATGGGGCCCTGGTCATTATCTCTCAAGTTCTAAGTTGGCTTTCAGATTCAAAGGGGTGGCAGACAGGTAAACAGAGTGCCTGGGGCCACAGGAGAGATGACCTAAGTGGCCCACCTATGTATGTGTTCATGGTCTCTTTCTATATCCAGTATTACCTCAGCCTGTCTTTTGTCCAGTCTTGCACGGGGTTTTGGGGACAGAGACGAAAGGCACAATCCTGAACCTCAAAGAGCTCACCAGGCGCCCTTTCACCTGCTGCTTTACTGTAATAAGTGATACAACAAACACGACAGTCCAATTCAGGAATTCCACTTCTGCAGATTTTTACAAGCTGCTGAGGGAACAGAGGAGAGGTCCCTGGCTCAAACCAGAGGTAAAAGGGAAGGCTTCCTGGAGGAGGGACACAGGTTTTTTCGGAATACAGAGATATTAGCAAGATAAAGGAAGTGGGAACAATTCCTAACCATGTGGCTTACCATGACTGTTCACTATGGCCTACTAGATGAATCAGAGAAGCTTCCTGCTCCAAGAAAGAGGTGACTAAGCACAATGCTTTTTTGGGGGAGTAGGATGAGGGGAGGACAGGACTAATCCAGCCCATGGGGCTGCATTTCACACCACTGATTTGCCATCTCCCTCACCCCCATAGCACCTAGAACACAGTGGTTCCAAAAGCCAAGCAGGAGGGAACCTATCGGTACAGAAGATGGAGCAAAATACATAAGGCCTTTCCTTTCCCATAGACAGGAACACCACTACAGGACTGCTAAGTGATCTAGGGCCAGCCTCACAACCTAGTGGTTAAGGGAGCTGGATTCCACATGGCCAACCACGGTTTGAATCTCGGCCCTACTGGCTCACAAAATGCTCCAGGTGCATATGCATACATGTCCCAAGTCCCAACAGGATGGAGAAGTAGAGAAGGGATTCCAGCATAACCATGCCCCACGGGGGGTGCTTTCTCTACCTCTCAGGTCTTTGGCAAGTGAATATTCCCTCTGGCAATTAAAAAAAAGTTCTCTAAACACATTTCACCTCCACTGAACCAATGAAAATCAACCTTTGAAATAACAACATTTCCACTTTACAAGAAAAGTGACCTCATGGATGGCAGCTCATCCAAACAGAAAGGCAGCTGAGTGCTAAAGGGACTGGCTATGGCCAGAGAAGTTGAGAATATATTGAGTGGCATGGTGGTTAAGGCAGCTGGATCCCACATAGCCAGCAACGTGGTTCCAGTCCTGGACTCTCTGGTTTGAAAAACATGCCAGGCGTACGAGTATGCATGCCCCAAATTCTAAGAGGAGCATGGAGAAGGAACTGTGGTGTAGCCATCCCTGGGAGATGTTTCTCACTTTCCCTCTTTCTGTCTCTCTCTAGTCAGTGCACTTACCCTATAGCACATTTTTATTAATAAAAAATTAAAAAAAGTATGCGACCAGCAGTTGGCATAATGGCTATTGCTGAACTCTCATGTAGTCAACTGCAGTGAGTCCTGAACCCAGTGGCTTACACTCACACCGGGTGCATGTGTGTGCCCAAGATCCCAAAAGGAGAATGGAGAAGGGATTGTGGCATGGCCATCCGCCTTGGGGGGGTGGGGGTGGGGTGTGATTGCTCACTTTCTGTCTTTCTATCTCTGTCTTTCTGGCAAGTGCACACACCCTATTGCTAAAACCTCTACAAAAGAAAAAAAGAAAGAAAAAGTGTATTAAGGATTGGGAGCCAAGTTTCTCACTGTCCAAGAAAGGAATTAGAAAGGGAGAAGTTAGGATGAACCCTGTGGTTTTGATTTAGCTAGTAGGTCAATGTGTGTCCACTGGGATGCCTTGAGAGCAGTGAGATGCCAGAAGCCATGAGTGGAGTAAGGTGAGGGTTTTAAACACCATCTCCATTACAGCAAGCCAGAGGGAGCTGACTTGGGCTGGGGCACACAAATACAAGGGCCTGGACTATATTACTGTGCCAGGAAGTAAAGACATTGCCAGTAATTCCACTGCTTGGTACTCACCCAAAGGATAGGAAGTCAAGGACACTTGCACATCCATGTGGCACATATATACCACTGAATATTTCTCAGCTATAAGCAGCACTGAGCAGGGCCAGCAGATGGTGTAGTGGTTACATCTTTGGACTCCCACATGGCTGACCTGTTTGAGTCCTGGACCTGGTGGCTTGAAACTCAGGCCAGGCGCATATGTGTGCATACCCAAGATCCGGGGAGGAGAATGGAGGAGGGACTGTAGTATAGTCATCTCCACTGGGGGATAATTTCTTGCTTTTCCTTTCACTGTCTGTAAGACTCTCTGGCGAAAGCATGAGCCCTAAAAAGCAAAACTCTTAGGAAAAAAAAAAAAAAAGAGGGAGCAGCATATGGCATAATGGTTGCATCTCTGGACTCCCGTGCAGTCGCCTGTGGTTTGACTGGACCCAGCAGATTAAAATTTACACCAGGTGCATGTGTGTGCATGCCAAAAACCCCGAGAGGAGAATGCTGAAGATCGTAGAGTGGCTATCCCCCACCCCTCCAAGTTGGAGTGATTTCTTACTTTTTCTCTCTCTCTCTCCAGGGAGTACATGTGCCCTATGGCAAAAATCTAAAAACAACAGGCAAAATTTTGAGAAGATATAGCCTATAGATTCAAATTAAGATTAAGATTCAAATAGCTCTCCATATAAATAATAAATAGGGAGAGACAAAGAACAACTTCGGAGTGGAGAAGCCTGCCAGACCAACCTTTCTCAAGTGGTTAAAGTGATTGCTTTCTCTCTCTCTCTCTGGTCAAAATAAAACAAATAAAGTAATTCTTTAAAAAAAAAAAAAATGCTGCCAGAGATAGGCTTAAAGCAATTTGTAAATAAGAAAAAACAAACTAAAACGCTAAAAAGTGATATCATGCCAAGGTTCATACAATCATTCAATAATCAAGAACCCCAACTCCTGGGACCAATAGATGGCATAATAGTTATGTTGCTGGACTCCCACGTAGTCAACTGCAGTTTGCTTCCTAGATGGACCCAGAAGCTTAAAACTCAAGTTGGGTACGTGTGCATGCATACCCCAAATCCCAAGGAGAATGAAGGGATTGCAGCATGGCCATCTCCCCCGGGGGATGCTTTCTCTCTCCAGGGATTGCATACATCCTATAGCAAAGATCTCTCAAAGAAAACAAAAACAGTGCTTGCTTCAGCAGCACATATACTAAAATTGGAACGATACAGAGATTAACACAGCCCTGCGCAAGGATGACACGCAAGTTCGTGAAGCATTCCATTACTTTTTTCTCTGGTCAAATTAAAATAAATGAATAAGGGACCAGCAGTTAGTGTAATGGCTATGTCGCTGGACTCCCATGCAGTTGACCGTGGTTCGTGTCCCGGACCCAGTGGCTTAAACTCACGCTAGGCGCATGTGCATGTGTGCCCAAGATCCCGAGAGGAGAATGGAGGAGAAGGGATTGCGGCATGGCTATCCCCCCTGGGGGGTGATTTCTCACTTTCTGTCTCATTCTCTTTCTGGCGAGCACACATGCCCTCTAGCAAAAACCTCTCTAAATAAAGAAATAAAGTTCTTAAAAAAAAAAAAAACCTCTATGCTCTTTTAAAACATATTCCCACCACCAACCATACATTCTCAGCAAGGTTCCTGCTGGTTGAGATATGCGGCCTAGAGTCCTAACCTGCTACTGTGCACAAACAACTCACCCGGTTTGTTTCTCTGGAGAACCCTGGCTTACACAAAGGCCATCTGGAAAGCTAATGGAAAGTATAGGGTAAAACTTCCCAACTGTCACCATGGCAAAGAGTATTTGTACACTAGGGAAAACAAATGAGGAGTTAGGACTAAGGTCAGGTTCCCCAGCTGCCCCAAAGATCACCTCATGGGCTAGAAAAATCACTCTCTACATGCTGAGAAGCTGTGAATAGGAAGGAGGATCTGGATCAAATGCATAAGAATAGAACGTTCCACTGAGATAGGATGCAGAGTGATTACTAATCTGTGCTCCTGGAAGTTGGGTTGGTCCTGTTAAAAGGATCCATCATGTTTATTTTTATATTGCCAGACGGTGCATGTGCTCACAAGAGTGAGAGAGACCGAGCACTCCCCACAATGAGGTGTGCTCACACTGCAATCTTTTCTCCATCACGTTAGAATTTGGATAGGGGCTGGCAGGTGGTGAGGTGGTTAAGGCACTGGACTCCCATATGGTAGACAACAGTTGAATCCCGGATCTGGAAGCTTGCTTTCTCACTTTCCCTCTGACTCTCTCTGGTCAAATGAAATAATAACTAAGTAGGTAGGTAGGTCACAGGCAATTTTTTTTTTGGAGGTTTTCGCTATAAGGCATGTGTGCTCGCCAGACAGAGAGAGAGAGACATAGAAACAGAACACGAGAAATCACCCCCCGGGGGGATGGTCACACCACAATCCCTTCTCCTCCATTCTCCTCTTGGGATCTTGGGCACGCACGCACACGCACCCGGCCTGAGTTTTAAGCCACTGGGTCTAGGATACGAACCGCGTTCGACTATGTGGGAGTTCAGCGACATAGCCATTACACTAACTGCTGGTTCCCACACAGGCGATTTATTTAGGCCTCTAGTGCTGGGATTCTAACCTTAAGGTCAGCTATGTGAGACCCAGCTTTCTATGCTCAGCAATAACCACTGTGCTATTAAGACTAGCCAGGTCCTGTCACTACAGCCACTCCTCGCTTTTGACCTACCTGTTTAGTAACAGCTTGGACTAACGACCCATCCTCCAGCATGGAGACTCCCCTTTCTCAGTCTTGGTGCTGTTCCCGCAGGTGGTTAGTATTCACTACACGATGCATTTGCAATCACGCAAGACTACATCCCTGGTTTATAAATGTATACTTTATTGTGCATCCATAGCAGTATTCAGAATGAAAACAATTAAACTGGATTTGTATAATCTTGTTGCGGTGTGCCTTGTTGCTTTCTGACAATTAATGTATGCACTTTATTAACACATAGATAAAATGAATTATTCTGGTGTGGTGTTACAGGATATCTACTGAATAATACATACCTTACGGCACCAAGACACACCACAAGACATCCACCTCTAAGCTCCTTGCCTATTGACCGATTCTCTTGATGACCTAGTCATAGAAACAGAACTGTCATTAGGCGAGGAGTCTGTATTAAGGAGGCCTCTGTCACGGTATGACAGTGACCACTGCAGTAGCCACGGCAACACAAATGTGAGTCACCACACATGAAGCAAATTTTAGTCTTCCACCTTCCTGTCTGAGAAAACCCTACTTGAGGGATGATGGCTTTTTAAATCTAGTGACACCATGGTAGGGAAGGCTCTGCACAACCTATTCTCCATTCCTTCCCACTATCTTTGCAGTCCCCAAACACTCAAAGTGCTGCATCGTTCTTCCAGCAACCTTTCACTCCCTGCCTATCACTGCTTTACCCATCCTCTCCTCCCCAAAGCAAGCCGACATAGTTCTGGAAACTACCCTGGAACCTAAACAGGTACGATGCTATTCTCCTTTCTATAAGTTCCACCCACTCTTGCCTTTCAGCTCTGGTTAAGATGCCTCCTCCAACCGCCCCAGCCCTGATCCCAGGACCCCAGGGTTTCCTTATGCCAGGTGTTTCTGACAAGGTGCTCTGTATGGAATCTCATTATCTTACTGTAAAAGCAAGAAATAATGTAGCAAGAGCAAAGGATGGTTTCAAAGTACTGATTGGGACCCACTAGGCTAGCACATAAGGTATACAAGGTGCTTTCCTCCGAGACTGGAGATACTGGGGGTGATATTGTTCCTCTGGAAAAGGTTTTTATGGTTGCCTGGAAACCAAACTAGAGAAGACCTCAAGTGTCCAAGAATGCCAAGAAATAAAAGTCATCATAATTTATGATGGTCTAGTAAGTTTAGAACAGGGGTGGCAAACTTGTTCTGTTTGGGGCAAGTAGTAAATATTTAGGCTTTGCAGGCTTCTGACCCAACTATTCAACAGTACACCTTTTTAGCACAAGTGTGGCTACAGACAACATGCAAATAAGTAAGTGTGGCTAGTCTCCTATGGACACTAAAATGTGAGCCAGACTTTTTATGTAACATTAAAAACAAAAAAGTATTTTCAAATGTAGAGACTATTGTTAGCTCAAGACCCATATAAAAGGTGGTAAGCCAGATACAGCTCATGAGGCTGTAGTTTGCTAGTCCGTGGCTCAGAAACAGTGGAAAGTGGACAGGCAGGGGTAACTGAAAGGATGTGTTTTACAACCTCACAGCTGGGGAACCCACCCACAACACTTGGTTCAGAAGCACTCAGTCCCTGAACTAGCTTACTCTGGGGTCAATCTTCAATAGTAGTCTTAGGTTGGCTGCTATGATACATATAATATTTTATTTTTTAAAAATGCTATCGTGATCTCTTAAAATGCTCTCCTAAACCTTGCCTTATACCCATCAAGAACTCCCACTGCTGTGTTGATGTGTTTGCTGTCAAGAACAGAACGAGGAGACCCAATGAAACCGATCTATCAGTAGTTCCTGGTCTCCCATATGCTACATTCACCAAGTACTAAAGAAAACAGGATTGGTGATAGAGGCACTGTCAACTTTTAATCAAAGATTCTATGTGACAGAATCGCTTAAAAAATGAGAGATGCAATGTTGGATATATTGAAAATATTTTATAATTAATTCTCTAGGATCCTACTCATCTAGTAATACAGGAAAAAAATCATATGGTGGAACACTTCAGTATTTTTAAACAATGAAGAGAAATATTTTATCAGAGAATGGCATAAGAATCTTACAAATATAAACTTAAGCTTCCTCCCATTTTTCACAGAGCAACTAAACAATAAAAAATATTTCAAGAAAGAGATGACAGTATACCTCAAGTGCAAAATTCCAAAGTCAAATAGCCACTTACATTAAGAGATTTACCAAAACTGTAAATTAAACAATAACAACAAAAGGCACAAAAAGCCCATTTCTTCTATAGTGTTTCAGCTGATTCTCTGAGAAACAGATACACATGGTACTGTAAAGAATGCTGAGAACTTGGCCCAAGCTGTCTTTTGCTAATTATTAATCCCCAAGGACAAAAGCTCCAGCCAACAACTTCTGCTGTCACTTTTCAGAGAAAAACAGCTGCTGCTGGTTTTTCTTTCCCCCCTATTCCCAGTTTTCACTATACTGAGCAATAAGGCAGCAGATAAATGACAGTATTTCATTATCTGACCAGAAACGCCGGCCACTTTCCAACTCATTTCTCTGCCTTGAATGATGAACGTATTTTGGAATTCTCATTTTGTTCTCCTGAGATTATGCACGATCTGTTACAAAACATATAGGCAATACAGAGTTCAAAAGGCTCGTCACGTTTATGGAATAAACACATGAAAATTAAACATGATAACATTGAGATGGAAAATCATGGTTTCATTTATTTTCATAAGAGATAGGCTACGAGTGCATGACGTAAAAGCTTAAAAGTCATCACCAAACTGTGCTGAGGATATTGTAAGAGATTATGCAGGGAGAAACCTGTGCAAATCCATCTTCTTACTTGTATTGGATGGTTAAAAAAATATTATTTTAGTCTCGTTTATATTCAAGAAAACAGATTTGAAAAACTGAACAAGCAGACATCTGCCCCTCTTTATATGATGAAGTAACAATGCCAATGAAGGAAATTAAAAAAAAAATGAAATGCAAAAAGAAGCTAAATAAAAGCCAACACTGCTAATTAAGATTTTTCTTTTAATATGCCATATCTTGACTGCATATTTCCCAAAGTACTTTTCCAGCCGTATCTCCCAACCCCTCCAAAAGATTTCGCCAGTCTTTCCAATGTAATAAAAGATACTGGATTATAGTTCTACTTTCTCTTTTGAAGCATTAGTACCAATGACTTTAATGGTAATACATTCTTATCTAATAAAGAAAAACATTTACAAATATCAGAAACCCAGTTTCAAAACATCTGCATTATTTTTTAACTGCATCAGCATCTTAGGTTTTTTTAAAAGGCAGCAGTTTGACTCATGACTTGCTGAAAACACACTTCTGCTTAGGAAAGGGGAGGAGAGGGAGAGGGAAGGCTGCATTTCTCCATTGGCCCCCAAAGTGCTAATTTCACAAAGGGATACATCAAAAGCAAACATGCAATGGTTGTTTTTAAAACTTTTACTGCAATATAACAATGAAGTAAACAGTAATTAGACACCTACCAATTTTCCCCAAAACAAAAAAATGTAAACAGGAAAATAACTCTGCCTGTACTTGTACAGCTTCTCAAATCATGTTAGAAGGGTCTCACATTCAATGATCAAGAAATTTTAAAAGAGCAGAAATTATTTTCATTTTTAAGAAAAAGTTCCCTTTCTCCCCTCCCCTACCCCAAGTATTTAACATGAAAGAATGGGCTTTCTTACACATTAATTTCATACTTCTGTGAGGCAGCAATAACCATCAATAATTTGGCATTTCTTTTTACAGTTGCTCCAAAACTATTCTCAATTTCACAAAGCCATTATCCAGTGTTGCCATGAAACAGAGACTTTAAATTCTAGGTAGCAAAGATTTTTTTTTTGTTGTTTTTTTTCTGAAACCAATGTTAAGTCAAAGAAATATAAAGCAGGGCATTACACTAAATTTCTGGATCTAGTACACTAAGAAGAGTGAAACCTAAGAAAAGTTACCTACTGTTTTACAGAAGAAATAAAGATCTGCAAAAGCTGATTTTTGGTTGTATAGTATTTTACACTGTGTGGATCTGCGGCATCTGCTACTTGAAGCAGACATGCACTGTATTTATCCCTGCCCTATATCCTAGCCCCCCTCCCCCCCAACAATCTACTACCTTATACCAAGTATTGTGGATATGAGCCCAAGTCATCCCAGACAATCCAGTGAACAAAGTTAGTGTAATGCACTGGTGTGAAGTGTGAGATACAAAAAAAGTCCCTTTCAATCTTCATCAAAGTTCTGCTGTAGAAGAAAATTGGCAGCCAAATTCTCATTCTTCTCACAAGCAAAATATGCTTGTATCACAAGTCCTTCAGGGAATCCTAATGCCTTTAACTGGAAGAAAAGAAAAAAATATATGTAAGTTCGACCCACCAGTTATGACACATTTGATTTTATTTGTTAAGGATTCCAACACAACACTATGGACAGATCATTACTCAAAAACATCCTACAATGGGACCAGCAGATAGCGTAATGGTTACATTGCTGGACTCCCACGAGGTCGACAGCAGTTCCAGTCCTGGACCTGGTGGCTTATGTGCGCGCATGCTTGCCCTAAATCCTGAGAGGAGAATGGAGAAAGGATGGTGGAGTGGCCATCCCCCCAAGGGTCTGATTTCTCACTGTCTCTCTTTGTTTCTTTCTTTCCTTTTTTTTTTTTTTTTAAAAATTAGTTTTGATTTAACTTTATTTATTATTAGTATTATATTTCAGTTTGATCAGAGAGAGACAGAGAAAAAGAGAAAGGGAAAGTGAGAAAGAGACCTACCAGGTCCGAGACTTGAACTGCAATTGACCATGTGGGAGTCCAGTGCCCTTAACCACCACCACGCCACCTGCCGGCCCCTCTGTTTCTTCAGCGAGTACACACACTCTATAGCAAAATTCCCTCTCTTTAAAAAAAAAGACACTACAACACAAAAAAATTCTTGAGAATTTTGTATGCATTCATCCCTAGCTGAATATGATTCACTATCCAACTCTAAGGGCAGGATGGAACCTAGAACCTTTCCTTTACAGCTCAAAAAAATCTCTGCTTCTCGTCAAAGCTACTAGGCTAAAAGATATGTGAGCACTGTCAATCATGAACAGCAGTAATTATGTGCTAGCTGTTGTTGTTTAAATAGAAATGACCCTGCAAAGTTTTGTAAACCAAATGGCTTTGAGTGTATGCCTAAAGGGAAGGATGAAAGCACCAGAATAAGCACTGAGCTACTTCACCTAATTATCTGTAAACACATTAAGTTTTACTTGTTAAAGTAACTTATGTCTTTCAAACATGGGATCAAACACCACTCTTAATCTCACCTTATTCAACACTTCATACTAGAAAAACAGGTGATAATTAGTAACATTTTATGATGCATTTTGAAATCAAGACATACAATGTGCTATTTTTATCTGTATAACATTTATAACATTATAAATGGTGGTATCAGCAACTTAATTTCCTTTTCCTAGTCTATTGAATTTCTTATGATGCCACACTACTTTTGAAAGTCTTTGAACCTCACTCATTAGATACTGTTATTTGACAGCCAAATTTTATTTACAAATATCCTGTCCTCAGGAACCAGCAGTTAGTGTAATGGCTATGTCGCTGGACTCCCACGTAGTCGACCGCAGTTCGCGTCCTGGACCCGGTGGCTTAAAACTCACGCTGGGCGCGTGTGCGTGCGTGCCCAAGATCCCAAGAGGAGAATGGATTGCGGTGTGACCATCCCCCCTGGGGGGTGATTTCTCGCTTTCTGTCTCTATGTCTCTCTCTGTCTGGCAAGTGCACGCGCCCAATAGTGAAAATCTCTCAAAAAAAAAAAAAAAAAAAATCCTATCCTCAATTGTCCCAATCACCTTCTGTTAGACTACATATAGAAATGTCTTCTACAAATTGGGCAAAAATCTCAATTCAGCCTAAGTAACTACTCATCTGTGAAAGGTAAATTAAGAAACACAAAAATAAGTTTGTGATCTAGGTCTTAAGCAGACTGGTTGAAGTAAAAGATAGGGCACAATCCAACTATCAACTTCTACAAGACATATACTTCAGATTCAAAGACATAATATGCTGAATATAAAAGGACACAAAAAGATATATGCTATTCGAACAGTAACCAAGAGAGCTGGAATGGCTGTACTGTATCAGACAAAATAATGCTTAAAGTCAAAACTGTTAATAGAGACAAAGAACACTCACTATGATAAAAAAAAAAACTTAAAAAGGTTAGGAAAACACAATCACGAACATAAACAGAGCCATTAAAATATGTGAGACAAAAACTGACAAAACTAAAGGAGAAAAATGATTGATTGATTCAGCAGTAACTGTGGGAAGACTTAATACTTCCACTTTCAATAACACTTCTGCAGAAGACCAAGGAAACCAAAGAAGTGGACAATGCCAACTACACCTAACAGGCCTTTACAGAACACTTAGCAAGAGCAGATTAACTATGCCTCTCAAGTATATATGAACGTTCTTCTGAAAGATCCTGTGACTCCATAAAATAGGTCTCAGTAAGTTTAATTATACATAGTATGTTCTGACCACCATATAATTAATTTAGATACTGATAGAAAAGAATATGGAAAGTCATAAATATGTGGAAATTAACACAATCCTAAATAATTTTAATGGTTCAAAAACTCATAAGGGAAATTAGAAAATCTTCTGAGAGGTCAGCAGGTGGCATGATATTTGGGGTGCTGGACTTCCACATAGCTGACCATGGTTCGAGTCTTGGACCAGGAAGTTTGCTTTCTTGCTTTCCCTCTCTCTCTGTCTGGTCAAATTAAAAAATAATAGTAACAAGTAAAATGAAATAATTCTTGGGATCAGAAGGTGGTGTAATGTAATGGACATGTCGCTGGACTCTCATGTAGTCGACTGTGGTTCGAGTCTCAGACCCGGTGGTTTAAACTCACACTGAGCACCATGGCATGTGTGACCGAGAGAATAGAGGAGAAGGGACTGCGGTGTGACCACACCCCCTGGGGAGTGATTTCTCGCTTTCTGTCTCTCTCTTTCTGGCGAACACATGAGCCCTATAGCAAAAACCTCTCAAACAAAACAAAACAAAACAACAAAACAAAAACAAAAAAATCTCAACCAGTTACAGAAGGGATCTTCCTCAATCTGATAAATGGCATCTGCAAGAAAACCTACAGCTAACATCATAGTTAATGGTAATGACTGATTTTTCCCTCTAAGATCAAGAACAAAAGGCCAGCTCCATAGCCCAGTGGTTATAGGAACTGGATCCCACATGCCCAAGTCAAAATAGACAAAACCTACATGTAAGAGCCATAAATTCTTAGAAAGGAAGAAGAAAAGGAAGAAGTGCTAAACCATGTGATCTTGGATCAGGCAATGTTATTCCTGAATAAGAGACCAAAAGCACAGAGAGAAAAATACCCCCAATACAGAAATCAGAAACTGATAACCCAGACTTGAAAGAAAAATAGTCACTATACAACAATTGGGGTGTTATTTACTCATTGTGTTATTTAAAGAGAAAAAAAAAATCAGCACAGTATATAAAAATCTTTTAGGAAATATTTAATCATAAACAATTATGAATACTCCTGTATATCACAAATAAGGATATATTGTTGTCCAGATGACTTCCTAAGTAAAGACAAAATGCACTTTATCTTGGTTTCCATCTCAAAACACTTTGTCATGACCATGCCAAGTACTCTGATTCCTGGTTTACAAATGTTAAAAATGAGGGAGAAAAGTCATAAAAACCAGGTTATTGCAATGCCACTGACCTACACAGGTTGATGTGGTAAGGGTGGAAAAAGAATCAGGCAAGTTAGGTTCTGATGTTTACTGTATATAATTCTTACGTAATTCTCCTGCTTGTTTATTTTATATTAGATGGATTCAAAACTAATCATGGTTTCACATTTTTGAAATTTGCCATTTGATATTGGATAGATTCTTAAATAAATGTGGTTATGTTATATTATACATCATTTTAATGTGCAGTTCTTACTTTTTTTCTTAATGACTTCTTACTTATTTTTATGTATTTTAAGAGTAGGGAAATGAAGTTAAGACAAAAAGCAAATCTGAGCGATTTCTTTTTTAATTACTGTTTTAAAAAGAATATTTTCATTTTATTATTAAAATATTTTTATATGCTATCAGGCATGTGCACACACTAGAGATAGAGAGAGAGAGACAGAAAAAGAGAGAAAGCAAGCAACCAGATCTGGGACTCGAACTCAGTCAGTCATGCGAGAGTACAGTGCCTCAACCACCATACCACCAGCTGGCCCCTAAGCAATTTTCTTATTTGAGATAAAAATGATAGTAAGTAAAGCAGACACAACTTTCGACATCAACAACTCATTGGCTCAGGAACTGCTAATGAGTATACAGTGCAGCGGTGGACTATGAAGTTCTGTAAAGGAGACAAGAGCCTTCAAGGTGAGCATAGTGGCTGGCCATCAGAAGCAGACAATAACCAATTGAAACCAATTATCCAAACTGATCCTCTGACAGCTAGCTAACGTATAGTTGCGGAAAACTCAATGTCCACCATTCTATGTTGTTCAGCATTTGAAGCAAACTGGAAAGGTGAAAAAGCTGGGAAAGTGGGTGCCCCAGAAGCTGACTGAAAATTAAAAAAAAAAAAGGTCTTTTTCAAGTGTCATCTTCTCTTATTCTATGAAACAACAAAGGACCATTTCTCAACTGGCTGGTAATGTGTGATGAAAAGTGGATTTTATACAACTGGCAATAGCCAGATCAGTGACTGGACTGAGAAGCTGCAAAGCACTTCCCAAAGCCAAACTTGCACCATAAAAGGTCATGGTCACGGTCACTACTTGGTGGGTCTGATCCACTACATCTTGCTGAATTCCAGCAAAACCATTACATCTAAGAAGTATACCCAGCAAACTGATGAGATGCACCCAAAACTCAAAGCCTGCAGCTGGCATTAGTCAACAGAAAGGGCCCAATTCTTCTCTAAGACAATGCTTAACAACACATTGCACAACCAATGCTTCAAAAGTTGAACAAGTTGGGTTGCAAAGTTTCCCTTCTTCACCATATTCACCTGACCTCTTGCCAACTGACTACTTCTCTTCAAGCATCTTAACAAGTTTTTGCAGGGGAAACACTTCCACAACCAGCAGAACGCAAAAGATGCTTTCCAAGAGTTTGTTGAATCCCAAAGCATGTGTTTTATTTTTTACAACTTTAAAAAAAGTTTATTTCATGAGAGAGTGAGACAGACACAAAACACTCAACAAGGTCCTATTGTTGCAATCCACCCCTTAGCTTTGGTTAGCCCAGATCATGCTCATGTGAGTGCCCAGCATACACACAGAAGTCTCTACATGCAAACCCAAGACCTTCCCATTTGGGTTGGTCTCACAGAACACTGCATTTTACTGCTGTGGCCCTGACCAGCAACCTAACACTATTTCTGATTTGGTAAAGACAAGGTGAAATCTACTTTAAAAACCTATTGCAACATAGTTGCTATTTCCAAAAGGAAAATAATGAAAAACATGAAAAGATGAAGTAATGTATTTTTATGCTATAGCAATAAACAAACTTATTCCTCATTGGCTAAAATGTGTTGACTGTAACGATTCCTATTTTGAGTAATAAAGATGTATTTGGGACCAGCGGTGGTATAATAGTAATGTTGCTGAACTCCCACATAGTCAACTATGGTTTGAGTCCTGGACCCGGTGGATTAAAACTCATGCTGGCCTTGTATGCATGTGTCCAAAATCCGGAGAGGAGAATGGAAGAGAAGGGACTGTGGCGTGGCCATACCACCTTCTCACCTTCTCTTTCTCTAGGGAGCTCATGTGCCCTATAGCAAAAGTCTCTCTTAAAAAAAATAAATAAATAAAAAGATGTATTTGAGGGACAAGCAGGTAGCATGATAATTAAGGCACTGGATTCACACGTGGCTGACTGTGGTTCATGCCCCTAGTCCTAGAGGCTTGAAAATCACACCAGGGACATGTGTATGTGCGCCCAAAACCCCAAGAGGAGAATGGAGGAGAAGGGAATATAGAGTAGCCATCCATCCCAGCCAGTGATTTCTCACTTTCCCTCTCTCTGTCTTTAGGTGAGCACATGTACCCTACAGCAAAAACCTTAAAAAAAATTATATATACATATAACTTCTGTATATGTACACAAATATGCATACACACATAAACACACACATAAAACCTAGTCATGATTTAAAATTCATGGTCCAAAACAGCAATTGCTTTTGCACCAACCTAGTAGTTTAGTAAAACAGGGCAGGCAAAATTGAAACTATGAATAAAAAAGGGAACAACATGAGTGTATAGTTTTAAGATATCTTCTTGAATTTTAAAACATCAGTAACACTTTTAGTCAGTTAATGTACTTCTGCCTGTTTCATACAAGACTGGTACTTTATGACTGGTCTCCTGGTTTCACAGGACAAGATGGGGAGGAGGGCAAATTAGAGACTACATGTACGGCAATCCCTAGGGCAATGCTCTACGTGGCTCTGTACAGAACCCACTCCAGTCAATGAAAATTCTCTGTCCTCTTTAGCCAATAGTGACCCACGAGCTCCTTGACTACTGAGAGTATCTGAAACGTGGTTAATGTAACTAAGAAAGTGAATTTTTTGGATTTACTCACTTACCCTTTCTATAGCTTCTTTTTCCTGAGGTGTTACTTGAATGTAATTCATGTGACCACTTCCAGCTTCTGCAATTCCTCCACTGCCACTGCCACCTCCTCCTCCTTGACCCCCAGCTTCTTGAACTGGTTCGTTTAACATCTGAATAAAATGCTCCTGGTGTTGGCTGATTTGCTGTAGTGATTTAAAGAACAGAGGAAATAAATATGCCTTTATCAATCTTCTAAAAACTCAAAATTCTTAACACAAATAAAAGAAAAGGCTATGATACTACAACTGCTCTATATTTCAGAGTGATCTGGATCAGTCAGTCTTTGAAAGGATGTGCTTTCTTGTACATTATTAAACTCAGTACTTTTTAGCAAGCTGAACACTAAAGAGAATCCAAATTCTTTTCAAAAATGTCTCTACCCCCATATAAAATAATCAACATTAGAAAATAAACGTGGGAGGCCAGACGGTGGTGCAGTGGTAAAACACATGCTCTGTGAGGCAATCCCACATGGCAGGGTTCCCAGTTAAAGTCTAGGACTGCGCACATGCTTGACCATGACCTGAGGCTGAAAGCTGGGGGTGGACTGTAGTGCCAGGCGTGTGCAGATGTGAGTTCACTCTCACTCATGGAAGAAATAAATTTAAAGAACAAAACAAAAGGGACCAGCAGTTAGTGTAATGGCTATGTCGCTGGACTCCCACGTAGTCGACCATGGTTCACGTCCCGGACCTGGTGGCTTAAAACCCACGCCAGGAGTGTGTGCGTACGTGCCCAAGATCCCGAGAGGAGAATGGAGGAGAAGGGATTGCGGCGTGGCCATCCCCTCTGGGGCGTGATTTCTAACTTTCTATCTCTCTGTCTCTCTCTGGCTGGCGAGTGCACGCACCCTATAGTAAAAACCTTTTTAAAAAACAAAACAAAAAAACCAATGTTGACTGTATGAAGAGAGAACTTTTTCTTATTTTTTAAACTTCCACACTAGCAGTACAATGCTGTTTCAAAACCCAAATACTGGGAACCAGCAGTTAGCGTAATGGCTATGTCGCTGGATTCCCACATAGTCGACCGTGGTTCGCGTCCCAGACCCGGTGGCTCAAAACTCATGCCAGGCGCGTGTGCGTACGTGCCCAAGATCCCAAGAGGAGAATGGAGGAGAAGGGATTGCGGCATGACCATCCCCCCTGGGGGGTGATTTCTTGCTTTCTGTCTCTATGTCTCTCTCTGTCTGGAGAGCGCACGCGCCCTATAGCAAAAAAAAAAAAAAAACAAAAACAAATACTTAGTAATCTGAATATTAAATAAGCTCACAGCTATGTTTTCTAAAGGTACCAATCATGAGCTTACAAAGTGATTTAAAAAGTTAAGCAATTTATTAAATAGCTTCTTAGATTTTTTTAATGTTAATGTGCACTGGGAATTTCCAAGAAGGAAATATGAAATGCTCCCTAAATTTATTATGTGACTAATTTAAATTAATTCAATTTCTACTCCCAACTCTTTTCTCAGTATACCTATCTAGTGCATAATAATCTGAGTATAACTTAGAACAATGGTTTAATCATTCTCAAACAGAGTTCACAGAGGGGGGGAAAATGCTCATGGACTTTTCCAAAATGTGATACACTTTTAATCCCACTTTCAAAATTAAAACCGAGTAATAGTTACCTGTAATAACTGAGGATTCTCTCGGCCTATCTGTTGTAACAATGCTGGAAGCAGGGAAGGATTTTGTTGAATAATTTGTCGCATCTGCTGAAACTGAGGCTGATTTCGTAAAAATTCAAGGGGGTGTCCTACAATACACATCAACATTTTAAAATAAGAACAGTAAATACATATGCAGAAAGTTGGATAAATCAAACATTTAGATAGCAAACACTAGCAAGTACTTAATAAAAGTAACTGCTTTATAATGCAGCCAAAAACTCTCACAGAACATAATTTGAGCTTAAATTTCTGAGAAGTGATAAACCAAAGAAGTGATAAAAAGCTATATAACACTTAAATTCAGTTTTACAGGGACCAGCAGTTGGTATAATGGCTATGTCGTTGGATTCCCATATAGTTGACTGTGGTTCCGAGTACTGGACCTGGTGGCTTTCTGTCTCTCTGTCTCTGTCTTTCTGGCGAGCACAAGCACCCTATAGCAAAAAAAAAGAAAAACAAAACAAAACAAAATCAAAACCCAACAACAAAAACAATAACAAAAAACCTCTTCAGGAAAAAAAAGAATTCAAGTTTACAGAGTAGGAAGAGTTTTAATAGAAACTTACTTACAATTAGAAAGAAAACTATTATTAGAAAGACTTAGTTATTACCATTACGTTTGTTCTTTTTTTTAAAAAAATAATTATTTTATTTAACTGCATTTATTTTATTTTAATTTGACCAGACAGGAACAGAGAAAGAGAAATAGAGAGATGGAAAGTGAGAAAGCAAGCTGCCAGGTCCAGGACTCAAATTGCAGTCAGTCATGTAGGAATCCAGAGCCCTTAACCACCACACCACCTGCTGGCCCCATTACCATTAAATTTCAAATACACGTGATCTATAAGAACTTGACCTAAGAACTTGTAAACTGCAAGACAATCTAGTACTAATACTCTTAGAACTTTTTAGTCTAGGATCCCTTTATGATAACGATAACACCAAATATGGCATAAATATGGAATCTGTGACTTCTGAGTATGCTGGTCTGGTTACGCTTTATGAAAGTAAATTATGGTTTTTTTTTGAGGTTACTAATGAGTAATGAGAGTTTTTAATTGTATGCTGCCATTTACTAAATTATTCAGGAAGGCAATCATTCAAAATAACATGAATATAATATATATTTATTAGTCTATGCATAACACAAGCTTCACAGATAAAGAAAATGAGTCTTAGAGACTAAGTTATCTAACAATTGCTGAATGGGACAGTGCCCCAAACCTGAACCAGAGCTGTGGTTTCCTCTTTTGACCACCATGCTGAATCTCAACAACAAGAAGCCTGTGCTCTGGAAGACTGTACACAAAGCACTAAAGGACTTCTGTCAACCAGAGCTATCTACCATAACTAGAGCTAGGAAATGGATGGAAGAATGGCCTCTTCCAAATTAACAGCTTACCTTATTTTATCAAAATACACAAGAAAGAATATAGAGAAACCAGGACCAGCAGTTAGCGTAATGGCTATGTCGACCGTGGTTCGTGTCCCGGACCCGGTGGCTTAAAACTCACGCTGGGCATGTGTGCATGCATGCTCAAGATCCCGAGAGGAGAATGGAAGAGAAGGGATTGCAGTATGGCCATCCCCCTGGGGGATGATTTCTCGCTTTCTGTCTCTCTGCCTCTCTCTGTCTGGCGAGCACACGCGCCCTATAGCAAAAACCCCTTTAAAAAAAAAAAGAAAAAAAAGAATATAGAGAAACCATTACGTAATCTCTGGGTCTACCAAGCTATAGGTTTTGCTGCATAGTCAGAACAAGGACAATGGCAATGCGGCTACTGACCAGTAAGGAGATGAATTCAAACTCTGCTCACCTCTCCCTCTAGATACAAGATTTTAAATCTGTCAAGGTTTCATTTCTTTGGATGCATAATAACTACTGAGATCTAGATGGCTTTGACATTACATGTATTTTATAACACTTAATGGGAAAACATGGCAAGCAAATCATTCTCTAAGTCTTTAGAAAATAACACTATATACAAACCAGGAATAATCTCTCCCTTAGAATAAACTAAATGGAATATGATCTTGGCAACTATAGCACTGATGTTTAGTGTAAGCAAGGGTATCTTTTCATCCACCTGGTAGGATTTCTTTTGGGCGACTTTCTAATGTTAGTGTATATAGAACTTATTTTAAGGGTGATTCAAATGCTTTGGGGATGAACCTCACTTCTGAATTATTTCACATTACTTTACACTAAAAATCCAGGACCTTTCCTTCCCATCCCCAAAGCTCCACATTACCTCCTGAACTCGTTGTGGTAGTCGTTGCTGTTGTGG
>NW_006159776.1:2936872-2973595 GCF_000334495.1 Tupaia belangeri chinensis | reverse complement strand
GCCGCCAGCCACTGCTGAAGATTGCGGCGCTCCAGTGCTCGCTGCTTGAGGGGGATCTACCACAGCTTGACTTTCTCTATCTCCAGGAATTCCCTACAACATAATTTCCAAGCTTTAAAATATTCCATCGTACAAAAGTATTACATATAATATTTATAGTCTATTTACTATCCTTGTCTAATTTCCAAAAGCACCAAAAAGATGACTGCTTCCATGAAAAGTAAGAAATGGCTAAACAGCATGGATTTGAACTAGGTTATAAACGGCCTGGGTGTGGTACAAAAGAACCCACAATGCTGTAAACCAGGCAGTACTGTCCAATTCCTCAATGATGGAAATGTTCTCTAACCTGTGTACTCCAGTAAGACACTTATTAGCCACATCTAATTATTTATGCTTAAAAAATATTGGGCCAGCTGTGGCACAGCAATAATACGCTGCTCAAAATAATTAAAAAACCCAGATTCCACATGACAAGTCTGGTTCAAATCTCTGGTCCTATTGGCCTCAAACCAGCTGGGCAGGTATGTAAGTGTCCAAGATCCAATGGACTAGAGGATTGGAGGAGAGACTGGGCTATGATCAGACTCCAGAAGGTGTTTATCTATTTCTTGTGCTCGATCATAGACACACACATAATCATGAAGGAAAATATCGACACAGTTCTCATTCAAAATGATCATAAACAGGATTTTGTGCTACATGTTACTCTTGATTTTTTTCAAAGTCTTCGAAACTTTCATCAGCTGCTGCTCAGTAATAGAAATGCGTCTGTAATCACAGTCTTAATATCGGCCAAAGCTTTTGATAGCGGACAGTTCTGAAATGACTCCCGGGGAAAAAAAAGTGTAATAGAAACATACATCAGGTAACCATGGTGGCCATGCAGAAGAATCTCCTTTACTGAGAGCCCTGACAGAATTATCCAGAAGGTGTTACACACACACGCCCACACAATACATTTATTAAATATAAAGTAGATACTAAAAATTTAAATAACTTAGCTTTTAGATAATGAATTTTTGAAGTCTAAAATGTAGATCTTCTGAAGTTATTACAGCTTAAAAGTGTACTAAAAGGAGCTAATAGGCGGCATAGTAGTAAGGGCATTGGATTCCCACCTGACCAACCGTGGTTCAAGCCCCTGAACCAGCGGCTTGAAAATCATGCAGGGCGCTGTACCAGCAGGTGGTGTAATAGTTATGTTGCTGGACTCCTACATAGTCGACAGCAGTTTGAGTCCTGGATCCAGCGGCTTAAAACTCACGCTGGGTGCATGTGCAGGTATGCCCATTCCCACAGGGGGTGATTTCTCACTTTGTCTTTCTCTGTCTCTCTGGGGAATGCACACACCCTACAGCAAAACAACTCTCTAAGGAAAAAAAGAGAGAGAGAGAGAAAGAAAGAAAAAAGAAAAAGAAAATCATGCCAGGTCCATGTGCTTGCTTGCTCAAAATCTCAAAAGGAGACTGGAGGAGAAGGAAATGCAGTGTGGTCATCCTCCCTGGAGGGGAAGCACATAATTTACAGACTTCTTGCCTTACAACTATTAAAAAAAAGTCTCTTGCAGATTTTGAGAAGAGAATGAAGGAAATGTAACTGAATAAAACATGGTAATACTACCATTTCCTAGTCAATCTGAAGCCAAACTCTTACACATATGAAGAATGAAAGGTAAAGAATAGCAGGGTAATGGCTACCTACATTAATGTCACTCTAGATACTGGGAACAAGCGTTTTTGAGAGAGTTCACAAATTCAAATATATAGATGAGGAGTTAAGTCCTAACTCTAAACAGATTTAGGGTCCAGAGCATCCATCACATTCCCAAACAGGTTTCTTATACATAAAAGTCTATCATTACTGTACAGATGCACCTCCAATTTTTCACACAAGGTAGACAGCTCCTTATTAGGTCAGTGATCAGCATTTATTTCCAGTCATTCACTTTCACTTACAGTTAACGAGTACCCACTAAAGACATTTTTGTTTATTTTATTTAAGTTTTGTTATATGGCAAATGTGCTTGCCTGAGAGAAAGAAATCGTCCCTGGAGGGGATGGCCATGCCACAATCCCTTCTTCTCCATTCTCCTCTCAGGCTTTTGGGCATGCAGGTACATGCATCTGAGTATTTTTCAAGCTGCCGGGTCCAGAACTCACACAGTGAAGTTGGCCATGTGGGATCCAGCCACCTTAACCACAATGCCTGCCCTCAGTCGGCCCCAAAATAGTCTTTCTTTTCAGTCCATGGAACAAATAGCAAACATGTCAAAAACATTTGAAACTATTTCATGAACTCATCTCTCACCTATTTGTATTTGATGCTATATTGTAATTTTAAAATTCAGAAACTTTAAAAGTAGTGATTAATTTTTTTTTTCTATCTCAAAATTTCACTCACTAGACCAAAATATCTGATTTTCCAACTAGCAAAGAATTTTAAATCAGGTATAAATTAAAATCATTTCATAAAAGTACTATATAAATTATCTGGGATAGATTATTCTTCTAATCTGTCTTTTTAAAATACTGCTTTGAAATGTTCATCTAAATGACTAGAATGAAAAAAGGTAAAATACATTTCTCACCATTAAAAGATACTCCACTGCTCTGTCAGGGTTGTTGAAACTGGCTCTCAGGGCTGCGATGACTTGTTCTCGTTCATAGCCCATGGACATGATCTCAGTTACCATGTTCTCGTAAGACTGACCTGTCACTAAAGAAGAAGGGAGAGGGGAAAAACTTACAAACATTCTCTACACACTTCCTGACCAAATACTCGTGCACATTTTTATGCACAACTGTGCTAGGAACACAAAGCTGAACAGTATAAATGACATGATAGCATATACTGAGTATAATAATGGTCCCCCAAATATGCCCATGTCTTAATCCCTGAAACCACCGATTATGTTATGGTCACCAACATAATTATGGTTGCTAATCAGCTGACTTTAAGAAACACACTCTTGAAACCAGCAGTTGGCACAATGGCTATGTCTCTGAACTCCCATGTAGTTGATCGCAATTTGAGTCCTAGACCCAATGGCTTAAACTCATGCCGGGAGCATGTGCACGCATGCCCAAGTTCCTGAGAGGAAAATAGAGAAGAGATTGCAGCGTGGCCATCCCCCCTTGGGAGTGATTTCTCACTTTCTGTCTGTCTCTTTGTCTCTGTCTTTCTGGCGAGTGCACACACCCTATAGCAAAAACCTCCCAAAAAACACTCTCCCCTACAGGCTCCAGAGAGAAAATCCCTTGATTTCAGCTCAGTGACCTCCAAGTCAGACTTGCAATCTACACTACCATACCATATAAACAAACCTGTGTTGTTTTGCCTTAGTTTGTGGTAAATTACATAGCAGAACCAAACTAAGGTAGAACATTACACAGGCACAACAGAAACATCAGTTACAAATGTAGGAGATGACTGGCAGGTCTAAAAAGAGACAGAGGAATTGAATTTTTAAAGCAAGCAGGAGGGACACAGCAAGCAATCAATTCTGATGTAGCAAGCTTGTAGTTTTGCTCTGATACCTCATAGTACCTAAACAGTGGGAAGGCGGGAAGAGAAAGTCAGGAGCTAGAAAGTTAAAATCTCATAAGCACACAAAGCTGGTCAGTGCCCTACGCAGTTATTCCATTAAGTCATTTCCCACAGGCTCTGATCCTTCCCTCCAGGTGAAGATTTCAGCTTTTTTCATAATAGCAGACAACACTGATCCAAAGAAAGCTGTTTCCCCTGCCCCATGAACTTACCTCACTTAGAACTACCTTTAATTCCACTAGTATTCTAGGTACTATGCCCTTTACTGCCATGCCAAAGAACTAATTTTGGCTATCCTCTCTTTTCCACCTTCCATCCTTCCCTTTCTACTTAATTATCCTGATCAGCACTTCACTATGTCTTATGGGACATTTTAAAGCAAAACACACCTCCCTTGACTCCAAATCTAATTCTTTTCAGGAAATAGTCCTTACCTGCTCTACTCCACACATACTATGTCCACTTCTTCACACCACACTCAATTCCTCAACCAATCCCAACAAAAGCTACCCTGTATTTTGTCTTCTCTTCCAATAACAGCACCTTTTATCCACCCAAATGCTTGAGCCAGAAACCTTGGTGATTCCAATTCCTTCGCGCACCCCTGTCCACACCTAATCTACCAGTGTATCTGGCAGGCCCTATCTCTAAATAATACCCAAATCCATCTATTCTTTCTTTCGTTATTGCCATCAGTCAAAACCACAGCAATCTCTGGTCTGGGCTGCATCCTGCTTCCACCCCTGCCCCACACTTAACAATCCATTCATCAATTAGTTGTAAAAATGACTTTTCATAAAGAAAATATCATCTCACTTGAGATTCTCAGCCCTCAACAGTACTCTGAGACCCAGTGTACTCATCTTCTCTGGGTGATTTCAACAAGCTGTACCACATTCTGCCCGAGTCTGTACACACGCCAGCCTCCTTGGGAGTTCCCAAGAAGTAGTTCCCTCACCTGGTCCTAGTCTAAATTTTAGTATCAGAGATAGTGCCTAGCCATCCTGACAAGCTCTCTGCTTTGCTTTCTGGAAGCCCTTTGTGTTCTTAGTGTCATTTATTACTAATTGCAGTTTATTTTGTTTTATATATTTTCTCTTTCCTGCACCTGAATGCAGGTTTGATTTGCAGGGGATTAAATCACTTTACATCCGTTTCCCTAACACATGGCCGATACTAGGTATCTGGTAAGTAAGTAATTTTTTTCTGCAGAATCTTCAAAAATAAAGGTATTCAATAGCTAAAAAGCCCAATTACCATTGAGCAAATTAAGCATTTTTTAATTTCCCATCCATAAAACTTACTATTTTTTACCTTCTTACTTACTCATTGATGTAATTCCAGCAGGAAGCTACTCAGTGGCTATGTATGTATAGTAACCTAGTTCCCATATACAGAAGTTAGCATCAACATAAGCAAATTAGAGACAGAACATCAGAAGTAAACTATTTTAGCATGTTTCTCATTTAGTTCTCACAACAACCCAATGAGAAAGACACATTTTCATCTTTTAAAGATGAGGATGCTTAGAGATGAATCATTTGACCAAAGTATCAATAGGGGGCCAATAGATGGCGTGGTGGTTAAGACACTAAATTCCTACATGATCAAACACAGTTCAAGTTCCAGGCCTCGTGGCTTGCTTTCTCACTTTCTGTCTCTCTGGTCAAATTATAAGACTAAAATACCAATAAATAAAATAATTCTTAAAAAAAAAAAAACAAAAAACGGTATCAATGGTTGATAAGTCATGGTGCAAAGGTACACACATAGGCTGTCAGTTCAGAGTCCTCACATCTAATCATTAGTCTATGTCTCTTAAAACTGTATCTTCTTGTGGCCAGCAGATGATGTAGCAGTTATGTCTTTCGACTCCGACATAGCCGACTGCAGTTTTAGTACCAGACCTGGCAGTTTGAAACGCACACCAAGTGTGTGTGCATGAGTGCCCCAAAATCTAGACAGAGAATGGAGGAGAAGGGACTGCATCGTGGCCATTCCCTCTGGGAGGTGATTTCTGACTTTCTCTCTCACTGTGTCTTTCTATCTGTCTGTCTCTCTGATGACTAGACATGCCTTAAGACAAAAAAAAACTCTTATAAAAACCCAAACCAATCATTCCCCCCAAAAAAACCCCTGTATCTACTAACTAATCATGTTATAAAAACTGAGAAAAACTGAGGAAAATGAGTAAGAGATAAAGCTAGTAAGATAAAAAGGCAGTGATGATACATGTCATTAGAAATGAGCCTTGGATTTATCTTCTGGGTCATGAAGAGCTTATTCAAGGAACTAATAATAAGCCTAAAAGACTTGCCTTATAAAGTCCACCTTGGAGGGCAGCAGGTGGCGTTGTGGTAAGGCACTGGACTCCCACATGGCCAAGTGTGGTTTAAGCACTGGACATGGTGGCTTATGCACACATGCCCAAAATCCCAAGAGAATAACGGAGAAGGAACTATGGCATGGTCATCCCCTCTGGGGGAGCTTTTTCACTTTCTTTCTCTGTATCTCTCTCTGATAAGTGTACCTACCCTTAGGCAAAAACTTAAAAAAATAATAATAATAACAGTAATAATAAAAAAGTCCACCTTGACAGGGAAGAAGGAAGAGACCAGATGGAAGAGAATGCAAGAGCGTAAGTTAGGTAAGAATGTTAACTAAGGCCACTTGAGTGGCAGTGCAAACAAGTATTCCAGAGAGTTTGAGAATCAATCAGCCTCGGGACCAGCAAATGGTGTAATGGTTACATTGCTGGACTCCCATGTAGTAGACTGCAGTTCAAGTCCTGGAACTGGTAGCCTGAAACTCATACAAGGCATGTGTGCAACTATGCCCAAGATCCCGAGAAGAGAACAGAGAAGAGATTGTGACATGGCCATTCCCCGATTTGTCATTTTCTGTCTCCCTGTCCCTCCAATGAATACACACTCTCTATACCAAAAATCTTACTTTAAAAAAAAAAAGAAAAAAAGAATCAATCAGCCTCACTGGACCAAGAGAGGCACACGGTGAATGACAGTCCAAGTGAGCAAGGAAACAAAGGAGAAGCGTCAGATGAATGAATGGACTCAAGACAAGTCCATCTGAAACCTAAAAGTTTATAGTGGCTCTGGGTTTTCTAGTTGGCAATTTTAAAGAAAAGAGTCTGGGAGCATAGAGGGAGATTTGTATTGGAGTTGTATTTTGGAGAATCCTTACATTATATGGGTGGTAATGGCCACTTTCGGAGCTTAAACTTTAAACCACAGTCTAGAGAGATCAGATAAAATAGAGACTAAGTAATAAAAGGTTAAAGAGTGGGGGCTAACTGGTGTCATGGCCATTACAGTGCTGAATTCAGGTCAATTGCAGTTCAAGTCCCAGACCTGGCAGCATCATTTTCAAGCTGGGTGCATCTATCTGTGTACTGGAAATCCCAAGAAAATGGAGGAGAAAGGACTGCAGTGTGGTCATACCCACCCCTGGGATGGGGCGGGGGCAGTGATTCCTCACCTTTCCTCTCTCTGTCTCCCTCGAGCAAGTACATTTGTCTTATGGCAAAAAACTTAAAAAAAAAACAAAACTAAACTAAAGTGTAAAGGGATCCTGAGACCATAAAGTTGAGAATAGGTGCTCTGAGAGACACAGATATAAAAGTATGACATTCCAGGGCCGGCAAGTGGCATGGTGGTTAAAGGCGCTGGACTCCCACATGGCTGACCACGGTTCAAGTCTTGGACCTGGTGGTTTGCTTTCTCACTTCCTCTCTGTCTCTCTCTGATCAAACTGGAAAATAATAATGATAATAATAATAAATTTTTAAAGTTAAATAAAATAATTGTTTAAAAAATAAATAAATAAATAAATAAAAGTATGACATTCCATTAGAGGCTTGGTAGCAGCAGCAGCTACAGCTGGAGCCTTCAGCAGCATTAGGGCCATTACCAGCTGGCTCCAGCCCTGAGGCTACAGAACAGTTTAGTGATCTCTGGATAACCCTCTTCCAATACTTTTATAACAATTTCCTAAGAGTGAGCCTTTTTTTCAAACAGAGTGATTTCTATTTTACTGACTAGATAGTAACTGATTCAGTATTTGGTAGCAGGGTGGACTTGGTACATCAATAGGGTGAACTTTTACTTATTTTCTAACTGCTAAACAGTATGTGGATTTGTAGGGTGGAGGGGTAACACCCACATGAAGTGTGATTGCTGCAATTCCTTTCCCTCCATTTCTCCATCTTGTTTGGATTTGGGGCATGCATGCAGACACATGTAGAGTATTTCTTAAGCCCCCAAGGCTGAGATGTGAACTGCACAGTTAGCTATGTGGGATCCAGCACCTTTAACCAGCAGAGCTCTAGGCAGGCCCAGGTTGATTTTTTAAACAATTACTTTGCCACCATATGCCATTTTCCAAGGCAATGAGGGCATCAGGCCACTCAGAAGACCAACCTGGACTCTAAGTGGTGCTGCTGCTGTTGGAACTTGCCGCTGCGGCAGCTAAGTAGGAATCCAGAGGCCACACTAATGAAGTTGTAGTTTCACCTATGCCCAGCCTCTGCCTCCCCACCATTGAGGAGATCCAGAGGAAAGAGTTGCAGCCAGTAAACCAGTACTTGGCAGAAATGCTAGCAGAGACACGCAATGGGAGAAACAAAAGCTGACTGATTTTGACACATTAGGGGTGAAATAAGACAGAAATGTATTATTCAATAGGTAAAATGTAAAAGCTGGGAAAAAAGATAACAGGATCTAGATAGGAACCTATAGCACCAATAAGTTGGAATGAAGGCCAGAGGTGAATACACATGAAGTATGAGGCAGATCAGGAAAATTCCAACTCATTTCAAAGATACTTGGTAATAAACCTGAACACAAATCAAGACCTTTTTAAGACCACATTTAAAATTCCCACCTTGGAAAATGGAAAATTATTTCCTTGAAGGAAAGAACTAGGCTTAACTCTCAAATGAGTTTTAAATAATCCAATACATGAAATATTAATTTATAAGGTCTTTGATACTATTAATTGAATAAATACCTCAATTATTTTATAGCTTAATATTAAGCAACCATGTAAACATATTTTCATGAGTTAGAAAAGTGAAACTTAAACCTCTTCTCTCTCTTACAGCTTATGTATAAGGCAAACAGGTACTTACCAAGTGCACTTGTTGCATCTTCAAAAAGGTTTGACCGAGAAGAATCTCCTGATGTACTGTAAGTTTTAGAGAAATTACACTTTAAAAAGTATGTTAAATTTCATTTACATTTAGTTTAATAACTATCTGACTTATAAATAGATCCTTAATGACTATCTGACTTGTAAATAGATCCTGTGATTTTTAATTAAATATAAAAATCTGGCTACAGTATTTAAAGAGTCTCTTCTGTACTCAAGAGTTTTATCTCTATCATTTATAGTTTGGGGGAAATTTTCTACCTTAATAATACTCCTAAGTCTGAGGATACATCATTTTAAATGTTTATATAAAACTCTGTACAAATAGCTTATCTACCTAACAAAGAGATAATGTACATTTCTTTGAAAGAATTAAAATGAAAAGTTAAATAATCAATAAAGCAAGTCACAGCAGAAGAAATATCAAAAGCAATACACAATAAAATAAAACATAAAGAAACCAAATTAGGCTGGAAATATCTTTACTTAGTAAGGTCTTTTAAGTTGGAACAAGGAAGCTGAAAGTGGAGACACTCAAATCAAGAAATACAGTATACTGGGGCCAGCAGGTGGCATGGTGGATAAGGGCGCTGGACTCCCACATGGCCGACCACGGTTCGAGTCTCGGACCTGGTGGCTTGCTTTCTCACTTTCTGTGTGTGTGTGTGTGTGTGTGTGTGTGTTAGTTTGGGGGAAATTTTCTACCTTAATAATACTCCTAAGTCTGAGGATACATCATTTTAAATGTTTATATAAAACTCTGTACAAATAGCTTATCTACCTAACAAAGAGATAATGTACATTTCTTTGAAAGAATTAAAATGAAAAGTTAAATAATCAATAAAGCAAGTCACAGCAGAAGAAATATCAAAAGCAATACACAATAAAATAAAACATAAAGAAACCAAATTAGGCTGGAAATATCTTTACTTAGTAAGGTCTTTTAAGTTGGAACAAGGAAGCTGAAAGTGGAGACACTCAAATCAAGAAATACAGTATACTGGGGCCAGCAGGTGGCATGGTGGATAAGGGCGCTGGACTCCCACATGGCCGACCACGGTTCGAGTCTCGGACCTGGTGGCTTGCTTTCTCACTTTCTGTGTGTGTGTGTGTGTGTGTGTGTGTGTGTGTGTGTGTCTTTCTGGTCAAATTAAAAGATAAGATGAATGAATAAAAAATTAAAAAAAAATACAGTATACAGAGAAAAGGCAGAGGTGGGATAAATCCAAATTCTAACTTAAAATCAGTTTAAAAAGACTTAAAAGTTTTTGTTGGAGAACTGCAGAGGCGTCTGAAATAAAAAATATCATAGAAGACCATGAGAGAAAGACAAAGAAAATAAACTAAAGTTTACGGAAGTGGTAAATAGGTAATAGTACGTTTTAAAAAAACCACACACACACAAAAAAACACACATTGCTCCAATTTTCAAAACAAAAACACATTATACTACAGTTCTAAGAAAGCCCTTGTCAGCATAGCAAAACCTAGAGAACCCAAGTTTAAATTCATAAATGACTTAAGGTTTTCTAAGCATTGGTTCATTCATCAACAGAAAGAAGTCAAAAACAGTATATATACCCCTAAGTATTATGAGCAGGATTACTGCTAGTAAAGTATCTGGCATCGTAACAGCCAACATGATCGTTACGATTAAAATAATATTTGGGGGGAAAAAACAAAGAAAATAATACTTTGGAATAATTTTTGGAACTTTCTTCATTAACTAAATAGAAAAGCTAGCATGTGGAGATTATAAAAATGTCACAAAAGAACCTTATATACAAATGAAGTAATTTATGCTCAAGACCTCTACCCAGAGACAACCACTACTATACCAGATTCCATCTGGGTCTTGTTTTTTTTTTTTTAGCTTCTGTTTATGTGCTTTTTAAACTTAACTTTTAAACTTAACAATTATTCTATGGCAACGGGAACCAGCAGTTAGCGTAATGGCTATGTCGCTGGACTCCCACGTAGTCGACCGCGGTTTGCGTCCCGGACCCGGTGGCTTAAAACTCACGCCAGGCGCGTGTGTGGGCGCGTGCGTGCCCAAGATCCCGAGAGGAGAATGGAGGAGAAGGGATTGTGGCATGACCATTCCCCCTGGGGGGTGATTTCTCGCTTTCTGTCTCTATGCCTCTCTCTGTCTGTCTGGTGAGCGCACGTGCCCTATAGCGAAAATCTCTCAAAAAAAAAAAAATTCTATGGCAGCATAATCAAATTCCTTAATTTCTTCTCACAGATACACAGTATTCCATTTAACAGACCAAGCCAAGCTCTTATTAAGGAATACTGATTTAGTTTAATACTTTTAAATTCTTTCAATGGTTAAATTAATCAGTTTTCCCTATTGTGTGGTTCTCTTGCTTAGGAGAGAATTCCCAAGTCAAGATTATTCATATTTCTCCCCTTGTTCTCAAGTAGTTTTACATTAGAGCTTTATCCAACTAGAATTTATTTCTGAGTATGTACAGTATAAGAGAATCCATCTATTTCTCCTTCCAAATGGTGGAACATTTCCCCTACAGGGATCTGAAATTAAACCTTTATCTTAGATAACGTTTCTATACATATTCAGGTCTATTTGTAAACCACTGTCTATTTCACTGAGCAACCTTTTCTAAAATGAGCCTCTGTCAACTGAATCTAAAATCAACTAAAATTAATCATTACTCTGTATAAGGAGGTCCTCAAAAAGGTTACAGAAAATGGTATTATGAAAAAGCTGTGCTTGGATTTCAAAACTGTTTGTAACAAAATAAACTCATACTTTAATTCTATTTTTTTCCACAAACTTTTAAAATTTCAGTGTACATTTTAGTATCCCATAGGCTGGTCCCTCTCAGAATGATTTGTACAATTTTTACAGATTGTCTAAAAAATTTATTTTTAGTCATTAAAGCTAAGACTAAGGTACACCTAAACCACCAGTTTCCAATCGTGATTCAGCGTAACCACTTCCTCTGCCCTACCCACAGAGGAAACCATCCATCAGTTAGTATGTCGTTCTGCTATCTTTTTTGCTACACATTAGCATATATGCCCACAAAAAAAGTACCATCTTATTTTATGTTTTTTTGCCTATATTGTTCGGTAACCTGCTTTTTTCACTCAATAACAAAGTCTTGAAATCATATTCACTTAATATACTGGATCTTCGGAAAAGTCATGACTCATATTTGCATAAAGAAACACAGAAAAATATGTCATGACTTTTTCAATGACCTAAAATTTATGTACCAGATATTAGGATTTATCAAATTTTAGCAAGCCTAAGACTCTCTCAGAAAATTCTGGCTTAGAGGTCTAAGGTAGGGCTTAAGAAACACAGTCCTAGACAAGCCACTGCTGCAATGGATTTCTGTACTTCTGAGTAGTGAACCACCTACAGGTCAGGTTGTTCCCATCCACAAGGCATTCAGGATGATTCCAGTACATCCTCCAAAATAACACAGTCCTCTGCACAAGCAAAATTTCTCTAAGGTAGATATCAACAGGTGGAATTTGCACTGTAGTAAGTAGTTTTTAAATAACGAAACTGACCCCAAAAGACAAATCTGTCATAACAAAACATTAGGCAGTAGTGATAGACAAACTTTCTAAGCAATCCCAAATTCAAGCCAGCATATCTCTTAATAATTACTCACTAAGTTTTCTATTTAATAGGATACTAGATGTTTTACAGGACAAACAAAGAGACTAAGGCACCCTTAAGCAGCTTGTTTTCTGAGTTCCTCTCATCCTTCCCTATTCTCTGAAACGTAAATTTGAGAAAGAAAATTAAGTAGTTGGAGTACAAAGTCCAACTAAGTAACTCTAATGCCTGCTTTCCTGGATCACTGCCCATTAATTCATTTATGCAACCTTTGTTGGTCTAAAAAGGCAGCCTTGACTCTGTAGATAAATAAAACTGTTTCCCCCAAGAAGAAACAAAAATAGAGACAATAAAGAAATCAGAACACAATATTAGCACAATATACTGATCAATTAGTGAGACATCTCACCACCCCCCCCCCAAGGGGATGGCCATACTGCAACCCCTTCTCTGTTCTCCTCTTGAAATTTTGGGCAAATAGGTGACTCTGATCCCCCAAACAGGGCTGACTAGGCCAGACATCCAAAACCATCAGGCAGAACACTAAAATGTAGGATCACGATCACATTCTTTCTGATCACTGTGCATCTACCATACACTCTTCTATGTAAGTAAATATTTCCAGTAACTGTGCAGTTTTTTCCACCATGCCTAAGTCCGATTCCGAGTTGCACCGTGTCACAAAACACACAGTCAGGCAAGGCTAACCATAATGAAGTTCAAACTTTTTGATTAGTAGAGTCCCCAGTATGATTCCCAACCACAGAAGCCTAACTACAGTGTTTGGTTTGGTCACTTTGTTGATCCTTTGGAGAGGAAGAAAAATCTGCTCAATAATCCTAACTGCCAACTTCCCACAATAAATTATTCCCTGCTTCTAAAATAACCCAGCACATTTTTTTTTTAAAGATCTACATAGGCAGAAGCTTAAATTTCTACACGTTTACAAAATGACAGCAAGTGAGAATCTGAAACAATCCACAGGTTCAACAAAGGGTGTCAGATGAAATACCAACTGCTGACTCTTACAGATCACTTTACCATGTACCACATGCTACTTTTTCATCTTTGACACTTAACTCTCACAACAATTTTATGCCATCCACTTTAGAAAGGAAGGAAAAACTCAAAGATATTATATTAGTTTTCCTAAGGTTACAAGAGGTAAGAAATATTACACCAACAGGTAGCTTAGTGGTCAATGTGGACTCCGACACTGTCGACCACAATTCGAGTCCCATACCTGGCGGGTTGAAAAAAAAAATCACGCTAGGCACATGTGTGTCTATGTGTGCGTGCCCAAAATTCCAAGAAAAGAATAGAAAAGGGACTGTGGTGTACCCATCCCTTATTTCTAACTTTTCCTCTCTGTCTCTATCTCCAGTAAGCACATGTACACTATGGGAAAAAAAAAGAAAAAAGAACTAATTAAACACAATGCCATACTGCAATAAAAATATTTACTGATGGAGGAAAGATACTTACGATACATGTGCCAATGATCAGACAGAATGTAGGTCAAATACAAATAATGACTGCAACATTATGCCATTTTATAATTCCTGTTCCTTTTGGTCATTTATATTTTCTAATGTTTCTACTCAAAATAAAAAATGACTTTGAACCATTTCCCATCCAATTTCAATCGATCCACAATAAAGAAACATGCACTGTGGAAATTTTCCAGTACCTATATTCGCCTAAGTAAACTATCGAAACAGATACAAACTTATGTCTTATAGTTCAAAAACCACAATCAAAACAAATAGATGCATAAGTTCTTGTTACACACGTATTTTGAGACAGTTTCCTAGAATCAGTTCTGACCTGTCAGTTGATGTTGGACTTGTAGCCACTGGTGTATCTGCTGGCTTTTCTGCAGGTTTCTCTTGTTTAGTTGCACTAGCAGGTGCAGGCTCAGAAGATACTGTTGTTGACACTGGAGTGATAGATGCAGGTGTGGAAGCAGGAGCCAAAGCAGGAGTCGGGGCTGGGGCTTGAGCCACAGCTGGTGCTGTGGAGGAAGTAACTGTGGTAGTGGTGGCAGGATTTGATTGCTGAGTTGTAGTGGGTGCTGGTGTTGTCACTGCTTTGGGCTAAACACATTAAAGAGAAAAACAATTATGATAAAATATATTACTTCCTGATTTCTAATTCACCCCCAGGGGGTGATTGCTCGCTGTCTCTCTCTGTCTTTATGGTGAGCGTACGTACCCCATAACAAAAACCTCTCCAAAAAAAAAAAAAAAAACCAATAAGAGGCTAGTGCAAAGTTGAGAGAGGAGGCTTTAAAAAGACCCAAGTAGCAAGCCAGCAGGCAACATGGAGATTAACGTGGCTGTATCCCATATGGCTAACTGCACAGTTTGAGTCCCAGACTTGGCAGCTTGTTGAAACACATTAAGGGCGCTTGTATGTGCATAACCAAAATCCCAGAAGAATGAATGAAGGTATGGCCAATCCCCCAGGGGGTGATTTCTTTTTCTCTCTAGTGAGTGTACGTGACTTATAGCAAACTACAAAAGAAAAAAGAAAAAGAAACACACATACACAGAAAAAAACCACACAAGTAGCATTTTCTCCCTCCTTTTCCTATTCTAAGACTATTTAGTTCTGTAACACTTTTGTTGTTTCTATTATTGTTGGCATTTTCTTTTTATCTATAGATTGTGTGTGCTTGTCAGAAAGAGACAGACAAGGGAGGTGGGGAAGTAAGACATCATCCTTCCCAAGGGAAATGGCTGCGCCTCAATCTCTTTGCCTCCATTCTCTTTTCAGGATTCTGGGTACTCATGCACACACACCTAGCATGTCCCTCAAGCCGCCTGATCCAGGACTTGAACAACACAGCTGACCATGTGGAATCCAGTAACCCAAGCCACCCATGCCATCAGCTGACTCCTAGTCCTTTAACTTTTTTAATATAATGCTCTGCATATTAATGTCCTAAAATTCAAATGAACTGAAATCCTCAGGTAATAAGTTATTCTGTATGAACTGGAGCTTCACAAAAGTTAAGTTTAGATTTTTAAACAAGTCTTTGTAACAACCAATGTAGATAAAAAAATATTTTAAATGTATTATAGCCATTTCATGCTTTCATTATTTGTAATCAATATAATACTGATTATATTGATGTCTTATGTCTTTAAGGTCTCAAAAGTCAGTGAAGAGCATTTCTTATTCTAAATAGTATCAAGCCGCTATCTATGTTTTTTGAAGTTTTTCTTCTTGCCTTTTCCTCTCTTCTCCGTAGTAATGGCATTCCTCACTGCTTCCATGATGCCTAACTGTAGCACCTTTCTTCTCATAGTTGACCTCTCAACTATTAACTTAAAAATAAAACCACCACGAATATGAGCACCCTATATAAAAACAAATTGCCTCCAAATAGCTGGTCCTCAAATAGACACACCAATTGGGTCCTTTTCTGCTTAATTCTTAAGTTATGTTCTGAATAGTCAGAATTACTATAATAAAGAAGTAAAACTAATAAGAAAACACATTCAAATGTGTGCCTATCACATTTTCCATTATGAACTACACATGCTAAAACTAGATAAGAAAATGGCCTATTATTCAGCCAAAAGAAGGAAGGAAATTCTGGCACATAAAGTAATACAGGTAAATCTTGAAAACATAATGCCAAGTGAAATAAGCCGGTTACAAAAAGACAGATCCTGCAAGATTCTGCTTGTATAGGGAACCTAGAATAGTCCAATTCAGAGACAGAAATAATGCATGACAGTGCTGGGGGGAAAATAAATGGAAAGTTAGTGCTTCAGTTTGGAAAGATGATAAAGTTCTAGAGATGGATGGTGGAGATGACTATACAACAGGGTGACTATTTAATACTGAAGTGTACACCTAAAAATGGTTAAACTGGCAAATTTTGTGGTATACATATTTTACACTAAAATAAATAAACAAAAACTAAAGATGTTTTTAGACTTCCTGACATGATTCTGCTTCTCTATGAACTTTAACATTTAATAAGTACTTAAACACAGCAAATATGTTTCCAGATAGATAAAAAATTTAAAATCCAAAATATGTTTAGCCATCTGTTTCCCAATAAAAATGTATTTACACAGTAATTAAAATTTATTTCTTGAATTCTATTTTCTACTACTCTCAATTATTTTCCAACTTAAAAAACAAAACAAAACAAAGAACAGGTTTACTCTACTTTTGGATTTGAACCAGTAGATTAACTGGTTTCATGTCTTTAGTTGTCTTTTCCTTTTTTAAGGTTCTAAAAGTCTACTACTTCACTAAGAATTATCACTGAAAACTTACATTCCTTTTCTGCCCTGAGGAATTTGTCAGATGTAGTAGTAATTAATTTACCAAGTCCTTTCAAGGCACTCCTTATTTAAAAACTAGAAAATAAGAAGCATTCTATTTCTTTCTCTTTCTTTCTTTCTTTTTTTGGAGAGATTTTTGCTATAGGGTGTGTGCCCTCGTTAGAGAGATAGAAAGTGAGAAATCAGCCCCCCCTCTGGGGGGCGCGCCCGGGCGGGGGGGGGGGGGGGGGGTATGGCCACTCTGCAATCTCTTCCCCTCCATTCTCCTCTTGGAATTTTGGGCATGTACACACACACACACACACACACACAGTGTGAGTTTTAAGCCACCAGGTTGGGACTCAAATGCGGTCAACTATGTGGGAATCCGATGACATAACCAGGTCATAACCTACTGGTCCTAGAAACATTCAGTTTCTAAAGAATTATATAATTGATTATTTTAATGACTTCAGTACTCCAGCAAGAATAATTTTAATATGACATTTTATATTTTAATTAATTTACATAAAATTATATAATTCTAACTGTATAAAATTAGTAACTTTATGACTGATCAGAGGCTAGGGATGTGTATACATTGTGTCTATGGGATGATTGCTTTTTACAGCTTACAAGCATAATGATACAGAATGAGGTTGGAACTTACTTTTGTCACCATAACCACCACAAAGTTTTTCTCATCAATTTTATATTCTTTGAGAGCAGTATCATCATTGAGGATTTTTCCTAGTAAGAAAAAAGTTAATAAAGTACAGTAATCTTTATCATACACATAACTAAAGTCATTATAAAACAACTTCCTATTGATCACAAATGTCAATTCTATCAATTAACATTTTTTCGAAGAAAAACAATGACCAGTCGAGATAAACATACCAATATAAATGGAAACGCATTAGTTACAAAGGCATAAGCATTGAACAAAAAGATGTCAAAATACATAATGTATAGAGAATGCCAACCTTTTAAATGCCCTACTTGTAATTATACAGATTTGCTGGGCGAGAAAACATGAAATAGGCCCTGAGAAAGTAGAGATCATGAAGAAAAAGAATTCAATGGGAAATAACCCATATTCTTTCCTGACAGGAGAAGAAGAGGAGTGACAAACTTCCTGCTCTCCAAAATAAGTTACCTGACAAATCAGAAGTACTCTGATGCTATAAGATACTAAAAGGTACTTCAGAAAATGACAGCATAACAAGAAAAGGCAAGATGTACTTAACTCATTAACACATTAACACACAAAGAATTATGTAAGAGAGCAGTCACACCGAAGGTCAAATGTTATGTCAGGATCTCTTCTTTGAGTTTTAGGTTTTCATTCTTAGTAAGTTATTTAATGGGGCCAGTAGGCAGTGTGGTAGTTAAAGCACTGGACTCCCACATGGCCAACCATGGTTTGAGTCTTGGACTTGGCAGCTTGAAATTCACACCAGAAACATGTGTGTGCATGCCTAAAATCCCCAAGAGGAGAGTGGAGAAGGGATTACAGTATGTCCATATCTCCTGGGGGGTGATTTCTCACTTCCCTTTCTTTTTCCAGAGGGCACCATACACACTACTGTAAAAACCTTGGGGAAAAAAAGAAAGAGAGAAAAGAAAAAAATGTGTATATTAAATCAAAAGCTATAAGCATTAAGGCAGAAAAGAGAATAGGAATGAGAATAGAGACCGAGACCAGGAACTGGCAATTTTGAGTTTTATGCCTACTTCTTTAGGCCTCTAAATTCTGATCTGTAAAAAATGGTGGTATTAAATTGCCAGACTAACATTTTCTCTAACCTCTCTAAGTTAAGAAAATACTACAAACTCTCTACCCAATCCACAAAGACTCACCTACACAGGAACTACAATATCAAAACCAACGACAGTGTCCAGGATTTCCTTTGAAGAACAAGAACCCTTTTCCTACTGAATTTGATACCTATTTTTAAAGACACTGCCTCAGACAGTCCACAGCACTGGCATATAGACATATGGGCCCGGAGTACCCAAGAAGACCTTGGGACAGGAACCCAGAACCTTCCTACATGGTTCAGCATCAGAGAACAATATAAAATTTCCCTTTAAGAAATATTTTCTGGGTTACCAGTGAGATGAATTAAAATTGCAATTTATTCCTATCCTTTATTTCTTTTATTAGCGCATCCTTTCCTTATTGATTTCTTTTTCTTTTAATTTTATTTCTAAAAACTATAGCCTGAATATTAATCTTCCTCCCCACCCCATTACTTAAGTATTTTTTTTTAAAGAATTATTTTACTTTATTCATCATCGTTGTATTTATTTGACCAGAGACAGAGAGAGAGAGAGAGAGAGGGAAAGTGAGAAAGCAAGCTGCCAGGGCCAGGATTTGAACCACAGCAGGCCACGTGAGGAGTTCAGCATCTCAACCTCTATGCCACCTGCTGGCCCCATTTAAGTACCTTTTGACATATAAGGTTTCCTATATTCTTCAGTCGATTTTGGCTGTTTATTTAAAAAACACATAAGTTGCCATTTAATTTTATAGGTATAATTCCAAGTATACTAATAATCAGTATAAATCACTTCAATTCAATAGACAAAAAAAGATGCTCATTCAATGTGATTAAAAACACAGAAGCCAGTTATATTATGCTTACAAAAGATAAAACCTAAACAAACTCAACATCACTGGATGGAAAATACATAGGACAAGTATAAACAAAGAGAAGACTGAATATTAGTATATTCAAATGACTGTTCTTTCACTGCTTCTATGTGCGCAATCACGCTTCTGAAGAATTGATTTGAATGTACTACAATTTGGAAAATATTGTTCCTAAAAGAGTATCATATTGTCAGCAAGACATGGTATCTTAATTTCAACATTGAATTCATACCTGCATAAATTAGTTTTTGACCTGCTACTGGAAAGGCATCTTTCCCTTTTTCAGATTCAATCTTCTCTTTCAGGGCTTTCACCTATAGAAAAAAAAAAAAAAGATTCTTTGAAAAGGCCTAAACAAAAAATAACAATAAGGAATCTGGGTAAATGACGCGAGATAAAACCTTTTATACACTTTATTACTGCTTCCCAAAACTCTAAGGTCATGTCTTTCCTCTACTGTATCAAAAAGATTCATCTTTAACCTATTATTTTAATGCCATCTATTACAAATTTGTAGATTTTTAACACTTTACTAGTTGAATCGATAATTTAAAATAAAGGTTTCAAACAGTAAGTTCGACTTGTTTGAAGTTTATAGGCTTATTTCTCAAAGAGGAAAAAAGTAGAGCTAAGCTCTCTGATCTAAAAAATAAAATGGTCTCACTAACAATTTCTTCCATGTTAAATGATAATTACGAATGTTAAAAGGCAAATGATGCACTTTAAGAGTGTTGTAATGTTTTGTTATAATCCCAGGAAGGAGGCTTTATACAGACCAATGAAACCAGAGTCTATATGGTTAGGGCCTGGACATCAGTAGTTTTTTAGAATTTTTATGGGTACTTCCAAATTTTACCAAAGCTGAGAACCACTGGACAACTTAAATGGTCTGAAACAAGTACCTTGGCTTCTCTCGCATGCCTCATCTATAATATACAGAGAAACTATACACAGATGGCCTTTATGTCTCTTCAATTCCTAAACTTATGTGATAATAGGCTCATTCAGTATTTAAAAATGAGCCCAATCAACTTTGATAACTGACAGGTAGGGTGGTACAGGGATGTAAAAAGCAAGGAGACTTGACTTTCCCGTGTGCTTCAACCTAACTACTTTCATTAAAGGCAGAAGAATCTAGGCAAAAAATTCCACTCCCAGAATACTTCTTAAAGCTATGTAAGTAGAATACTCTGAGCTTTATTTGAAAAACTGTCTGATAAAAGGAATTACAAAAAAAGAGTTCTCTGGTACAACAAGAAAGTAATGACGTATACTTCCAAAATAAAAAAGCTGGGAATGTTTGTTTATCTTCAAGTACATTAACATACACAATTTCACATACTGGGACCAACGGAAACACCAGCCACTCAATTTTACTGACAGGGAAATGGAAATAAAGAGGTTAAATCGCCTGCCCCATATCATACTGCTACAGGAAGCTGGAACCCAAATCCATCTTTTAAGACAAGTTTTAGAGCAGGGTACTACTTTGCAAATACCACATAAATCACCCTTTCTATACCGATTATCCTGAAACAGATTTGTAGTATCACTGCTACTCTGCTCTCCAAAGTAGGCATCTATCACAAAAATCTCAATCCTCCTCCTTCCCACTTTCCATCAAGTGGGTCCAACTTCTGCAACAACTTGTTTCTAGAAACAGACATCATGGCCTTCAGCATCTCATCCACAGCACCAATGGAATTCTCAAATGTTGATAAATACTCATGAACTTCTACTGGATAGTCTTCATTAATTTCTTCACTTGCCATTATGACCAACTTGGGGCCATGAACACCTGTCTCCTGAACCATACCTATCATAGAGTTTTACCATCTGATAGAAAAATAGTATACTGAATTGGATAAAGACATGTAATTTATATTCCAAGTTTATATAGAGAGATTTTTGCTACAGGGCATGTGCGCTTACTGGAGAGAGAGAAACTCCCTGGAGGGATGGTCATGCTGCAATCCCTTCTCCTCCATCCCAATCTCAGGATCTTGGTCATGTATGTATGTACACGCGCCCGGTGTGAGTTTCAAGCTGCTGGGTCTGGGACCCGAACCACAGTCAACTATGTGGGAGTCCAGTGATATGACTATTATGCTATCTACTGGTCCCCTTTTTAAAAAGTTTTCACTTAGCTCAGTTTTGTATTTGAGATTTCTCCAGATTTTCAGCATGCACACACAACACGCCCGGCCTGAGTTTTAAGCCACGGGGTCCAGGATTTGAACCACAGTTAACTACATGAGAGTCCAACAATGTAGCCATTATGTCATTCCCTAAGCCACTGGGTCCAGGATTTGAACCAGTCAACTACATGAGAGTCCAACAACATAACCATTATGTCATCCGCTGGTCCTGGTGCCCTCAATAAATTTTAAGTGTAAAGAAGTCCTTGATGGGACCAGCAATTAGTGTAATGGCTATGTCTCTGGACTCCCATGTAGTCGACCGCGGTTCGAGTCTCGGACCCGGTGGCTTAAACTCACGCCGGGCATGTGTGTGCGCGTGCCCAAGATCCCAAGAGGAGAATGGAGGAAAAGGGATTGCAGCGTGGTCACCCCTTCTGGGGGGTGATTTCTCGCTTTCTACCTCTCTGTCTCTCTCTGTCCTTCTGGCGAGTGCACACGCCCAAGAAGAAAAAAATCTCTCCAAAAAAAAAAAAAAAGTCCTTGAAACCCAAAAGCTTGAGAACTGTAATCCTACATGCTAAAGGACTAGCCCTAACTCAGCAAAGTGAAGGCAGAGCACAGTGGGAGTCCTCCAAGGCAAAAAGGTAAATTTCCTTTCAAATTCATTGTTTACAGAGGAAGGAAAGAGATGCAGTATTTACAAGTGTGATTACTTGGTGAAAACCACAAATGAATTACAGACCACAAGTATCATTATGAATGAACTTAGCTTTTAGAATAGTACATAACGGTTTAACACGCATAGTGGGATGGCTCAATTCTCAAGTGCTGAGTAAACAGATGAATATAGCATAGAAATATATGAATAAAAATATATGAGGCAAAAAATTGAAGAAATAAAATAAGCGAGGAGGAATCTCGTTATTTTTAATTACCAGAGGGTATATGCACTCACCATAGGCAGCAAGAAAGGGGGGTAGAAAGGCCACCCCACCCCTCACCAACCCCCCCACACCACCACCCCAAATAGAACATGGTCACAATGCCATCCTGCCAGGATTTAGGGTACACATGCATACATGTCCCAGCATGCTTTTCAAGCTGCCAGGGTTGGGATTCAAATTATGGTTAGCCATGTGGGCTTTGGTTCCCATAACATCAGACTATGGGCCAGTCCTGGAATATCATTCTTCAGAGAGATAATTTTACTATAGGGTGTGTGAGCTCGCCAGAGATATAGAAAGCAAGAAATCACACCCCAGGGGAGATTGCCGCACCGCAATCACTTCTTCTCCTGTCACCTCTCAGAATCTTGGCACGCCCGGGACTCAAAACTACCATTAACTACTCAAAATTATGCATACACACATGCCCAGCGTGAGTTTATGCCACCGGGACTGGGACGCGAACCATGGTTGACTACGTGGAAGTCCAGCGACATGGCCATTACACCAACTGCTGGTCACAGGTAACTTTTTAAAAGACAGGTTGATATGTATTTCTCTATCCAACAGAAACTATACTTTTATTTCTAGCACCTATAGAATATTTAAGAATGTAGGTCATGGGGCCAGTGGGTAGCATAGTGGTTAAGGTGCTGGATTCCCACATGGTGAGCCCTGGTTAGAGTCTCAGACCTGGTGCCATGCTCGCTCGCTCTCTCTCTCTCTCTCTGGTGAGCACATGTGCTCTATACCAAATTTAAAAATAAAATGAAATAAATTATTCATTAAGAATAAAAGACTACAGGTCATAAAGAGTATTTTACTATATTTCTAAAAATCTAAATAAATAACCCACCCATTCTCCAGCTCTGTATATCAAAAAAGGACAAGGGGGCAGAAAAAAATATCTCTACAAATTAAAAATAGCAGGATGGGAAGAAGCCCTCCAATCATTTATAATCAAATAAATTTTGTTTTGAAGAATCAAAAACTGTGATTAAAGATTAAAAAGATGAAAAAGAGAACTTTGTATACATCAATATTTATATGAAGTAATCAGAGCAGGCTGGTGGCAAGGTGGTTGAAGGTATCCAACTGTGTGGTTCAAGTCTTGGACCAAGTGGTTTGAAAAATCACACTGGCCACATGTGTGTGCATGCTCAAAATTCTGAGGGGGAGAAACAGAAAGGACAGAGGCATGACCTTCCCTCTTGCAGGGTGATTTGTCACTTCTGTCTTGAGCACATGCACCTTCTTGCAAATTTGTAAAAAAAAAAAAAAAGTAATCGTAGACTAACACTAAACATTTTATTGAACAAAGAAGAAAAATTAATAAGCTAGGCTTGTAACTTAGAAAAAAAAGACAAGAAATGCAAATAAAGAAGTGAGAAAAGGTATAAAATGGTTTGTGGAGAAACGTGCCAACAGAGCACACAATTCAAAATTAATTTCAGTCAATAAACAGAAAAGTTCAACTCATTAGTAACCAAAACCACAAACTTTGATATCACACATTATTAATCCAGTAGACTTTCAACCTGAAAAAGACTGTTTCAAATAATTTTGGGGATTAAGTGTGAAGAAAAATCATCTCAGAGAGTATCATATAACTAAAATTCCAGAGGGCAATATGCCAAAATGCCTCAACATTTTTAGCAAGGGAGTTTCTTTGACCCAGTAATACCACTTCTGGAAATGTAAAATAACTAGATTTGGGGAATGCATTCATCTGTCAATATTCTGATAATGCTCCTTTAAACTGTAACCCAACAATGATCTTTACTTCTAATCCATTTGTCTTCTACCCATATGACACAGGCTTATGGGTAGAATTTTGGGATCCATAAACTGCTCCATCTTTGAAATGGCAAGAGACCAAACTCCTATTCCTAACTAGCTCTCAATAACTGCTAACTATACTTGGCCTTGCACCTCAATGGTTTCTAGAGTTCTTCTTCACTTCCATCTTCAATACCATTCTTTTCTTTTTTTTTCTTTTTTCTTTTGGAGAGGTTTTTGCTATAGGGCGCGTGTGCTCGCCAGACAGAGAGAGACATAGAGACAGAAAGCGAGAAATCACCCCCCAGGGGGGATGGTCATGCTGCAATCCCTTCTCCTCCGTTCTCCTCTCGGGATCTTGGGCACTCAAGCACACGTGCCCGGCCTGAGTTCTAAGCCACAGGGTACAGGATGCGAACCGTGGTCGACTATGTGGGAATCCAGCAACGTAGCCATTATGCTAACTGCTGGTTCCCTTCACTACCATTCTATTGAGCACAGATGATGATCCACTGTCTCTACCACCTTCTTCCTAATGTCACAGCTTTGCCATCTGCTGCTCCTGGCAGGCAAAATTGCACTATTTGGTACAACACAATAGAACTTATCTCCAGCAGTACTCAATTACCGAACATTTTCATTTTTTTAAAAATTTAAGTTCATTTATGGGGCTAGCAGGGTGTGGTGGTTGGGGATGCTGGACTCCCACATGGCCAACCACACTTTGCGTCCCAAATATGGTGGCTTGCTCTGTCACTTTCCCTCTCATTTCTCTCTGGTGAGCAAGTGCCCTATAGAAAATTAAAATAATTAGATAATTCTTAAAACAAACAAACAAACAAAAACACACAAATAAGGCAGTTCTAATACTATCTAGGCTAATTAGTTAATGAGAAAATAATGAGATTTAAGGAGTCAGCAGGTGGTATAGCAGTACATCACTGGACTCTCACATGGTCAAACCCAGTTAAGTCCTGGACCCAGTGGTTTGAAACTCACGCTGGGCACATGTGTATATGCGCTCAAGATCCTGGGAGGAATATAGAGGAAAAGCAATTGTGGCATAGCCATCTCCTTTGAGGGGGAATTTTTCACTTTCCTCCTCACCATCTCTGTCTCTTTCTCTCTGGCAAGCACACACACCCAAAGGCAAAATCCTTTAAATAAATAAAATAATAACCTTTTAATTTTTTAAAAAGTTTTTTGTTTTAGGGAGTGTGCAGTCACCAGAGAGACAGTGTGAGAAAGTGAGAAATGTCCCTCTCTTTAGAGGAGGGTGGATGTGGGGGGAAGAGGGGATGGCCACGCCACAATCCGTTATTCTCCACTTTCCTCTCAGGATTTTGGGCATGCATTCACATGTGCCTAGAGTGATTCTGAAGCTCCTGGGTTTAAGACTTGAACCAAAAGCTGGCCATGTTGGGTCTAGTGACCCAACTTCTATGCCACCTGCTGGCTCAATAGAATTGAATTTGTAGCAATTATCCATTAGCAAAGAAAAGAGATTTTCAAAGCCATTTTTGTTTAACAAAAGAATTACAGATCTAGTGTATATCATAGGCAAACCTTTCTTTCTGGTTCATTGGGTGCTATCCCTCCTTTTGTGAAACTGGCACAAAGAGTATATTCTGAATTCTCCCCCAGAATAGGTTCATGCTAATTTAAAAAATAAAGTTGATTATAAAAATGTCACCTGATTTTAGTGCAAGTAAGAAAAATCTCCCCACTGGACCAAGAAATGGAAGAACATAATATAGAAAAAGAGTTTTGTTTTGTTTTTTAATTTGCCAGAGGGCACCTAAATTCACAGAAGGAGGGGAGGGAATCTCCCCCTACCCCCCGCCCGCCCCATGAGGCATGGAATGCTGTCAATCCTTTTTCCATTTCTCCTTTGCTCTGAGATTTTGGGCATGCGTGCACATGTACCCAGTGTGTTTCTCAAGCTGCCAGGTCTGGGACTTGACCTGCATATTCAGTCATGTGAGATCTGGTCCAGCCTAGCCCTAGTGTTGTTTATTTTTAATTACTGAAACAATAACCCATTAGTATAGTTACTAATTATATTTATAGTTATTAATTATATAAGAACAGACAGTAAACAAGGGCAATCCTCAAATTGAGGTTGTATTCCAAAGGCTATTATTTAAATATATTTGAAATCCAGAATCCATTTTTCCCACAGAATCTAGCTAGGTAAAACGGTATTTAGGCTCCTAAGCCAACCTACACACAACAATTTAATCTACCTTAAAATAGATAACAGTATGATTTCAATAATGCCAAAATTCACAAGAACTTGGAGATTAAGAACTCCTAAGATATTTGAAACCTTTGTGTGTGTGTGTGTGTGTATGTGTGTGTATGTGTGTGTGTTTAGGTTCTTGCCATAAAGCACAAGCGTTCACCAGACAGAGGAGGGAAAGTGAAAAATCACCCCCCCACCCCGGCCATGCTACATTCTCATTCATCCTCCTCTCGTGATTTTGGGCACACACAACAACACACATCCTGCATGATTTTCAAGTCTCCAGGTATGGGACTCCAACTACAGTCAGCCAAGTAGGAATCTGCCTTAACCCCATGTCACCTGCTGGCCCCAATACCTGTAATTTCCAAAGTTTCTATTTAGGTAAAGGATGGATCTTGCTAGTGCATCAACAACAAAAATCTGCCTACCACATTCAACTAGAAACATGTGTGGGAGGGGGGTAAAGGGAGGGAAATCATTTTATCTACCTGTTGAAGTACCTAGAACCAGCTCAAGTACAACAGTCATTTGTAGCTGGTCTACTTTCCCTGCTGGAATAGGTTTACATAACGTTTGAAAGGTTTATAAAGTTCATTCAGTAGTAAAATTAGCTTTTTGAGACACTACATCAAGGAATTTATTTATCCAAACTTTAGTGAGCAGAAGGCGTAGTGTCCTTTGGCAAGATTCACTGTTCTAGTAGGCTTAAACTTAGCATATTTTAAAAATTAGCAGAGAATTTTTTATAAATCACTTATCAAAATAATCTTGTTTCCAAGCCAAAATAGCAGGTCCTTGTTCACTGCTCTTACGCACTGTTCAAAACTGCTGATTATGCCAAAACGAGAGAAGACTGAATGTGCACAAACCCTTTTTAGAAAGAATAGTGAAAATACTGAGCAAAACAAAAATAAACTTATGAAAGCAGGATTTGTTTTAAAAATGCTAAATTTATTTCTAATTTCATGTTTATTTTCAGATCCATGGTCTCTCCTGATTTTCATACCAACTCTAAGGAAGCTAGGTCAATTATCATTACTCTCATTTTACTTACTGAGGAAGAGAGAGGTTTTTTAATACTGTGCTCAAAGACACAAGACAAGCACAAAGTGGGGGGAACATTTCCCTCCTGTTTATATACAGTATGGTATACTTGAAAGAGCCAGATTTAGCCAAAGTAAACAGAATCAAGAGACACTCTTGAGTTTGCTGTGTGGAGGAAAGAGAAACGGACAGCAGCTAAAGAGGGATGTAGAGACAAGGATTTTCATAAGAGGAGCGGGGACAAATCTGTATACTTTACAAATGGAAAAATCAATGATAGGAAAGAGAAAAGGAGATCTGAGGTCAGCTGATGGTTAGGGCAGATGGAGCTGACAGCACATGGCTCACCGTGCAGTTTGAGTCTGGAACCCAGTGGCATGAAATATACACTGTGTGTGTGTGTGTGTGTGTGTGTGTGTGTGTGTGTGTCTCCAAATCCCAAAAGGAAAATGGAAGACAAGGATTGTGGTGTGGACATACCCCTCTGTGGGTTGCTTTCTGACGTGCCTTACAGCAAATAAAGAAAGAAAAGGAGATCTGATAGAGTGCTGTCCTTCACAAATGACAAGGTAGAGGATATAGTGGGAAAGTGGAGGGCCTGGCTTTAGCACTATCTGCAGCAGACAGCTATGCACAGTAAGAGAAGCCTGGCAGGTAGACAGCTATGGTAAGACCCTGAAGAAGTTCCGTTCCAATCTTTTTTCTAAATTCTCAATTAAAATAAAATAATAATAATAAAAAAGTCATCAGCTAAAAGTAGGGCTGAGGTCACATGGTAGTTAAGGTGTTGGACAACCACAGTTTAAACCCCGGACCTGGTGGCTTAAAAATCACTCCAGGCATATGGGCATGCAATACAGGCCCAAAATCCAAGAGGAGAATGGATTTGGGCAAGGCCTTTCTCCCTGAGGGATGATTTCTCACTTTCCCTTTCTTTCTACCTCTGGCCAGCACATATGCACTATGGCAAAAACAAAAACAAAAATCCTAAAAATAATAAAATAAAAATAAAATGTGGGGAGATGAAATGAAATCTTCCTATGATAGTGTAAGAGTTAACAAACCCATAAAATGCATGATGGTCAGACACACTTGCACACCTCTGGATAAACAGATGCAAGCAAAAACTAAGAGTTGAAAGAAATCACGTATGAGGTTTTCCAACCAAGAACAACAGAGTGAGAGTAAGACCATGTCACTAAGCCCTATTACTGCCCTAAGCAATAGGTATACATCACTTCGAAGTCATATAATCTTCAAAATCCTATAAACTTACTGCTCTCTGTACTTGTATCCTAACTTTAAAACAGATGGGGGTCAGCAGGTGGTATGGTGGTTGAGGTGCTGGACTCCTACTTGGCTGACCACAGCTCAAGTCCTGGACCTGGTGGCTTGCTTTCTCACTTTCCTTCTTTCTCTCTAGTGAGTGCATGTGCCCTGTAACAAATTAAAAAAATATATATATATTAAGTAAGTAATTTGTTTTTTGTTTGCTTTTTTGAGAGATGTTTGCTACAGGGTGCCTGTGCTCACTGGAGAGAGAGAAAAACAGAGACAGAAAGTGAGAAATCACACACACACACACACCCGGGGGGGATGGGGGTGGCTACGCTGCAATTCTCTCTCCTCCTTTCTCCTCTGGGGATTTTGGGCACACACACAGTTTTGAGTTTTATGCCACTGTGTCCGGGACTCTAACTGCAGTCGAATACATGGGAGTTCAGCAACATAACCAATACACCATCTGCTGGTCCCTAAATAAGTAATTCCAAAAAAAAAAGAAAGAAAGAAAAATGAGGAAACAGGTTCCTAGCAGGTAAAAAGGCCACAAAGCCAAATAGCACAACCAGAACTGAAACTCAGGCAGCCCAGCTGACTCTTCCTAGGGAGTGATTACAATCACTGAATCTATTTGAGCCGAGCACCAGTGGAAGTGATAACATGAGGGGAATGGGAACCAGTAAAAAGGATCAAAGAGATTACAGATCTCATCAGAGTTGGAATCGGAGGTAATATGCAGAGGGATGCCAAGAGCAGATCACTGGGGAAAAGGCTAGTTACTAGCTGTAGAACTAGTAACTGAATCAAAGATCACTTGATAAGAGGAGACATAAGGAACAGAAATCCAGGGTATAGGCAAGACCATCTTTCATAGATACTTAAATTATCCAGGCCATTTTCTGTGCAGCCCTGGGTGACTTATGAGTTATCTTCTCCTCTTTCAAAGTTTGCTACAGGGCTTCTGCACTCACTCAAGAGACAGAGAGAAATCTTCAGGGGTATGGCTACATGGCAATCCCTTCCCCTTCATTTTCCTCTCAAGATTTTTGGACACACACTCCAGTGTGTTTCTTTAGCCACCGGGTCGCTCGTAATGTGGGCAGCTGCCTTAACCTCCATGTCACCTTGTGGCCCCATTTCTTCTTCTTAAAACATACACTATTACATATTTCACACAATGTGTGGTATGGGTTTCTTTTTTAAACAATGCCTACACCACATGCTACGAAGCTCAGAGCTAAGGTAATCCATCTCACATTTTTAAACTCATAAGACAAAGGCAGCATGACATCAGTTAAAAAACAAAAAAGAGTAACTCAAAAATAATTAACAATGTGTCCATGGCTAATAACTTCACTTTCTCATCTCCCATTTATTCATATCAGGCCATCTCAACCAAGCTTCTGGCCCCACCTCTAGCAGAGGACTCACTAATCACCAAGCTCACTAATAACTTCCAGGTTGCCAAAATCAAAGGTCATGGTTCTGTTCTTACCTTACTTTTGATTTCTCAAGCATTAGATATATTTGACTTTCTTCCTCCTTGAAACCTTTTCTTGAATTCTCCCCACCTCTTAAAGGTTAGTTACTTCTTGAGTAGCTTGTGTTCAATCCCCTCAGGTTGGAGCATCCCAGGACTCAGCTCTAGGCCACATCCTACTACCTGGCAACATTTTCACCAAGGTTCTACAATTACGGAAGTATACAAGTTAGACGGCTACAGACAGAAGGTAACTTGGGAATCAGGGCTTGATTGTTCCCAAGACACAAGTGCTGAAAAAGACAACTAGATCTAGTTCCAGGGATTGAAGCCAACCCTATATTGCCAGCCATCTCCATGTCTCTTCTCCAGCCTACACTCCTTATCTTAAAAAGTTTTGCGTGTCTACCTCAATTCTATTCTTGGCCTTCCACATCTCAGGGAAGAAAACACAATTTACAAAACCAGAATATAGGTGTCATTTTTGATTTCTCAATCTCCCTTACTCCAAGCCATCAATAAGCCTCATACCACCACTTCCCAAAACATATCCTAACCCTATGTACTCTCTCCTCTCTCCTGTCACTACTCTGAATCCCATGCTTTATGCTGTTCAGGCTGTCTAACTGATGATCCTTCCTGCTTTCACTCTTGTCCATCTTACTATCTATTAGGTTGTAGGGAAAGTCAGAATGTATTTTCCTACTTTTCTAAGGACAGATGCTCCTGACTTTCCAAACAACTCAATAAGATACTTACTATCCATATACCATCAGAGTAACTTTTTAAAAAAATGTATTTATTTATTTGTTATTTTTCCACATAAGTTTTGCCAGCGAGAGAGTGAGAAAACTGCCAAGTCTGGGACTTGAACTGTGGTTGGCTATGTGGAATTACAGTGCCTTAGCCACCACACCACCCACTGGCCCCATCAGACTAACTTTTAAAATAATAAATGAGGGTCAGTGGCTGGTGTGGTGGTTAAGGCAGCTGGATTCCACATGGCAGGTGCTCAATTTGAGTCCTGAACCTGGCAGTTTGAAAAATGTACCAGACACATTTGCATGTGTGCCTAAAGTTCTCAGAAATGGAGGAGAACGTCACATTACTATTCCCCCATGGGGTTGCTGTCTCACTTTCCCTTTCTCTCTCACCATCGAACACACACACACCCTTTAACAAATTTTTTAAAAAAAGTGGGGACCAGTAGGTGGCATGGTGCTTAAGGTGCTGGACACTCCCACATGGCTGACCACAGTTTGAGTCCTGGACCTGGTGGCTTCTTCTTCACTTCTCTCTCTCTCATCAAGTTAAAATAAATAAAGGAATAAACAAAATTAAGTAAATAATTCTTTTAAAAAAGTGGGACCAGTAGATGGCATAATGGTTACATTGCTGGTCAACCACAGTTCAAGTACCGAATCCAACAACTTGAAACTCAAGGTGGACTCATGCACAAGCGCATCCAAAATCCAGTGAGAATGGAGAAAGGATTGTGGCATTGCCATCCCCCTGGAAAGTGATTTCTCGCTTTTTGTCTCTGTCTTGCACATATGCCCTCCCTATAGCAAAAATCTCTCTCTCAAAAAAAAAAAAAAAAAACCATAAACAAAATATCTCTCTTCTACCTACAAAGGTTTCCCATTTTACACTGAGAAATTCTAGCCTACAATGCTTACATGCTCTGGACCTTTGTGTAATTACCCAATCTCTTACACTTCCTCCCCCCACCTCAGCAATACAGGCCCTTTTCTGATTCCCAAGACACATTTTTAAAAGTCTTATAAAAAGGAATTTAAAAAAAAGAAACTAAAAGAAAAAAATAACCCAAAATAAAAAAAAAAACCCTCTTATATGGAGCCAGCAGATGGTGCAGTGGTTAAGACGCTAGATCCCATGCAGTCAACCTGATAGTTTGAGTCTTGGACCCCACAGCTTGAAAAATACCACAGGCCCGTGTGCATGAATGATCAAAATCCTGAGAGAAGGGACTGTGGCATGGCCATCTCTCCCCGGGTATGTGTGTGTGTGTGTGTGTTTGTGTGTGTGTGTGTATGTGATTTCTCTTTCTGTCTCATGAACGTAATAGGCCCTATGGCCAAAAATTAAGAAAAAAACAAATAAGACAAAAAAAAAATTACAGGTCTTCAGTCTCTCAGTTCCTTCCAGAAAAAACCCTCATCTCAGAATGTTCATTATTATTCAGCTCTCAGATAATATCACCTTATTCAGAAAGGTCTCATGTGACTAGTCAATATGTAAGTAGCCACCCCGGCAAGCACTACTATATTGCCTCACCTTATTTTAATTCTCTACATAATACCTGATTTTTAAAATAAATACGCTATACTTGAATGGTAATTTTTTAAAGAGAATTTTTGCTATAGAGAATATACACTTGCTGAAAAGAGAGACAGAAAGCGAGAAATCATGCCCCGGGGGGATGGCCTTGCCACAATCCCTTCTCCTCCATTCTCCTCTAGGGTTTTCGGGCACACATACACATGTACCTTGACTGAGTTTCAAGTTGCAGAACTGCTGGAGACCATGTGAGAGTCCAGAGCCTTAACCACTACTGCACCTGCTGGTTTCTTGCTTGACTGTTTTATTTCACTAAACCACAGGCCCCATGACAGTACCATCACATCTAGTAAGTAACCACGACTCAAGAAATATTTGTGTTTTAGGAACAATAAATAAGGGAAGAAACATGCAAACACTGCACTAAGAGACAATGACTTAACAGTCCCCCAAAAGAATGTGGGGGGGGAGGGGGGACGACTAGCAGGTAATGTGGTGGTTACGGCACTGGACACTCCCATATGGCCAACCAGGAGTCCTGAATCTGGTGGCTTGCTTTCTCACTTCCTCTCTCTCTCACTCTTTCACCCTCTGTCTCTCTCTGGTCAAATTAAAAACTAAATGAATGAATAAATAAAATTGAATAAATAATTATTTTAATTAAAAGAATATACTGAATTTATTTAAAAAGTCTTTATTAAATGCCTACTATGTTCCAGGCATGGAAAAAGCAAATATAGTAGAAACCATACCAGATTTCCCGTTCTACCAATATGCCAAAAACCCTTAATTTCACCTCTGTGATACCATATTTTACTACTTAGTCTTTACTACTTAACTCTTTAAAAATCTAGAAACTTTTAAAATAAGGGTCTGTACCTAGCATAAATATATTGGGAAAATTTTACCAATAAGTGATGGCTGGCAAATTATATCAACATTATACCGATAAACCACAAAGTGAGGCAATTATTTACAGGTTATTGAACAAAATACTAAATATGCTGTATACAGAGGCTGACACTATTCCAGCTTTATAATTTTCTTATCAAAGACATGCAATGTATATATAGTCGTAATGACACACAGTGTAACAATTCAGCATTCCCACTATCTCAAATATACTGTTTTCTTTCCCAGTTATTCCAAGTACATAATCAGTGTCAGGGGTTAGCATCCTGCAGGATTAATCTGTACAGCTCACCCTCCTGTCATCAATTCAGTGATTCAATAAAAGACTTCACTACATTGCAATTATCTCAAAATTTTTATTTGTTAATGTGCTTATTTTTAATTAAAAAGTTCAAGCAACGGCAATACAGAAAGACTCTGGATCAAAGTTTAACAACCGTGCATTCCATTTTCCTCTAAATGTCCACCACACCAAATTTCAGGATTTTTAAGAATTTTATAGTAGTGGTCTACCTCACAGCTGAGAATGCTTCAGTGTGTAAACTACTTAAGATTCCCCCACAAGATTTTACAATAAGAGCATGTATTTAAAACAATAGCACACAATGAAAAACAATTTTTAGCCATTGTCTCCTTACACCACACAATTCTAACTTCTCATTTGCTTCTATATTATTTGAATCGGGAGAAGAAATATTATTATAAAGTATTTGTAATGATTAACATGGAAGGCAGATGAATAGCCAAATACAAAATGGTTCAATGTAAAGAAGTTTTGCTAGTTGAAAGGGGGCAAGTCACTTTCAAAAAAAAAAAGAAAAGAAGAAACTAAAGCTTTACAAACAACTGTTCTTACCTTTTTTTGTATACCCTTTAGTCCACGAGACACTGGATCCCATGTAGGTCAATTAAGCTCCCAGAAGACCCAGACACGTCCTACATGTCTCTGTACTCCCTCAGTCCTGCCAGAAAGGCTCACTAAACGTTTACCTGTCCAACAAATGAATCAGTCCCATGATCCCTCTTATCACAGTCCTTTCTTTCATTTTTTGCTTTTGCTCATCTTAACCTCTCAACAGTTTCTACACTGGCTACTTTAAGTTACTTAATTTTCTTAATTCCTTCTAAGCAAAAACCAAACAAGGACAACCCTTTAAGCAACCAAAACACAGGCCTTAGTGGCCCAAGTCTGTTCATTGTGGATATACTATAGGTCTCACCAAAATCCTCTTTTCTTTATTTTAGATCTATTTCTAATATCCTTGTTACCTAGTTCTCACAACAAATTACAAACAGGACACTCAGTGTTCTCCCCACATTAATACATCAGTAATACTCATTGTTTCTTTCCTTTGTGGAATTCTGAAGCATTGTATCAAAAGTAAATGTTCATTAAAACCCACCACTAAAGCTGGGTTAAAATAGCTGTCTTGGAAAACATTTCTAAAATTTAAAGTCATTTAGATGAAAACTGACAAGTTGTTTTCATCTAAATGTTCTAATTTTTGCTCCAGACTAACAGTGTTCTGTATAGATAAACACACAGCAATAAAATTATAATTTATATAAATAGCAAAAAACTGAAGCCACTCTAATAATGAGCTTCCCAAAAATATACTACTAGAAATATTACATTCCCTTGGAGGAAAAAAAAAAACCAAAAAACTAGAAAACAGCAAATGTAGTTAAGAACTCATACAAACATGGCCCAGAGATAATGTGCTTGTGAAGTATCTAAAGGCTAAGGAAATCATACAGCCTAAAGGGCTAAGGAAATTGTACATAGCATAAATATTCCAGAACTATAGAAAACCACTATATAACTTCAAGAAACCTAGATTTGTTTAAATAAGTTTTTAGGTTGTATTAATCTTGAATATTATAGATAGTTCCTGTGGCACCAACATTTATTAGCACAAAGAACCAATGGGAACTAGACATTTTATGTAGTTTTGCCTGAAATATTGAAAAGACAACTGCATTTAACTTTCATCCTTAAATGTATTAGAACACACTAAACAGTAAAAGAACAGTAAAGAAGTCGATTGTAATATCAATCCACAGCGCATTGTCATCACTTCCCAGGACTTTGAGAAGCTTCTCACGTTTAACTGATACGTCTTGTACCTTTAAGAATTTACCACACGGCACAGACCTACACATAATGGAGTACCTTGAAATCTAATCATTCTGTGCCACAATTCCATAAAGGTTAGGAAATATTCCTGTTTCTTAAATAAAGATGCAGAAAACTTGACAAGATTAAATGAGATAAGACATAACACTGTTATCTTCATTCAAAGGTATCTACGGATTAAATAATCACTTTTATTTACCGGCCATCAACTAAATATCATTTAACCCTCACATCTACTGACAGTAATTCACCCAAGGTCGCACCAAAAAAGAGCCAGAAAATGAAACTCGGGCCTATTCAATTAATACGAAGGTCTCTTAATCTCCACCTAAAATAGAAGCGACTGCTTTTTAAAGAATAAATGGCAGAAAGTTGCCGGTTCAAGCTTAGCATTATCACAATCTTGATGGTGTATAGCATCCCATTTCCAGAACATGAGCAGTTAATTCACACTCATGGCATTTTTAGATTCTTGGCAGAAAGTTGTACTGACTTCACACAGTGTCTGTTTTTGCAGTCATAAATACTGAAAACGGCATGAAAATTTATCACGTGGACTTTAAGACTTTCACTGCCGATTAGATTCAAAGGTTTTTTTTCCCCTCCTCCCCCAACCCGAAATGCGACTATCTTGGGGGTTGGGGGGGGAGCCCAAGGTTCCAACTCGTACTATTCTCAGACTTGGAACAGATAGGACCCGTGGAATCTGGAGTTGAGTTTGAGCCTGGATTTGAACAGTTCTAATGAAAAAACTCTTCATTTCTAAAGGGGCCTCAGAGTGTAATCGACGCCTAAGTGTGGGTTCGGTGGTGCAAAGTCCGTAGCAAACCGATCCAAAGTAATACGTGAAAATAAAGGAGTTAATAATTCTAAGAGCAAAGGGGGGAAGCACTCATTTTCACCATCTCTAGCCGCTCTCTCGGCAGCAGTCGGAACCCAATACTTTTTTCTTAAGGCTCATCATCTCCGGTTACCAACTCCTAGACCTCAGCGCCTAACCAGGTCCACGCAGGGGCAGTGGCGACGCTGCATCTCCCTCCCCCACCTGTGCACCACACCGGAAAGCCCGGCTCCACCGCCCGGGCTGCCCGGCCTCCCCTCCCCCTCCAGCCCACCACCACTAGCTCCGCGGCCCAGGCCTCGCGTGCCTGGCGGACGTGTGCTCCACGCCATCTGCCTCCAGGCCTTGGGCGTCCCG
>NW_006159776.1:2920567-2935786 GCF_000334495.1 Tupaia belangeri chinensis | reverse complement strand
CGCGCGCGCGCAGGCGCACGCCGGGGGCGTTGGGATTCTCTGGACTCCCCTCGTCGCGTCTGCAGCCTGGGCGGTGTTCTCCCCGTCCGCAGCCGCTCCGCCTACGTCCACACTCGGCCGAGCTGCCTGAGTTGCGCAATCTGTAGCCGGGGAAGCGCTACGTGGAGACCCGACTGAGTGGATGCGGAACCCTGGAGCCGAGGACTGGAGGGCGGCAGGTCGGGGCGGAGCTTAGGTGAAAGGATCACGGTAACCACAGCGATGGGCCAACACAGCAGGGCGGGCTTGGGCCTTTGTGGTGTGCACCGATTCTTTAATCCTGAGTGTCCTAACTCCAGCGCTGACCGCCCCGGAGCCTTCTCTCACTAGCCATTGGACGTGGGGCCCACTTTAAAGGACCGACTTAAAACGGAGATCAGGTTGTGTCATTCCTCTGGGCAGAAATGTCCAGGCGTTCTCGATCTCACGCACAGTAAAAATCCAACGTATTAATCCTGGATACATTTTCGCCTTGTCCTGTCTCCCCCACGTGTGCTTTCCGGGGGTTTACTAGGCACGTGCTCCGGCCTAGGCCTTCCTTTACGTGTGCCGTTCCAGCTCCCCTCCTTCAAATCTTCCCTCCAATGTTGCCTTCTCGGTGAGGGCCCCCCTGTTACCCTACATTAAAACAGCGATTTCTCTAGCTTCATTATCCTCCTAATTTTTCTATAACATCCATCATTGAATTACCATACAGTGTACATATGTATGATTTATCATCTTTGTCACTTTCTTCTAAGCCCCAGACTGAAGTTGCACAAAGGCAAAGACCTAAGAAACATGCCTACCGTGTAACAGGCACACAGTTAATATTTGTGGAGAGGGTGATGGTGTTTTAGGGTTCCTCAACATATAATATAGCACTCAACTTGGTGATTATTAGAGGGGAGGGGTTACATAATGTAGGTAAAAACCTCAGTATCAGGCATGTAATAAGCAGGCTATGCGTGGTTCACTGTTAGTGTATACCTATTAACTTAAAATGGAAGTCCAGAAATATTGATTGATGAGCATGGAGTAAGGCAGATCCACAAGCCGAATTCAAGCCGAATGCACCAAAGCCTGTGTTCTAGATGCCCACTTATTCTGCTATTTCCTAGCATTCTCTGTGGCACATTCCACTTAAATGGTTCAAGTGTAAAATATAGTTACAGTCAGACCACTAGCTGTATAACCAATTAAAATGACCTCTCTGGACTAGCATCCTCACTGACAGTGTCTCTGATTGGTTTTCCATGGATGCAAGGAGCTAGCTCAGATATAATTCTCCCATGAAACTTGCCCAGACCCTGACCCATCTCCCTCTCTAACCTGGTATTTCCCTTTTCACAGCACGTATCTTTCTGCACTATAATTAAATAGCATCCTCTGCCTGTGTGTTTACTCTTAATCACCCAACAGTCTCATCTAATACATCCAGCCTGCCCCTGTCCCCTTAACTGTGGATGGAATTAGCCAATTATCTAAGCAGTGTCTTATTTTGAAATATAACAAATGTCTGAAATGTAACATGGCCAAACAGTGATTGATTTCCTCTGAATCTCCCTTTCTCAGATAAACTGCCCCTCTCCGTTTTCCCCATTTTAGTTCATGGTAGACCATCTACACAAGTACTCAGACCAAAAAGCTGGTTTTCATATACTGGTAAGTCTCTTTCCTCCATCTCCTCCCAACCTCCTCATTGAAGTCCTGTGAACTTCATTCGTCGAAAACAACATTCCAAATTAATCCATAGTCACCATTTCTGTTTCTACAACCCTAGGGTAAACCTCTTTATCCTTCACCTGCCTTCCAGTGGGTTTCTCCACTCCCACTCTTCCCCAAAAACACCTCTGCAGTAGCCAGAGTGGTCTTTAAGTCATAAATCAGATCATGGCACATCTGTGCTTACTACCTAATTACACTTTAGAATAAATTCAAACTCTCTGGCTGGCCTAGGAGAACCCACTTGATCTGACTCCTACCGAATTCTCTGTTCTTACCTTGTTCCTTCTCTCTCTCTCTCATTCACTGTCATCTGCCTGTACTCTCTTTCTTTCATCCCTCAAACAGGCTAAGCCAGTTCTAGCTCCAGGGCTTTTGTATTTGAAGGTCTTTCAGCCTGAAACTATCTTCCCAGGTCTCTAACTGGTTAACTCCTTTTCATCTTCAAGAGACAGACGTGGACAAGGGGAGCAGTTAGGGAGAACCCACTTCTCTGTGGTTGGCAGTACATTTGATACAAGGTCATTGCTCCTATACGGCGGCACCTCTTCAGGTAATTCTCTTCTGGGTTCTGGTAACTACTTCCCACCTTGCTGCTTAGGCATAGAGGGCCCCAATTTCTCACTTCAGGGTACTTTACCCTCCTTGTAGGTTCCCTATCCTCTCCTCACATCAGTGTACAAAGTTCCTTTACTGAATTTTCCTGGAATATACCTGTATGAGTTTCCTAGGTCTGTTACAACAAACTGGGTAGCTTTGCATAACCAGAAATGTTTAGTCCCACAGTTTTGGAGGCTAGAAGTCTGAAATAAGGCGCTGGCCAGGCTGTGCCCCCTCTGAAATTCAATGGGGAAGCCTTCCTTATTTCCTAGTTTCTCATGGTGTTAGGGCAGTCTTCAGTGTTCCTTAGCTTGCAGGTGCAGTCCTTCCATCTCTCCCTCAGTCATCCCATGGCATTCTCCCTGTGTATGCTTGTGTCCCTGTATCTCTTTTTTCGAAGGACATCAGTCATATTGAATTAAGTGACTCCAGTATGTCTTCTAATAAATTGCATCTGTAGCCACCCTATTTTCTTTTCTTTCTTTTTTTTTAATTGCCAGACAGCATGTGTGCTTGTTAGAAAGACAGAGACACAGAGAGAAGGGCAAGGAAGAAAGCACCCCCAATGAGATATGGCTATTTGGAACCCCTTCTTCATTTCTGCATCCTGTCAGCATGCCGTTGGCATGCACATACACCTGGCATGTTTTCCAAACCACTGGGGCCAGGATTTAAACCATGGTCTGTCTTGTGGGATCCAGCTTCCTTAACAACTAGGCCATGGAGCTGGCTCTGACCCCATTTTCAAATAAAGTCACATTCTAAGAGACTAGAGTTTAGGTCTTCCACACATCTGTTGGGAGTGGGGCGTGGGGACACAGTTTAACCCATAAAGTACCTAACTTGAACGTGACATCTGTTTATTTGCTGAGACTTGTACAGGTTAATCAAGAGAAGTCTCCCTAATGAGGCAATAGTGGAGTAGAAAGAAGCAAAGAAGCCAGTTATGCAGATACCAGGAACAAAATGGAACAACAGTAAATAGCCATAAATGTTTATATGCATAATGACAGTTATGCGCAGGCGCAAGGGCCTGAGATAGAAGCAACCTTGGAGACTGGAGGAATGCAAAGGAGATTAGGTCAAAGAGCCAAGGAACTAAGGGGGAGAGAACAGCCAATGACATTAGATATGTAAGGGAAGTGGGTGATGGGCAGAAAACCATCAGAGACATTGGCCTTTATTCTGAAAAACACAGAAAGCCACTGAAAGGTTTAAGGCAGAGAAGTGACATAATCTGACTGACGTTTTGAAAGGAATGTTCTGACTACTGTTAGAGAATTTACTGTAGGAGGGCAAGGATGCAAAGAGACCAGTTAGGAGAATGCAGTCATCCAGAAGAGAATGGTGACGTGTCAGACTAGAAGTCACACAAGTGGTGGGACCAGCAGATGGTATAATTGCTGGACTCCCATGTAGTCGAGTTCGAGCCCTAGACCTAGCGGCTTAAAACTCATGCTAGGTACATGTGTGTGCATGCCCAAAATCCCAGGAGAAGAATAGAAGAGAAGGGATTGCAGCATGACCATCCTCCGGGCAGTGGTGTGGGGGGGTGATTTCTCGCTTTCTATCTCTCTTTCTCTCTGTCTCCTGCAAGTGCACACGCCCTATTGCAAAAATCTCTCTTAAAAGTAAAAAAAGAACTCACACAAGTGGACAGAGTGGTTAGATTCTGGAGTTATTGAAGACAGGGCTGACGAAGTTTATGTGGGCTGTGAGATAAAGAGGCGCACCGGTTATACATCTTTGTTAGGGAATTTTAAAATCTTCTAGTTCTCGAAGAATGTCTACCTGACTCATGGTGTTCTGCAGGGCACCAGTCTAACCACAGAAGTTCTCTGAGCATCTACTCTATTCCAGCTATTGTACTAGAAATACAGTGATGGAAAAGTTTGAGTCTGGGCCCTATTCGAATTAATAGAAGTGTTTCACTTAAGCCCTTCCATAAGCAAAACACATGCTATCATAAATTTATTTAATATAGTTGCTGCCTCAGCATCCATTTGGAGGCCTGACATAAGGCTGAAACCTAGTTGTACCCTGTCCCTTCAGCCTAGTTAAAGTTTCCCCTCTGCATGTAGTTGTTTGTGATATAGCCCTTTTGTTATTTATCTCAATGACCCAAGGCTCAACACATCCCATAGCTGCTGACTATGATAAACCTAATTAGGTCAACACCAGAGTTATTATAAGTTCCCTGATTCATACACATTTTCTTTTCTCTCTCTCGCTTTTTTCCTTCTTTTTTTTGGCCATGGAGCACTATATTTGATGGAGAGAGACAGACAGAGAGAGAAAGTGAGAAATCACCCCCCAGGGGGAATGGCCATGCAGCAATCCCTCCTCTATTCTCCCCTTAGGATTTTCACCATATACACGCACATGCCCCATGTCTGTTTTTAAGCTACTGGGTCTGGGACCTAAACCGCCCAGTTGGCTATGTGGGATCCAGCCATCTTCACCATGTCATTGGCTGACTCCACATCCTTTTTCTTAAACTAACCGATTAGCAATCCTGTGGGAAAGCCTTAGGGATAACATTCATGGACCTTAACAAAGGCAGGGTCCAGAGAGACCAGCCGTCTCTTGCCCTCCATCTGCTGGTTGATCTCTCTGTTGCTGCTAGACAGGAAGACTTGTTGGCATGTCTAATTTCTATGGGATCTGTAAGAACTTCCTTCTGCTCCGTGTATTTTGGTTTTACTTTCCGATTTGTGTCTCACCTGATCCAGCATACCAGAACCTAACTCTTTCTAGTCAGGACTTTCCTAGAAAGTATCTATCTTGTCTTATCGCAGTTTTTGACAGTTAATTTAAAAGACTCCATAAAAGTAAAACTCACAACATATGCCTAGCCATTATGCTATGCTGCCTTCCTCGTTTATAAGTCCGTTGGTGATTTATGACCTAAATTTTTATGTACAGGGATAGCCAGTGATCTGGTGGTTAAGGAGCTGGGTTTCACATGGCTAGCTGCATGGTTTGAGCCCTGAGCCTAGCAGCTCGAAAGGCACGCTGGGTACCTGTGTGCCCAAAAACCCAAAAGCAGGGAGGGATGGAGGAGAATGGATTGTGATGTGATCATTCTCCATGGGGGCGCTTTCTCACTTTCCCTTTCTCTTTGTCTCTCTCTCTCTGGTAAGCGTGCACACACCCTCTGGCAAAGTTGGGTTTTTTTTTTTTTTTTAATTTATGTACATAAACCTCTTTACAAATTCTAGTTTGGAGAGTGATGACATTTTAAGTACAAAAGTATTTCCTTATTGTAATAAAAATTTTCAACTCACTATTAAAAGTATTACTATATATTACAATTAAAAATACCTTTAAAAACAATCTCAGCTGAGGGACAGCAGGCAGTATAGTATTTAAGGTGCTGGACGCCCTCATGCCTATGACTGTGGTTCAAGCTCCAGACCTGGTGGCTTACTTTCTCACTTTCTCTCTCTCTGTCTCTTTGGTAAGATCACGTGCCCATTATCAAATTAATAATAAATAAATAAAATAACAATTTTAGCCTGTAACAATCAAGCTTTAAACATATCTATGTCTTCTACCTTAGACTTGTGGCTTCCTCAGCCTCCATCCTACTTCCATAGCCCAAGTTCCCAAGCCCCAAGAATCTCTTATTCATGATTCAGTTACTATGTCAGTCCAGGTCTCCAAAAAGCAGACTCTGAAATGGACATAGGAGTAACAGTGTCTCAGTGGGTATCAGTTGTGAAAAATGTAGGGGAGGAAGCAGGCTCTGGCAAGGAAAACATTCAGACTACAATGCCAATTTGTTTACTATGAAAGGAAGGAGGGAGGGAAGCAGAAGTGGGCAGGAAAAGATTTAGACCATGATATAGGTCTGACAAAGTGTCAGCCAAACCAATGGGCAGCTCTAAAGTAAAGATTGCCCATCACATGAGCCGACTCCATTGGTGGGATGGTAATGCATACTCAAGGGGAGCCAGATCCCATGTGGCAGCCATAGTTTGAGACCTTGACCCTGTGAGCCTAAGGCATACAGGGGACACGTGCTGGGGACACGTACTGGTGCCCAAGAGCTGAGGGCCTGGAGGACTAGAGTAAGAAGATGTGGTGTGTCTGGGCCTTGTGGAGGGTGCTCCTTTCCCTCTCGTTGATGTATACATATCTACCATGAAGAAAGGGGAAGAAAAGATCGCCTATCACAGAAGTCACTGTTAGGACAAAACTGCCAGACTCTGGTGCACGGGATACCCAGAAAGAGCTGGCAGCTAACTGCACTTTTCCCAGCTAAGTTCTTACAGGTAATTATTTTTTTTTTTTAATTTTGTTGTAGAGCACATGCAGTCACACATACGTGTGGAGAGAGAGAAAAGAAAGCATCCTCCAGGAGGGGTGGCCATGCCACAATCCCTTCTCCTTCATTCTCCTTTTGGATTTCTGGGCATGTATGCACACATGTCTAGCATGCTTTTCTGGTTTTTTTTTTTTTTTTTTTTTTTTTTTTTTTTTTTTTTTTTTTTTTGCTATAGGGTGCATGCACTGCCAGAGAGACAGAAAGTGAGAACTCACTCCCTAGGGGGCATGGCCATGCCACAATCCCTTCTCCATTCTCCTTGGGATCTTAGTCACACATGCATATGCACCTGGCATGAGTTTTAAGTCACTGGGTCCAAGACTTGAACCATGGTCAACTACATGAGAGTCGAGCAACATTACCATTATGCCATCTGCTTGTCCTCCCAGTATGTTTTTCAAGCCACTGGGTCCAGGACTCGAACCGTGCAGTCAGCCATATGGGATCCAGCTGCTTTGACCACCATATCACTTGCTGGCCTGAGTTTTTTTCTTGAATAGCAGACTGAGGAGTGCACCTGGCTATCACAAGCATCTGCTTGCACTGTAAAAACTCACTTGTCCATACACACTCAGCAAGCAGCTACTCCCGAATCCCTTCGAGTCTCTGTCTAAGGAGAATCTTACAATTGAAGGAGAAGGACAGGGGACAAACACAAACTCCATAACAGCAGGTGGTCCCAGCTCACTACTAATAGCCATCATTTCCCTCCACTGTCCATCCTGAATTCCCCTCGCTCTCAGTTTGTCTTGATGCACTACCTGGTGGTGTGATCCAGACCTTTTTCCCTGAGGGAAATGACTTTAGGTAGTTAGCACTCTTCTCAGACAAGGGTTGTTTCACCTGTCCTTCGATAGTCACAATTGGGCAAAGGAGTAACAGGAATGCATGCAAGTGAATTCTACATACATTTCTTCTTGTTCCCCATGTGTAACAGTGACTATTTCATCCTCCTAACAAGGATCAGTTGCCTGTACCAAGTTGGTAAAAATTCTCTTAGGTCGTTGGGGAAATCATGACGTATTTTTGTATGTTTTTCTATGCAAAAATGCGTCATGATTTTCCTGATGACCCAATAGCTTGCTATCCTCAATATAAAAATAAATAAATATGAAAAATGGGGGGCCAGTAGGTGGCATAGTAGTTAAGGTACTGGACTCCTATATGGCCAGCTGTGGTTCAGGTTCCATACCTGGCAGCTTAAAATCACGCCAGGTATATGTGCATGCATACCCCAAATCCCAGGATAAGAATGGCAAAGGGATTGCATCAAGGCCATCCCCTCAAGGGGGGGGGGTGATTTCTCACTTTCCCTCTCATTGTCTCTGTCTGTGTCTCTGGTGAGTGTTTGTGCTCTAAGGCAAAAACCTTAAAAGGGGAAGAAAAAAAAAAAAGTAACTGTAGTCTGTAGTTCAGTAATACCTTTGCTGTGTCCCCTGGCAAAGTGATCTCTCTTTGAAGACCGGAACTGTTAGTTCTGCAGATGTGAGGAGTTTCCCCAGTGGGTCACTGGGAATGAGACGTGAGACCACTTCTGCTTCACAGCTGTGGTTTCATATCATAATTAGTCTCCCTGCTAGGGACAGTGTCCTGTAGGATTCTCTGATCCACTCACTCATGGCATGCTGAAGAAAGATCCTGTTCTTGTACAGTATTGCCTCTGAGGTGGTGCTCAGTCACACCACAAGCATTTATCCCATTACTCTCTTGGGTTGGCAGCTTTTGGTTAAAGTGATATGTGATGAGACCAGTGAATCCCTAATTCTGAGTTAATTCCCAGACCTTCTTCATGTAAAGTTGGCTGCCTGGTTGGATGAGATCCCATGTCTGTAGATCAGATTGAAGCTCTGTGAGCAGGAAATATAAACATGCACTGATAATAAATGTCTCTTCCTGTTAGAACAAGTCGCTTGACCTCTCAGCATGCAAAGGACCGATGCAATCAACTTACCACCCAGAGGGTAGTCATTCCTTCAAAGTGTTGTAGGCATTTGTCAGTGGTTTCTGTTTCTGGCAAGATATTCAGAGGTGATAGTAGCTATGTCAGCCTTGCATGGTCTCTGTCTCTGCCACTATGGACACTCCAATTCTGGGTCCATAATGCTTCTACTTGTAATCTATTCTAAACACAGTAGACAGGTCCTTCTAAAATGTAGATTCAGGGCCAGTAGGTGGTGTGGAGGTTAAGGTGCTGGATTCTCACATTGTTGACCACAGTTCAAGCCCTGGACCTGGTGGCTTGAAAATCATACCAGGCACGTGTGCATGCGTACTAAAAACCCAACAGGAGAATGAAGGAGAAGGGATTTCAGTTTGGCCAACCCCCTGGAGGGTAATTTCTCACTTCCTTTCTCTCTGTCTGTCTCTCTATGGCAAGCGGACATACCCTGTGGCAAAAAATCTAAAGAAAAAAATAACAACACAAACATAGAACTGGTCATTCATCTCCAAAACCTTGCAATGGCTCCCCACTTCACTCAATAAAATCTAAAGTCCTTACATTAGTCTAGGTGGTCCTGCCTGATTTTTCTTCCTCCCTTCCCACCCCCCTTTTTTTTTCTGACCTAATTAGCCACATGTTTCCCCAGGTTCATTGCATTCTAGGCTCTCTGACCTCCCTGAGGCCTCTCCCACCAAAGGCTTTTGTTCTCCCTTCCTGAAATACTCTTCTGCAGATATCTGCCCTCTCCTTACTTCCTTCAGTCTTCACTCAAATGATACCTTCTCAATGGACACTATCTTGATCCTTTAATCACTCGATTTAATAAGACAAAATGCTCAGCACTTCCGAGTCCAGCATTCCCTAATATTCTTATCCTGATTTCTTTCCCCTAGCTCTCCCTTTAAACTTTACTATGTTCTAGTGCACTACATAATTTATTGATTTTTATACTTATTGTCTGGTATCATTTCTGTTAGAAGTCAGGAATCTTGGGACCAGCAGATGATATAGCAGTTACATCACTGGACTCTCACATAGCCAGTTGTGGTTCGAGCCCCAGATCTGGTGGCTTGAAACTCACTCTGGGCCGGGCACATGTGCATACATACTTAGGATCCCAGGAGAAGAATGGAGGAGAAGGGATTGTGGCATGGCCATCCCCCCTGGAGGGGGATGATTTCTCACTTTCCATCTCTCTGTCTCTCTCTGATGAGTGTACACACCCTAAGGCAAAAACCTCTTTAAAAAAGAAAAAGAAGTCAGGAGACTTGGTCAATTTTGTTTACTCACAATTTTTCTTTTCTTTTTTTTTTTTTTTTGGGGGTTTTTTTTTTGGGGGCATTGTGCACACGCCAGAAAGACAGAGAGAGAGAGAGACAGAAAGCGAGAAATCACCCCCCAGGGGGATGGCCACGCTGCACTCCCTTCTCCTCCATTCTCCTCTCTGGATCTTGGGCACACGCATACGTGCCCGGCGTGAGTTTAAGCCACCAGGTCCAGGACTTGAACTGTGGTCAAGTACATGGGAGTCCAGCAACATAGCCATTATGCCAGCTACTGGTTCTGTTCACTCGCAATTTTTAAACACTAACAAGTGTGCCTAGAACAAAGAGACTGATTAATGATAAAAGGAAAGCATAGCTACCTATCAACCAAAGCAAATTGATTATATCGCTATGTATTAAAATTAAACAATTAAGATTTAATAGCCTCCAATAATATCAGAGGTGGATGGGGCTGATAATTTCATAGTTTGCTGGTTAATTCGTTAGCAATCATTTATTTGGAAAGCCATTTAACCCTAAGACTTCAGCCTTAAACATACCAAAGCCTTGCCCATTCCATGCAAATACTCCTAAAACTACTTTTCTTGGCTTAGCTGCCTAAATAGGATTCGGAAGGTTAGTTTAATAGAGCAGACAGTGAACTACCAGGGCGAAGGACTGGCATGCACATTACTTATGTTTAAACAGTGCTATTTACGCAACTCAACCCTTTTTCTCATTGGAACTGACTTTCTTATTAGTTTTGCAAGAGTGTAGAAAAATTGTTAGCAATAAATTGTGAAATAGATCTTTTGCTAAAGTTTATTATGGTTCAACAGTTCCTCACCTCCAACTCAGCATTCTTTTTCTCATTTCAACAGGTTTTCTCATTTCCAGCTAAAGCTTATATTAATAAATAAATTATTTCAAGGAAAGTTCCAGCAAGATTTTTTTTTTTTTTTTTTTTTGGAGAGGCTTTTTTGCTATAGGGCGTGTGCGCTCGCCAGAAAGATGAAAGGGAGGGCAGGTGCTGGTGTTCTGTGTTAGAACTGAGGAATGTTCCTGGAAGCCAGAGAGGCTTGATTGACTATAGGAGAGTGGAGGGTGGGGAGGTTGGAGGACAGGAACTTTTCTGTTCTCACAGTGTTTTTCACAGCTGGCTATCTAATAAATGTTTGGCTAAATGTCCTAAAAATTATATTAGAATATTAGCTTCTCATTAAAAAAAAAATTCCAAGTGAATTCATAGAGTTATATGGGCTTTGTGGAAGAAACTTTATATAGAGTATGTAGTTTTTTAATTTTATATGCAAAGTATAGTTTCATGGACTGATTTATTGTTTCTAAGTTTTCAGTACAAGCCTGCCTATATTTTACAGAGCTGTAATACTACATTTTAATTGAGAAGAGCCCTAGGACCCAAAGTGTTTGAATTTTAAAAAGCAATGGACCCACCAACACATCTTTTCTTGTATGATCACTGTTGAAATTGGCTTTATAGCTTTTGTTTCCCATTGATGTTCCCAGTCTTTCTCATTCTTTCTTCAGTTCCTCACTTAACTCCCAAATTATTATAAAGTAGATGTAGTCCACATCATAGTTTATGTAAGCATAAAATCAAAAAACAGGGAGCTGTAAATGGAATGTGCTCCCAAACATAGCAAAAATTGTATCTCTTTCTGTTTCACATAGTTTTTATTACAAAGCCAGTGGCTTCGAGAAAGTTAGAAATGGAAACTACTCTACTAGTCAGAATACAACTTTTGGCAGAGAGAAATACATTGGTTATGTTGTTGTATTAGATAGTATTTTAAGAAATATTATCAGAGCCAGCAGGTGACGTAGTGGTTAAGGCACTATACTCCCACATGGCCAACCATGGTTTGAGTCCTGGACCCAGAGGTTTGAAACTCACACCAGGTGGTGTGCATGTGTGCCCAAAACCCTGAGAGAAGAATGGAGGAGAAGGGGTTGTGGTATGACCCCCTCCTTGGGGGTAGTTTTTTGCTTTCTGCCTCTCTGCCCGTCTCTTTTTGGTGAGCACACATGCTCTATAGCAAAAATCTCTCTCTCAAGTCTGGCAAGTGGCATGGTGGTTAAGGATGCTGGAGTCCTACATGGCTAACTGCCTGGCACCTTGCTTTCTCACTTTCCATATCTCTCTCCCTCTTTCTCACTCTGTCCCTCTCTGGTCAAATTTTAAAAAAAAACACCTCTCTCTCTCAAAAAAAAGTCTTCATTATCTACTTGTCAACATTATTCCAAACTGCTTCAAGATATATCTCTCTTACTAGGTGGACTCTGGTTCAATAACTAGTACCCTTAGAAGAGAGAGACTTAGGGAGAGGGAATTATGCCATTGTAACAATGGAGACAGGTGGGAGTGATGCCGCTATAACCAAGAGTCCTTAGGAACCACCAGAAGCTAGGAAGAGGTAAGCAAAGACTCTCCCAGAGAGATCATGGCCCTGATGAGCTTCAATTTTAGACTTCTAGTTTCTAGAATTGTGAAACAATAAATTTCTGTTGTTTAGTCCATCCAGTTTGAGGTAATTTATTATGAAAGCCCTAGGAAACTAATATGAAAACTGTCAATGTACACTAACATAAATTTCAGATAGATTAGTAAATTTAAACTATCAGACTACAGAAACAGAAGTAAGAAGCAAATATTTGTCAGATTCTTGCCTGGCACCAGCTATCCAAACTTAAAAACTATCCATAATGGAACTGATTACATGAAAATTTCATTATCTTATTACCTAATAACATAAACAATGAAAAATGCAGCAAAATAAAAGTACATTTATTTTATTTTGAATATATTTTCAGCATACAACATATTTAATATCCTTAATATATAAATTATTCATGCAAATTGAAAATAAAAGCATTAAGAGCAATTAAACGAAGCTCAAAAGCTTTATACAAAAAAATTCATGGAAAAAAGTATAATTAACCAATAAATAACAATGTAGGTAAACATCATTATGGTTATTTACCAGGTTCTTTTTTCTTTTTCTTTTTCTTTTTTTTTCTCGCTATAGGGTACGTGCGCTCGCCAGACAGACAGAGAGACATAGAGACAGAAAGCGAGAAATCACCCCCCAGGGGGGATGGTCAAGCTGCAATCCCCTCTCCTCCATTCTCCTCTCGGGATCTTGGGCACGCATGCACACGCGCCCGGCGTGAGATTTAAGCCACCAGGTCCGGGACACGAACCACGGTCGACTACATGGGAATCCAGCAACATAGCCATTACGCTAACTGCTGGTTCCCTGTACCAGGTTCTTTTACATACTAACTTTATTTTTTTTTTTTTAATTTTTGCAGAAGGGCACAAATCTCTATGCTCACCAACCAGAGAGAGAGAGACACAGTGAGAGAGGGAGAAAGCCTTCTTCAGTGGTGCTTGGCCATGCCACAATCCTTTATCTTTCATTTCTCCATCCTACTGGGATTCTGGGCATGCACACACAAATACCTGGAGTGTTTCTCAAGCTACCAGCACTGTGATTCAAATCACACTCATGTGAAATTCAGCTCCCTTAACCACTAGGCCACAGGGCAAGCCTCTTAACATATTTTAATTCTCATGGCAATTATGAAATGACTCTGGTGAAGTTTCTTCATTTTTTTTGTCTCATTTTCCCTCCTCACTGCACATGTTTAAGAATTTGTCATTGACACATACAAAGAAGTAAGATTGTTGTATCATAGGAATTATGTATTTTAAATTTAATTGCTTTTAGCAGAATTCTATCCAAGTTTAAACAATGTGTAATAATTTTGACAAGTAGATAATGAAGACTTTTTTTTTGAGAGAGATTTTTTTTAATTTGACCAGAGTGGGAGAGAGTGAGAAAGAGAGAGAGAGAGAGAGAGAGAGAGAGAAAGCAGTTTTATCAAAATTTTATCCAAATTGCCAATTTTAGCAAAATTCTATTGAAAATTCTATCCAAATTGTTATTCATAGCAGTCCTGAAAGCAGTTTCCTTCACACCCCAGCCAGTTCTGTTTTTTTTTTTTATTTTTTTAATTTTTGCTATAGAGGGAACAGCAGGTGGCGTGGTGGTTAGGGTGCTGGACTCCCACATAGCTAACCGTGGTTCAAGTCCCAGACCTGACTATTTGTTTTCTCACTTTTCCTTTCTCTCTCTGGTCAAATTTAAAATAATAATAATAAATAAAATAAAATAAAACTTTTTTTTTTTTTTTTTTTTGTTTTGGCTATAGGGAGCGTGCACTTTCCAGAAAGACAGAGACAGAAAGTGAGAAATCACCCCTCATGGGGGATGGCCATGCTGCAATCCCTTCTCCTCTCAGGATCTTCTTGGGCACACATGCACCCGTGTCCGGCGTGAGCTTAAGCCACTAGGTCTGGGGCTTGAACCGCAGTTGACTACATGGGAGTTCAGCGATATAGACATTATGGTAACTGCTGGTTCTTTTTTCAAAAAAAGATTTTTGCCATGGGGCATGAGTGGTCAGACAGACAGGAAAAGTGAGAAATCTCCCTCCCCCTCACCCCGGGGATGGTCACACTACAATCCCTTCTCTTTTCCTTCTCCTTCATTCTCATCTCATAAGGCATGCACCTGGCATATTTTTCAAGCCACTGGATCTGGGACTCAAACCATGCTGTCAGTCATGTGGGACCCAGTGCCTTAACTACCATGCCATCAGCTGCCTCCCCAGTCAATTCTTAATAAGGGCTTATTTATTTTTTAATCATTCTAATGAACATCTCACTCTTGTCTCTCAAGAATTCAAATCTTATATGTGTCCTTAAAAATAAAGTCAATTTCTGTGTGAAGCATGTCATACAAAGGAACCTCAATAAAGCTATTGGCAGATTCCCCAGAAGAAACCTGTAGGCTAGGAAGAAGTGAGGTAAGGGTCCAGCAGATAGCATAATGGCTATGTTGTTGGACTCCCATGTAGTAGACTGCAGTTCGAGTCCTGGACCCAGTGGCTTAAACTCACGCCCGGTATGTGTGTGTGCCCAAGATCCCGAGAGGAGGATGGAGGAGAAGGGATTGCAGCATGGACATCCTCCATGGGGGGTGATTTCTCGCTTTCTGTCTCTTTGGCGCTCTCTGTGTTTCTGGTGAGTACACACGCCCTATAGCAAAAACCTCTCAAAAGAAAAAAAAAAAAGAAATGAGATGATATATTCAAAATGCTAAAGAAAAAATTACCAACCAGTTTTATTGTCCTTCAGAAATGATAAACATAGGCTTTTTTTTTTTTTTTTGGAGGGGTTTTTACTATAGGGTAGGTTGCCTTCCCAGACAGACAGAGAGAGACAGAGGGACAGAAAGCGAGAAATACCCCCC
>NW_006159776.1:2903868-2920553 GCF_000334495.1 Tupaia belangeri chinensis | reverse complement strand
CCCTTCTCCTCCTTTCTCCATTCAGGATCTTGGGCACACACGCACACAAGCCCGGCGTGAGTTTAAGCCACCAGGTCGGGAATTTGAACCGCGGTCGACTACATGGGAGTCCAACAACATAGCCATTACACTAACTACTGTTCCCAACATAGGCTTTTCTGAACAAACAAAAGCTAAGCAAATATATCACCATTAGCCCTGCCTTATAAGAAATGACAACCAAGCTTTTCAAGCAGAAATAAAAGATCTCTAACTTCTAAAAAAATTATTTAGTTGTATTTGTTGTTGTTATTATTATTATTATTATTATTTTAAAATTTGACCAGAGAATGGGCAAATGAGAAACCAAGACCTGAACCACAGTCGGGCATATGGAATTCTAGCACTTCAACCACCACACCGTCTGCTGGCCCCAAGATCTCTAATTTGTAACATGAAAGTGTAAATCTTACCATTAAAGATAAATATAGACATATTTAGAATATTATAATATTATAATGTTAGTGTGTAAGTCACAACTCTAAAGGTTAAAACACAAAAGTAAAGTAACTACAGCTACATTAACTTGCTAGTAGATACACAACATTAAAAAAATGTAGGACCAGCCTGTGGCATGGTGGTTAAGGTCTCTGGATCCCACGTGTTTGGCTATATGATTCAAGTCCTGGACCTCATGGGTTGAAAAACACACTGGGCACAAATGCATGCATGCCCAGATTCCCAAGAGGAGAATGGAAGAAAAGAGATTGCAGCATGGCTATTTTACCAGGAAAGACATTGCTCACTTTGTCGTTTTCTTCCTCTTTTTCTGTTTCTTTTGGGCAAGCACATGTGCCCTATAGCAAATTGAAAAGAAAAAAAAAAAAAAAAAGATGTAAAATGACACATCAAATACATAAAATGTGGGTATATAAGGAGTATAAATGAAGAACTTTTATATCAAATCAAAGCTAAGTTGTTACTAGTTTAAAATACACCATAGTGACTACAAGATGTTTTATGAAAGCCTCAGGGTAGCCACAAACAAACAAAAAAACCTATAGTACATTCACAAGAGATAAAGGAATCAAAGCATACCCTGCCAGAAAAATCATCAAATCACAAAGACAGCAAGAGAGGAAGAAAGGAACAAAGAATCTCTAAAACAACCAGAAAACCGTGAACAAAATGGCAATGGTTAATCTATATTCTCTGAAGATCTCCTTCAACTGCTCAGGAACTCATATTATCTTTCAATTCTTATGGCATTTTACCCACTCATTGAATAGTAAGCATTTATTATGTGTTCTAGTCATTGAAAATAAAGCCATAAACAAATAAAGGAGGGGCCTCACAGAGACACAGCAGTCATACATGGTGCTCTGTGGGCCAAACCCACATGAGAAGGTTCCTCGTTCAAGTTTGGAAACATCCCTAAACACACCAGAGACACATACCCAGGATCTGGGTTTTGCTGAAGGCTAGGGGTGTTGAAACCCTGTTGAGTGTACTTTCTCTCTCTCTCTCTCTCTCTCTCTCTCTCTCTCTCGCTTATGAGAAAAGTATTTTTTTTTAAATAAAAGAGAGAGGGCTCTTTAAAAAAAAGGGGGGGGCAAGAATTTCTACTTTTATGGAGCTTCCATTCTAAAGAGGAAAGAGTAATAAAAATAAAAAAGGGTGGGCCTAGCAGATGGCATAATTGCTGGATTCCCGTGTAGTTGACTAAGGTTCGAATCCTGGACCCGGTGGCTTAAAATTCATGCTGGATACGTGTGCATGCATGCCCAAAATCCTGAGAGGAGAATGGAGGAGAGGGGACTGTGGCGTGGCCATCCCCCATGGGAGATGATTTCATACAGGCCCTTATAGCAAAAAAACTCTTTTAAAAAATAAATAGGCAATGTCAGTCTGGAGCGAACGAGCAGGAGGTTGTTCAACAGCAGGAGCAGAGCAATGCCTAAATCAAAGGAACTTGTTTCATCAAGCTCTTCTGGCAGTGATTCTGACAGTGAAATTGACAAGAAATTGAGGAAAAAGCAAGTTGCTCCAGAAAAACCTGTCAAGAAGCAAAAGACTGGTGAAATTTCTAGAGCTGTGTCTTCCAAACAGAGCAGTAGCAGCAGAGATGATAGCATGTTTCAAGTATTTCTTTAAATCCGGAACAATGGAGCCAGGTGAACGAACAGATTTCTGACACTGATGATGCAGTAAGAAAATTGTAACATCCGAGCCATATAAAATCTATACTGTTCTAGTTGTTTTCTCTTTTTACATTGACTTTTATTTTCTAAAGGTTGTTTTCCAAGCTGTTGTGTATTAGGAGTGCAGAACAATTTCTAAGATGAATATTTTCTTTAAAAATGTGCAGTATTGAAATGTTCTGAGCAAAATAAATAAATAAACAAATTGGCATGGTGGTTAAGGCACTGGACACTCCCACATGGCTGACCATGGTTTGAGTCCTGGACCTGGTGGCTTGCTGGCTCTCTTTCTCTCTCTTTCTCTCTCTCTGGCTGATCAAATTGGAAAATAATAATAAATAAAGTTAAATAAAATAAATCTTTTAGAAATAAATAAATAAGGGTGAATCTATAGAATATAAGTGACTAATAAATCTCAAGAAACAAAGCAGATGTGAGGGATAAGAACTATTAACATTTTAGACAAGGTGTCTTAAGAAAAACCCTATGGGAAAGATTATTTGTGTCTTTTTTACGTAGCATTTAATCCTTCCTATTCTGTGTGTTCATTTAATAAAATATGTAGGCCAGCTGGTGGCATGGTGATCAAGGCAGCTGGATCCTACATGCCTACCTGTGTGGTTCAAGTACTAGACTTGAAACACTGGACTTGTGTGTGAGCATGCCCAAAATCCCAAATACAAAATCTGAAGAAAAGGGATGTGGTGTGGCCATCTCTCTCAGGAGGTGTTTTCTATTCAGAGAGCACACATGTCCTCTAGAAAATCCAAAGCATTTCTTAAAATTTTCTTATTGTGGTAAACTATTAAATCTACAGTTCAGAGGCATTAGTACTGCAACCATCACCCTTGTGAATCTCCAACATTTTTCTTTATTCCAAGAAACTAACTCCATATCTATTAAAAAGCATTCTCCATTCCCTGCTGCCCACAGCCCTAGTAAACACCACTCTACCTTCTGACTCTATGAATTTGACTGCCATAGGCACTTCATATAAATGGAGTCATAAAATCTTTGTCATTTTGAGTATTGCTTTTTTTTTTTTTTTCTTTTTAGGTTTTTGCCATAGGATGTGTGCTTGCCATAGGGATATAGGAAAAGAGAGAGAGAGAGAGAGGGGAAAGTGAGAAATAACCCCTTGGGGGGAAGGCCATGCTGCAATCTCTTCTCCATTCTCCTCTCAGGATTTTGAGCACACAGGCACATCCACTTTGTATGATTTTTAAGCCTTTGGGTGCGGGACTCGAACTGTAGTCACCCATATGGGGATCTAGCATCTTAACCATCATGCCACCTGCCAGCCTGCATATTGCTTTTTTTATTTAGCATGTCTTTAGAGTTCATCTATGTTGCAGTATGTATCAGATGATCATCCCTTTTTAAGGCTGACTAATATTGCATCTCTGTATATACCATATCTTGTTTATGTGTTCATTTGTTGATGGACATTTGGGTTGTTTCTACCTTTTGGTTATTGCTGTGAACATAGGTATACAAATATCTGTTCAAACCTCTGCTTTCAATTTTTTTAGGGTGTGTGTGTATACAGAAGAATTGCTGAATCGAATAATAATTCTATGTTCAATTTTGAAAAACTGCCATACTGTTTTTTGTAGTGGTTGTATCATTTTACATTCCCACTAGCAGTGCATAAGGGTTCCAATTTCTCTAAATACTCATGTATACTCGCTCTTTCTCTCTAATAGTAGCCATTCTTTTGGGTGTGGGGTAATATTTACTGTAATTTTCATTTGCATTTTGCTAATGATTAATGATTTTGAACATCTTTTCATGTGCTTATTGACTATTTGTGTATCTTCTCTAGAGAGATATCTATTCAAGTCCTTTGTCCATTTCTGAATTGGGTTGTCTGTTTTTTGTTGTTGAGTTTTATTATTTCTCTATAGTCTGGGTGTTAACTCCTTACCAGATCAGTGATTTGCAAATACTTCCTCCCATTCTTTAAGTTGCTTTTTTATTTTAGTGAGAGTGTCCTTTAATGTACACATTTTAAAATTTTTGATGAAGTCCAATTTGTTTATTTTTATCTTTTGTTGCCTGTGTTTTTGGTTTATATCTATGAATCTATTGTCAAATCCAAAGTAATGAAGCTTTACCCTATTTAAAATTTTTTTTTTTTCGGGAACCAGCAGTTAACGTAATGGCTATGTCGCTGGACTCCCACGTAGTTGACCGCAGTTCGCGTCCCGGACCCGGTGGCTTAAAACTCACGCCGGGTGCGTGTGCGTGCATGCCCAAGATCCCGAGAGGAGAATGGAGGAGAAGGGATTGCGGCGTGACCATCCTCCCTGGGGAGGGGTGATTTCTCGCTTTCTGTCTCTCTGTCTGTCTCTGTCTGTCTGGCTAGCGCATGCACCCTATAGCGAAAAAACCTCTCCAAAAAAAAAAAAAAAAGGTTTTTTTCTAGAGGGTATGTGTGCTCACCAAAGATAGACAGACAGAGGGGGCGGTGAGAAGCACCTTCCACTGGGGTGTGGTCACATGGAAATCCCTTCTACTGTGCTTCTCCATCCTGTTAAGGTTTTGAACATGTAGTCACACATGCCTGATGTGTTTCTTAAGCCACAACTGGGATTAAACTGTGGTTAGCCATGTGGGACTTGGCTCCTTTAGCCACTTGGCTATGGGGCCAGCCTTACCATAAGTTTTTGTTTGAAAGTCTTCTTCTTTTTTTCTTTTTTTGAAACTTGCTATAGGGAATGTGTGCTTTTTGAAGAGAGAAAGAGAGCGAGAACATGTGCAAGTGAGCGCATCCCCCCTAGAGGAAAAAAAACATACCATAATCCCTTCTCCACTCTCCTTTTGGGATTTTGGGCATGCACATGTACATGCACCCAGTATGCTTTTCAAGCTGCCAAGTCTGAGACTTGAACCTCACACTGCCCTATGGGATCCTACTGGCTTAACCACTATACCACTTAGCTGGTCCTAAAATATTTTTAGGTTTTTTTTTTTTTTTTTGAGAGTTTTTTTTCCTACAGGGCACATGCACTTGCCAGGCAGACAGGGAGAGACAGAGAGACAGAAAATGAGAAATCACCCCCCAGGGTGGATGGCCACACCGCAATCCCTTCTCCTCCATTCTCCTCTCGGGATCTTGGGCATGCACAAACATGCACCTGGCATGAGTTTAAGCTGCCGGGTCCTGGACTCGAACCGTGGTCGACTATGTGGGAGTCCAGCGACATAGCCATTACGCTAACTGCTGGTCCCAAATATTTTTAGTTTTTGATCTTTAGGTCTTTGATCAATTTAAGTTAATTTTGGAATATTGGGTTGGATCTTTGTATATGGATAATATTTGTTCCTTTTTACTACATTTGATAATTTTGCATACTGCAAAGCTTCTTGAGGAAGACTCTGTGTCTTATAGCCCTTGAATCTTATGCATTTAATAAGAGTGCAATGTGTCTTTTTTTTTTTGGTAGTAGGATGTGTGTACTCACTGGACAGAGACAGAGAGAGAGGGAAAGTGAGGGGGTATGGCCACACCACATTCCCTTCTCTTTCATTCTCCTAGGGTTTGGGGCATGCATGCACCCACACCCAGTGCATTTTTCAAGCCATTAAATCCCTAATGGTCTGGGATTCGATCTATGGAGTCAGTCATGTGGGATATAGCACCTCAACCACTACATTGTCTGCTGGCCCCTCAAGGCACCTATTTTTTTTTAAAGAATGCTTTGTATTTATTGATCATTAAATTTAATTGAAAATATTAGTCTGCATCTTGATTGTTGGACCCAGCGATTTTGAAAAGGTGTTTCAAAAATGTTTATGAAATTAAGGAATTGAATAACTCTTATTCTGAGTGATTTTGTTTCCAAAGAAAAAAAATTTTAATGAAGTGGTATTGATAGAATCAAAGAACAAAAAGAATATTTTAATTATTGTGTTACACAATACACCTATGTCAAAAGAGAATGTCATGGGTCAGCAGGTGGTATGGTGGTTAAGGCACTGGACTTCTACTTCCACATGGCTGTTCATGGTTCAAGTCCTGGGCCTGGCAGCCTGCTTTTTCACTCCCACTCCCCCTTGCCATCCCTGTTTTTCTATGGTGAGCATACGTGCCCAGTAACAAATTTAAAAATAATAATGATTGATAAAATTAAATTTTTTTTTAAAAAAAAGAATGGCACAAATACCAAAGCATAGCTTATATAGCCATTTTCAGAACAAGTACCAAACTTCCAATTTAGGATGGTGGATTAAAATGACAAATCTTTCATTTTTCTCTCCTTTAAGGTCTTTTGAAATAATTAAGAAACTAGACCAGACCAAACCACATAACAGCTCTGGAAAACAAAGTAAAGTGACGTGGTAGTTACATAAAAACAGTCCCAATGACCCATGCTTGTTGGCATTTATGCCTGTGTAGTCTCGTCCCACATGGAAGCTGGATTTTGATCAATAGACACAGTGGGTTTGATGCTGTGCCATTTTGGAGCCAAGCCTTTAAAAGGCTTGGCACATTCCTATTTTGCACTCTGGAAAGCAGGCCACTATGTATAAAGCCCAAGTCCCATGCTGTCAAGAGAGGCCATAGACTCTGGAAGATGACGTACCGCTAAGGATCAGGAGAGAGGCCATGTGGAGAGGCCATGCAGATAAGTGGGAGAAATCATCTTGAATGTCTTTGTACTTAGAGCCTCTAGAGGACCACAGTCCTAGGTGCTGTCTGAGTACCATTGCATGAAGACACCAAATGAGATCAAGAGATGAGCTGCTCAACTGAACTCAGTCAACATCGAAGATCATGCAGTAATACTAAGTTGTTCTTTTAAATCACTCAGTCTTTGCTGGATTATTACTCAGCTACTGTTTTTCTTGTTTCTTCTTTCTGTGAGTAAGAGAGATAGCATCTCCAATAGGATCCTACTACTGTAATCTATTCACAGCCTCAGCCAGCTCCAGATCATGGGCTGACTTGAGGGAGGTCTCTGGACTTGAACTGAGAACGTTCTCATGTGGGATTATTGCCTCACTGAGTGTTGTGTTTTACCACTACTACATCAACTGGTTCCCTCAGCTATAGTTAACTATAAAGCATTTAGAAACTACAAAGCATTTGGGAATGAACCAACTGGGAAAAACAACAAGAAAATCCACAGGTAGATTTTCCTATATGAACACAGAAGAAAATTAAAAGCTCAGATCTGAGGCACCCAGCCCTGAGGCAGTCCATCTATTGGGGGATGGAGTAAACAGAAGGACTTCTGGAATTGCTAGCCTTAGCTTGGCTAGATGTACTTGCTAAGTAAGGGATTTGCCATGGTCAGCTCCTGGTAGAGTGGTAAAGAGTTTGGTAGAAATAGTACCCTTTGGGACCAGCAGTTGGTGTAATGGCTATGTTGTTGGACTCCCATGTAGTTGACTACAGTTCGAGTCCCAGACCCAGTGGCTTAAACTCAAACGCCAGGTGCGTGTGTGTGTGCGCCCAAGATCCCAAGAAGAGAATGGGAGAGAAGGGATTACAGTGTGGCCATCCACCCTGGAGGGGTGATTTCTTGGTTTTTGTCTCTCTGTCTTTCTGGCAAGTTCATGCGCCCTATAGCAAAAACCTCTCCAAAAAAAAAAAAAGAAAAAAAAAGAAATAGTACCCTTCAAGTTGGCAAGTTAAATTGAGCATGTCATGAGAAATTTAGCATGTCATTTCCAGATTCTTACAGCATCCCTAGTATCCCAGGAGTCAATATTGGGGATGGTGGTGGGGGGAAGACACATCAAAGCAGAGAATTTGGAGAATGCCATTATTTTACTTGAGGGAGTTTCTAAACTCTCTAGAGAGGTGAATAGCTGGAGGTAATCAAAGAGCAAAGGTTGAGCTTTTCTGAGCTTGCTATTCTCACCAAATAAAGCTTGAAGTGAAAAGAAAACACAACAGAAAATATCTTTGATCTAGGGCAATAATAATGGTTATCACTCAAACCATTTACCATGTGCCGAAGTTGTTCCAAATCACTCACAACCTTATAGAACACTGTGGCAGAGAGGTTTAGTGGTACATGAACACCAATGGTATGATCCCAGAGTTGTTTTTTTTTTAATTATTTATTTTATTTTATTTATTCATTCATTTATTTTTTTAAATTTGACCAGAGAGAGACAGAGGTTGAGAGTGAGAGGAAGTGAGAAAGCAAGCCACCAGATTCAGGACTTGAACCCTGGTCGGCCATGCGGGAGTGTCCAGCGCCTTAACCACCATGCCACCTGCTGGCCCCAATCCCAGAGTTTTCACTGTTAACCAGTAGACCATAAAAACAGAATGGGATAAATGTGACATTTCGATAAGGTGAGTTTCTAATGCTGAAATTAGGCCAGCGATGGAAGGGGCCAACGCTCCTTCTAACTTCATCCATGAAAAAGATAAAGAAGAATTAAAATGAAAATAACAATAAGCCATGTTTTATATTCATATATCTAATTAATAGAGTGTGCTTACATGACAAAAAGAAAAAATTGGCCCAGCCACAGTGGTGTGAGCTGCTAAGACCATGTCCTCCCAAGCTAGGACCAGATAGGAGGCTCTAGTTAGATTCCCAGTCCAGCTCAAAGAACAGATGTGTTGGCATGAGCCTTAATCCCAGCAACTTGGGGAGACTGAGACAGGAGGCTAGAGAACTTGAGGGTGGCCTGGGCAACAGTAAGATCTTGTTTAGAAAAGAGCTGGACGTGGTAGTGTGTACCCAGGTGCAACGAAGGACGATTACATGAGACATAGTGAGACCCTGTCTTATCAAAGAAAGGGTAAAAAAAATTAGTCCTCCAGTAGAAAACTGCCAAACGATATGGCAAGAAAGAAGTGAAAAATACAAGTGACCAATATACACACATTTTAAAAAGCATTACACTTCACTAGGGTTCAAACTTGATCCAGTGAAAACAGCATGAAATATTAGTTACATCATAAGGAACTTCAAAAAACAGAAATCATTTGAAGGGAATGCTTTATTAAATATTTAAACAATATGAAGATGGAAGTCGTCAAACAAGGTGATGCTGGGACTAAAATAGACAAATGGATTATATGAACAAATTGGCATGCTCTTCAATTCACCCTTCTGTATTAAAAAAAAAAATTATGACACTGATAGCTCAAATAAAGTAAAGGATGATTATGCAATCAAACTATATTGGGACCATTAATTAACCAAAAACTTAAGTTTTAGTTAATTGACTAAAATTGACTGACTGAAAATTTCGAGTCCTTGATCCAGCATCTTGAAAAACATGCTGGGCATGTGTGTGCCCATGCTCAAAATCTCAAGAGGAGAATGGAGGAGATGGCCATCCCCACCCCTGACGTATGATTTCTCGTTTTCCCTTTCTGTCTGTCTATTTCTCTCCCTGGTGAGTGCATATGCTCTAAATCAGATTTTTAAAAAGAGAAAGAAAAAAAGAGAAAATGGGCTGCCTCATAGAACAGCAATTAAGCCCTGTGCACAGGGAGCCAGATCCCACATGGTTCGACTGCAGTTTGAATCCTCCCCCAGGTAATTGAAAAACATGCTTGGTGCATGTGTGTGTGTGTGTGTGTGTGTGTGTGTGTCCCAATCTCAACAGGATGGAGAAACAGGAAAAGGTTTGTGGGTGTTCACAACCCATTGGGGGTTGCTTTCGCTCTCTCTTTTTCTGGTGAGCTCATATGCCTTCTGGCAATAATAAATAAGTAAATAAACAGAAAAAATAAAGCTAGATGTATTACTTATACTATAGACTAAAATAGATTCCAAATAGAACGAATATATGTATATGAAAAATGAAAACCCTCTAAATAGCAAGGAACAGAGGTGAAGGTGGGGAATGTTTATCTGAGCTCAGAAATGATGGAGTAAATTTTAAAAAGACTTAATGTCATCAAAATCTCTAATGTGGCTGCTTGAAAAAACAGAGAAAAGCAAATGATAAAATGGGGAAAAGTAGTTGCAATGATCTTTGGCATGTAACATAAGATAACACGATAAGCTTATTAATTCAAACATCAAAAAGATAAAATTTTTGACTTATTTAGCTTACCTTTTTTTTCTTTCTTTTTTAATGACAATCCTTAAAATTAGCAAGGATGCATAGAGATGGACATTTTCCAGTGCAGCTTATAGATATATCGGTGGTATTCTTGAAAAGTAACAAAGTATTTAAAGGCTACGAACTGCAATTGGTCTGAAATGCTTGGAACTCCCCAAACTGGCTTTGCTTTATGTCCCCCGGTGCTCAGGGTTAACTCAGTGCACCCATGCTGTCGCTGGGGAGCTCTCCCTGGACGCATGCGTTTTGAGTCTGTAAATAGAAAATATATGTTGGTTTCTTTTTCTAACTTAAACAATAGGCTTATTAAAGCATGAAATGAAAGGTTGAAAAAAAAAGTAACAAAGTATTCTTGGCAATATGTGAAAAGGTCTTTAAAATTTTTATAATTTTAAAATAACAACTCTACTTCTAGGAATTAAGTCTAAGGAAATGAATTTTTTGGGGGGAGGTCTTTGCTACAGGGTGCGCATGTGCTCACCAGAAAAACAGAGAGAGACAGAGAGACAGCGAGAAATCAGCCCCCCAAGGGGGATGGCCACACCACAATTCCTTCTCCCCCATTCTGCTCTCGGGATATTGGGCACGCACACGCACGCGCCCAGCATGAGTTTAAGCCACTGGGTCTGGGACTCCAACTGCGGTCGACTATATGGGAGTTCAGCAACACAGCCATTACGCTAACTGCTGGTCCCGGAAATGAACTTTTATATAGATAAGATTTATATATGATCATTGTCATTTTAATTTAATTGTTATTATTATTTTCAAATTTGCAAAAGAGCACATGTGCTCACCAGAGTCAGAAAGAGGGAGAGTGGAAATGAGAAAACAAGCCACCAGGTCCAGGACTAGAAACACAGTGGGCCATGTGGGAGTCCAGTACCCAACTTGCCATGCCACCTGCTGGCCCCTATTATCATGAATAAAAACAGTAAAAATTGGAAGATGGAAATAGCCCAATTATTCCACACTAGAATGGTTCAGCAAATAATGTCATATTTATTTGATAGAGTTTCTTACTCATGGTAAGTCATTGTTTGGAGTATCTGTATTGACATAATATAATGCCATTCATTCGTTTGTTTGTTCACTCGGCAAACCTGTACTGATGGCTAATGTATGCCATGCATGCTCTAGGTGTTGGCGTTCACAGTGCAAGCCCTGGTCTCTTGAGCACATATTTGAGAGTGGACAGAAAATAAAGAAGTAATGACACAGATTATGTGGTGATGATAAGTGCTAAGAAGAAAATAAGATCAGATTAGAAGAGAGTTACTATTATTTTATTTATGTATTTATGTATTTATTTATTTATTGTGCATTGAACAAATTCATTCTGTCAGGGAGACCATCTACTGCTTACAAGCTCCAGAAGCTCTCTTAGAAACAGCCATGGCCATGGCAGGTCTGGTTAGCTGGTAGGGCAGGTAGCTCTAGGGACTGAGGAACTTGCCCCACTGCTGCCCACCCTACCTGCCCTGCCCCCAGGGCTACTCCCTCTAGGCTAAAGTACAGCTGGCAGGAGGAAGTGGTGACTTGAGAGTTAGATTTATTTCACAGATTTTTGCCATAGAGTATGTGCACTTGCTAGAGAAAGACAGAGAAAGTGAGAAATCACCCTTCACAGGACCAGCAGTTAGCGTAATGCCTATGTCGCTGGACTCCCATGTAGTCGAACACGGTTTGAGTCCCAGACCCGGTGGCTTAAACTCAAGTCTGGCCCATGTGATTGTGTGCCCAAGATCCCGATAGGAGAATGGAAGAGAAGGGATTGCGGCGTGGCCATCCCCCTGGGGGTTGATTTCTTGCTTTCTGTCTCTCTGTCTCTCTCTTTCTGGCGAGTGCATGAGCCCTATAGCAAAAACCTCTCCAAAAAAAAAAGAAAAAAAAAAAAAGAAATCACCCTCCAGGGGGGATGGCCACGCCACAATCCCTTCTCTTTCCTTCTCCTCTTGGGATTTTGGGCATGCACACACACCTAGCATATTTTTCAAGTCATAGGGTCCAGGACTTCTGCAGAATCTACCATGTGGAATCCAGTGCCTTAACCACCACGCCACCTGCTGTCCCTGCTAGTATTAAACATCATCCATGTTAAAAGATGCTCATGTAGGCTCATCCCTGCTTTGTAAAGAAACAAACCAGCACCAACACCACAATAAATAAATGTGCAGAAAAAAGACTTGCAATAAACAAATCAGAATACTTCTCATGGTGAGCCCAGGGTAGTAGAATAACTGATTTTTTTTTTTTTTTACTTTTTTTAAAAAGATTTTTGCTATAGGACATGTGCACTCACTGGAGAGACAGAGAGAGCCAGAGAAGCAGAAAGCAAGAAATCACCTCCCCAGGGGGATGACCATGCCACAATCCCTTCTCCATTCTCCTCTTGGGATATTTTTAAAATTTTTATTATTATTATTATTATTATTGTTATTTGGAGAGATTTTCACTACAGGGTGCATGCACTCACCAGATAGACAGAGAGAGACATAGAGACAGAAAGCAAGAAATCACCCCCCAAGGGGGATGGTCACACCGCAATCCCTTCTCCTCCATTCTCTTCTCGGGATTTTGGGCACGCACGCTACACACCCGGTGTGAGTTTTAAGCCACCGGGTCCGGGACGCAAACCGCGGTCGACTACGTGGGAGTCCAGTGACATAGCCATTACGCTAACTGCTGGTTCCCTCTTCTTGGGATTTTGAGCATGCACACACATGCACCCAGAGTGAATGTTAAGCCACCAGATGGGTACTCAAGCAGCAGTTGACTGTGGGAGTCCAGTGACATAACCATTATACCACTTGCTGGTCCCTCAGAATAACTTTTTTTTTTTTTTTTTTTTAGTATGTTACCATTTTCCCCAAATTTTATTAATGAACATTTATTTCGAATCAGAAAAACAAACCACTACATAGATTATTTCATTTCATTGAATTAAGTTTAAAGTGAAAATGTTATACTTATTTACATTTATTACTAGATTCAATTGCTTAAAAGAACATAACAGATATTATGATGTTAGACATAGGACTTCTTCAGAATGTCATATTTTGGAAATAGTCTATCTCAGTAAATTTGATATAAATCAGTGTCTGTCCCGACCTAGGCCAGAAGCGTGATTTTTTCCTGATATCACATGGTAAACACCTCCATCTATTCGGGACAAACCAATACTTAGCAAGCTCATCAGACTGAGAAACAAAGTCAATGCCTCCTTATTATTTATAATGAGAAAGAATGCTGTCACATGGGCTGGAACACATGCTGATGGATGCAGCATATTTTCTCTGTGAAGGCATGGAAAAAGGCTGTATTATTAGACAGTTGCCTGGAGAGCCTGAAATTAGAGCAAGGTAATGTTTTTTTATGAAGTGTTTCTCAGAGGGGATGTCCATGGACCACCTGCGTCAATCTCACATGGATCTTTATTAAAATGCAGAGCCCTAGACACTGGCCCAGGTCTATTGTATCAGAATTTCCAGATGTGGACCCAGAATCTGCATTTTTACACTTCATTTTAGCCAAAAGGCCGAATCTGCATTTTTCTTTTTTCTTTTTAGAGAGATTTTTTTCTGCAGAATGTGTGCACTCACCAAAGAGACAGAGAGACAGAGAGATAGAAAGTGAGAAGTCATTACCCCGGGGGATGGCCACACTGCAATCCACTCTCCTCTTGGGATTTTGGACATGCATGCACATGTGCCCGGTATGAGTTTTAAGCCACTGGGTCCCAGACTCGAATCACCATCCACTACATGGGAGTCCAGCAACATAGCCATTATGCCATCTGCTGGCCCTGAATCTGCATTTTTAACAAGCATCCAGGGTGATATTTATGTGCGTGGAGGTTTGTAAACCATTCATACCTAGTTCCAGTAGAACCAGAAAAGAAAGTAGTGATGTACCAGGTCTGTGATATGGAAGGCTTTGCCAATAGGAAATTAACAACTTGTGGGGCCAGCAGGTGGTGTGATGGTTAAGGTGCTGGACTCTCATATGGCTGAGTGCGGTTCAAGTCCTGGGCCTGGTGGCTTGCTTTGTCATGCTCTCTTCCCCTTTCTCTCTCTCTGTCTCCATCTGGTCAAATTAAACAATAATAATAGTAAATAAAATTAAGTGAATAATTTTTTTGGAAAAGGGAAATTAACAACTTGAGGGTGTTGAAAAGACTAACGCTTTTCTAAATCTACTTGAAAAGCACTGTTGGGAACCAGCAGTTAGTGTAATGGCTATGTCGCTGGACTCCCACGTAGTCGACCGCGGTTCGCGTCCTGGACCCAGTGGCTTAAAACTCACGCTGGGTGCGTGTGAGTGCGTGCCCAAGATCCCGAGAGGAGAATGGAGGAGAAGGGATTGCTGCGTGACCATCCCCCCTGGGGGGTGATTTCTCACTTTCTGTCTCTATGTCTCTTTCTGTCTGTCTGGCGAGTGCACACACCCTATAGTGAAAAAAACCTCTCCAAAAAAAAAATAAAAAAAAAAAAGCACTGTTAATTTCAAACTCTGAAACTGTTTCTCTTTGAGCCCTTGACTATTTATGGTGACTATTTACTTACTGTCAATTCACAGGCGAAAAGTCTTTCTTCTCATATCAATGTCCAGATTTATTTATTTGTTATGTATTTTTATCGAAATCTAATTATATACAGTGACAGCTTGATGAAATTTGACAAGTGGATTCACCCATAGAACCCCAGTTGAAAAATAGAAAATGCCGTTATTCTAGGAAGTATATTTGTTTCTTTTTCCATTCTATCACTGCCCATACCTATCCTGGCACCCACTATTATGATTTCTGTCTTCACAAATTTGTCTTACCTGTTCTTCAGGTTTATGAAATGGTGTATTTATGATGGGATAATTCCATGATTGTTATAGAAAAACAATGACACCCATTTTTTCCAAGTTCTTTCAAGAAGAATCACTCCAGATGATACTTAAGAAACTCAAATTCATTGCAATTTGCTTTTATAATTTGCTTTTATAAAGATTAAATACTTAAGTAATATTTATTTGTATAACAGTATAAATAAAAACCTATCAAAGTCTTTGAAAACTTCCTACAGCTAGTTAACTAGTTTTAAGCCTTCATCTCTTTTTTTTTTCAAGAATTATGTTATTGAACTTTATTTATTTATTTATTTATTTTAATTTGACTGGGGCCGGGCTTATAATTTGCTTTTATAAAGATTAAATACTTAAGTAATATTTATTTGTATAACAGTATAAATAAAAACCTATCAAAGTCTTTGAAAACTTCCTACAGCTAGTTAACTAGTTTTAAGCCTTCATCTCTTTTTTTTTTCAAGAATTATGTTATTGAACTTTATTTATTTATTTATTTATTTTAATTGGACTGGGGCCGGGGGAGAGAAAATGAGAAAGCAAGCTGCTGGGTCTGGGACTTGAACCACGATCGGCCATGTGGGACTCCAGCACTCTTAACCACTATACTGCCTGCCAGCCCCAAACCTTTGTCTTGACATATCCAGTTAAAAAGTTTGGGTAGGGGCCAGCAGATGGCATAATGGTTACGTTGCTGGACTCCCACGTGGTTGACCACAGTTTGAATCCCAGACCTGGCAGCTTAAAACACACTGGGCACATGTGTGTGCATGCCCAAGATCCTGAGAGGAGAATGGAGAAGGATTGAGGCATGGCCATCCCCCTGGTGGGTGATTTTTCGCTTTCTGTCTCTCTAGTAAGAACATGTACCTTATAGCAAAAAAAAAAAAAAAAAAAAAAAAAAATCTGATAATAAAAGAGTAGGCAGGGCAGCGAGATGGTGTGGTGGTTAAGAACAGCTGGATCCCACATGACTGACTGTGCAATTCAAGTCTTAGACCCAGCTTGAGAAACGCTCCAGACACATGTGTGTGCATGCCTGAAATCCCAGGAGGAGGATAAAGAAGGGATAGCAGTGAGGTCATCTCTCCTGAGGGGGTGTTTTCTCCTTTCTCTCCACTTACCCTATGATTGCACACACTCCTATAGCCAAAAAAAAAAAAAAATAGAGCATGCAGATAATTCAAATGAAGTCAGACTTTTTTGACCCAAATGAATGAGACTCACAAGCTCTTGCAAGAAAAATCTGAAGATCAACTTGCTGACATGCTATTAATGATACTCAGTAATACGAGAGAAAGTTTGGAGATAGGCAAAGGTATGCCATTTGATTCCCAAACTGTGAACCAGAAACTTTGACCCCAGAATAGATTCTAAAGAGAATCATTAACGTCTTCCCCCAACTTGGATTTCAACATCCTCACTTTTGTCCTGCCTTTTCAGACATCTGTCCCTGTGAGAGCCTAAAGGAACGTGGTATCATTGGAGCAGTGCACTTTCTTCTAATCCACTACCATGATCCGCTTGATTTCATGGCACTTTCTCTCTTTCTTCTTAGTTTGGTGTGTCTGTCTGATTCTTCCAGGATTTTAACATTCCTGC
>NW_006159776.1:2901116-2903849 GCF_000334495.1 Tupaia belangeri chinensis | reverse complement strand
TGCTACTGTTTGTATTGTTCTCTGCTACTGTCCTAGAATGACCATTTCCTCTATCTTTCAGAATGTCTATTCTATATCTTTTTTTTTTTTTTTTGAGAGGTTTTTGCTATAGGGCATGTGCACTCACCAGAAAGAGAGAGAGACAGAGAGAGAGAAAGCAAGAAATCACCCACCAGGGGAGATAGCCACACCGCAATCCCTTCTCCTCCAATCTCCTCTTGGGATCTTGGGCACACACGCACACGCGCCTGGTGTGAGTTTAAGCCACTGAGTCTGAGACTTGAACCGTGGTCAACTACATGGGAGTTCAGCAACAAAGCCATTAAGCCAGCTGCTGGTCCCTCTATTCTGTATCTTAGATTAAAGGGCTCTGTGCCATCATTCTAGTTTCTTTTAGAATTGTCTCACCTCTTTTCTTCTTATGGAAATTGCCCAAAATCATGCTTTCTTTCTTTTCTTTTCTTTTCTTTTTTTTTTTTTTTTTTTAAATATTTTTTTCCTTCACTTTTTTTTTTTTTTTTTTACTTAACTTTATTTTAATTTGACCAGAGAGGAACAAAGCGAGAGAAAGAGAGAGAAAGGGAAAGTGAGAAAGCAAGCCTTCAGGTCCAGGACTTGAACTTCAGTTGGCCATGTGGGAGTCCAGCGCCCTGAACCACCATGCCCCCTGCTGGCTCCTCAAAATCATACTTCTGAGGACTTCTTGACACTGTCTTCTTTTTTGGGAACTTGTCGAATTACGTCAGATTTTCTTATGCTGTTTTAAAGTCTAGTTTCCTAAAGTTCCATGTATACCTTTGATCTAGCTAAACCTTGCCCTCCCTTGACAATAATGGGTACATTCTCCAGGTTCTTACCCCTTCCGCTCTACCAGGTAATTTCTTCCCAGAGCACAGTTATTCTTACTGCTTCCTCCATTTTCCAGAACATGAAACGATTAGGAAGGCAAGTAAAAAAACTCTGCATTCATCTGAACAAAGTATCCAGAATGTTATCCTCACTAATCACTTGTGTTGTGCCAGTGCTGTGGCTTTCTCCCACGTGGCTCAGCTTCCACAAAAACATCCCTTCTGCTCCTCTCCCCTTTCATCTTCATCCAAGTTTCAGGGAGTCCTCTGAGTCTGTTGTTATCACAGCCTGCAGGGCCTCGCCACCTCCTCCCAGTGGATCTTTCGTACACAGCGCACCCTTCTATCGCTCTGTTCCCATGGATGCGTTCCATCCTGCCAACTCTCAGTGGCATCTTTGAGGTCTCGTTTGTCACCCCATGTTATTATCTCAAGGTTACTGTGTTGCTCATTTTCTGAGCATGATATCTGGACATCTGCTGCCTACATTTTGTTTTCTGATGTCCTTCCCAGTTGTTTTCTCATTGAATTACTCTGCACCTCCCTCACTGTTGAAATTCTTCCCAGGCCCTCCTTAATGTCATCCCTGGAAAACCATTTTAGTTTTATCTAGGTGTTTTTTTTTTTTTTTTCCTCTATTCCCATCTGTTTTCTATTTACAGCTCTCTTGGCTAAAGGAGTTGGTCTCTGACTAAGCACATTCTTTTCAGTGTTTGTAAAATGCTTTCCATTCTTAGCCAAATATCCCTCATTCCTACATTTGAAGTTATGGTTCTGAAATAAAATGCAGCACCAAGCATATACCTAGTCATTCATTTTTTTCTATCAGATTTTTATTATCAACAGTCGTACCCCCATGCCTATAATATTATACCCAAAATTTCTAGCACATCGAGATGCTTCCATACTCCATTGTGGTGAGTTTTCACTTCCCTGCAATTTGGCAGTCGATGTCTTCGACCAGCCTCAGCAGGGTCTGCCATAAGCTAGATTCACACTTCATGAAGATAACCCCTTCTCGTGTGGCCAGGCCGTTTGTAGCTACTGTCACATCCCTTACAAGGGAATCTCCAAGTCCCATACTGTGACTTTTTCTCCATAGCTTTTTCATTTCACACATCTTCCTCTGTGGGAAAGGACTATTAGAGAGGTAGCATAGTAGTCTACTACAGGAGGAGGCACTCTCTGATACTTATCACAGGATAGCTAAACAGGACAAATAACTAACTAGACTTGCAGAGTATTCTATAAGCCGTAGCTCCTTTATCCTTTACATAAGGGGGTAGTATTAACCACAGAGGATTATTAGGATGATTTAGTAAGAGATATATATGAAACCACTTTGTACACTTTGTACAAACATAGGTTCCAAGAATAATCCTTGAGGGACCAGCAGGTGGAGTAGTGGTTAAGGCACTGGATGCCCACATGGCTGACTGTGGTTGGAGTCTCAGACCTGGAGGCTTGAAATTCATGCCAGGAATGTGTGCATGTGTGTGTATGTGTGTGTGTGTGTGTGTGTGTATGTGTGTGTGTATGTAGGAGAATCGAGGAAAAGGGATTGTGGCATGGCTATCCCGCTGGGGGGGGTGATTTCTCTCTCTCTCTCTCTCTCTCTCTCTCTCTCTCTCTGTGTCTCTCTGGTGAGCACATGTGCCCTATAGCAAAACTCTGTCTAAAGTAAAATTAAATTAAATTAAATTAAAAATTAAAAAATGAAGGGGAATCATTGGGTATTTACAAGAGTTTTCCACAAACCTGCAGAGGACATGCCGCATGTGTGAGAAGTTGCTCAGCGTTTTTCCCAGCTCTCTCTCTCTCTATCTATATCTAGATATAGTTAATTGCCAGATGGTACATGTGCTCTCCAGAGAGAGAGGAAAGA
>NW_006159776.1:2898153-2900545 GCF_000334495.1 Tupaia belangeri chinensis | reverse complement strand
AAAGAGTGAGGGAGAGAGAGATAAGCATCCCCCTAAGGGAACATGGTCATATGCCATCCTTTTCCCTCCATTTCTCCTTCCCGCTAAGAATTTGGGCATGCACATACATATTTCTGGGCTATTTTTCAAATCATCAGAGCTGGGATTGAAATTGTCATGGGTCACATAGGATCCAGCTGCTTTAACCAATAGTCTATGCAGCTGGTCTTCCCGGGTTCATATGGATTCATTTATTAAGCATCTCCTCTCCCCAGAGGACCACGGGGGGTATTGTGACTATCTGCACACTGACTGTAAACGTCTGTGGCATGCCCTGTTCTTTGAATTTCATCACCGTTGTGCACAGGTGTTTCCGGGAATCCCAGAGGTCATCCAGAGGTATGCGGGAATCTTGTCTAGAACCCCAGACAGCCTGGACCTCTAACTCAGGCAGGACCCACTGTAAGTTAATTTTTCTGCAAACTTGCCACAGTACACCCTTTCTGCCTGAGCCATCATGGGATGGCATGATTGCTCTGATTAGGCTGTAGGACAATCACACTAACAACTAATCAAGATAATAGCAACTGCAGTTCTCATTCATCGAATATCTTCCCTATGTGGTATAGTCTGCTAGGCTCTTTTGATAACATCAGTGTTTTTTAACCTTTAAAAAAGATTGCTCCCAGGATCAGCAGATGATGTAGTGTTTATGTTGCAGAACGCCCACATGGTCAACCACGGTTCAAGTCCCAGACCCAGTGGCTTCAAACTCACAATGGGCGAGTGTGTGTGCTTGTGTACCCAAAATCTCAAGAGGAGACTGGAAGAGAAGGGATTGCTGTGTGGCCATCACTCTGGGTGGAGATTTCTCGCTTTCTGTCTCTCTGTCTCTCTTGGATAAGCGCAGGTGCTGTTATACCTAATATGTTGTTTTACTTGCTGTGAAGAATTGTTCCACTTCATATATTGTTTAATGGCTAAGTTAGTAGTTTGCTGTGAAGAAAATGATTGTAATGCTGCTTGCTGAGAGCATACCTGACTCCATTTTGTAGTACATTCAGACTGGTATTAGTTATCTTCCCAGATATTCAACATTCAGCCAACACCCTAGTACTTATCGCTGATAGCAGACTAGGCATATGCTGACCGATAGCATGAGGGACATAAGCATGGTCTATGCTTAACCCCCCTCCCCCGCAATGACTGGCAAAAATATGTAAATAAATCCCATTTTGTTTTGACCAAAATCATGTTTAGACTTACATGTAAGATGTTACAAAAATATTTTGATGTTTTGTCAAGTCACCATGAGCCTGTCAAAATTAGACATAAAAAGAGGAGCCTGAGCCTAGCTCATCGGCTCTGTCCTCCGCTTGGGCCAGATCCCGCCTTGCTGCATCTGAGCCCTCCCTTGCAGCCGGAGGCTTTGCCGGTTTGCACACTGACTCTTCCTCACCCAGATGGCCCTCCGCTCCACTGTCTTTGTTGCTCCACTGTCTGCCATTAGCCCGACCTCCGACCCCCGTACTCTAGGATCACTGGGTGGTCATTTCCTCCTCGTTTGCACTTGGTCATCTTGTGGCCGCTGCCACTGTTGTTCTCTAAGATCTTCATGGAGCTGATCTCTGGCTCACTGCCTGTGCCTTGTAGACGCCCAGCGTACTTGACACTCGGCCTCCCTCGCCCTTGCAGACTGCACTCCCTGTCGCCGGGCCAGCATAGGACACTGAGCCGCTCGTCCCGTTGTGACTTGTAAGCCCCTTCTTCCCTGTGTGATTCAAGTAGCCTGAGAGGCAAACCTGAGTCCTGTCCTCTTTCTGGGTTAGAGCACGGATAGGCTGTAACTGCTTGGGCAGCCAATATGGAACCTTTATTAAATCGGGCTTAAACTCTCCATCTCTTTCTCGCTCCCCTTCCAAAACTCCCCTTGCTGTGTCTCATGACATGCACCCAATAGCAAAAATCTGTCTTTAAAAACGAAAAAAAAAAGATGGTTCTCCTAGAGAGCTGCTTTTTACTTTGAGTTATTTTTGCCATTGGGTATATGTGCTCACTGGATACAGACAAAAAGGGAAAATGAGAAATCACCCCTCAGAGGGGATGGCCATGCCACAATCCCTTCTCTATTCTCTTTGGATTTGGGGCAAGCACGCACTCATGCTCTGCTCGGCATGAGTTTCAAGTCACCAGTCTGGGGCTTGAACCACGGCCATGTGGGAATACTACAATTTAGCCACTATGCCACTTTCTGGCCCTAGAGAGCCTTTTTAAAAAATACTTTTATTTATTTTTATCTGTTTTTATTATTTTTTTTTTTAATTTGATAGGACGGAGAGAGAGAAAGTGAGAGAGCAAGCTGCCAGGTTTGAGACACAAACTGTGGCCAGCCATGTGGGAGTCCAGCACCCTT
>NW_006159776.1:2897812-2898122 GCF_000334495.1 Tupaia belangeri chinensis | reverse complement strand
ATGAAATGTTAATACCAGAGATACACTGCACATCTTTTAGGTACTATATAAATGTCTGTACTTTACATATAAAAAGAATAAGTTTTTAAATAATTCTCTTGTCCAAATATTTGAAGGATAATATTAGCTCTTTTGAGAATGCATGAAAAGTTTATGAAAATGCATTCAAAAAGTTGATGAAAATGCCTATGATGAAAAAAAATATGTGCCCAGGGAACCAGCAGTTAGCGTAATGGCTGTGTCGCTGGACTCCCACGTAGTCGACCGCGGTTCGCGTCCCGGACCCGGTGGCTTAAAACTCACGCCGGGT
>NW_006159776.1:2897235-2897620 GCF_000334495.1 Tupaia belangeri chinensis | reverse complement strand
TATATATATATATATGCCTGGATTTCAATTTCTTTCCCACCAAAATAAACTTGCACTTTAATTCCATATTTCCACAGGCTTTTTGAAGTTCCCTCACACATGCGCTTTTTTCACTTCTCTCATTCATTCTGCAGGTAAGTGTTAAATTGTTTGCTCACTCCTTGAACCTATTACACAACCATTGACCGCAGGGTAAAGAACCTTCATTCATAGGTAACAACACACACTGCATTTGATGAAAGGCTGCCCTTTCCATACAGAACCCAGCCCCGGAGCAAGCCTGGACAGACCCCAGTTTGGGGAGGTCCTTGTGGCTACACTCTGAGAACACTAGTTTCTTTGTGTCTCCCCCTCACCTCCCTCCACACAGCTTGAATGAGATGCT